>NC_089838.1:137870107-138179195 GCF_035609145.1 Eleutherodactylus coqui | reverse complement strand
TCATCCTCATCTGCAGGGGGGAAAGGATGGAAGAGCAATGGCGAGAGGTGGGATGGGGGCGGGGCTAATTCTCCAAATTTAGCCCCGTGCCCGCCCACCTCCTTTCATTGCAAATAGTGTAGAAGGGTGGAGAGGAGGCAGAGAGGGGGCGGAAGCTCAGTTCCTGCTCCTGGCTCTTCCATCCTCCCCCCTGCAGATGAGGACGATGTATATTGGCTCGGCGTGAAAACCGAGCCGATATACATTCGTGTGAATGCAGCCTAACCCTGTACAGGGTGATCATGTGCCTGTCAAACAGCTGATCAACCGGGGCCTGGAGTGGCAGATCCCTGCTGATAAACTATTGATGTCCTATCTTGTGGATTTTTTAATTTTTTGTTACATGTAAATGTAATATGATGTTAGTAAGCAGCTAATATGCCTAAATAAATGGAATAAATCATGGAGTACACAACAGACACATAAAACCAAAATGCATAACAAAAGAATTTCTATTGAGATATTTAACAAATTACATAATGAGTGTAAGTACTGTCTTTTCATCATGTGACTTTTTAGAAAAAAAAACCCTCTAATAAGTGTAGGAAATCACTGCTATATTTGTTTGAAAGTATGTGTAGTGGATTTTTCCAACCTCCACCCCACCCATTTTATATGTCAATGGAGGTTGTTAAAAAAGAAGGAGGGGTTGTTGAGACAGAGAGTTCTAGAGGGGAGCTGCTGCAGGCAGCTAGTCAGATATTCCCTCTACATACCAGAGAGCCACTTCACCTTAGCTAGGATCAAGTAGGTAACAGCTATCAGCACACTAGCTATATACAGTAGTAGGGCTGAATCTAATCTATAGTGAAGAATGGCTACTTTATTGTTTAATTACTTTTAGTCTCCCTGTGCAGAGCTTGTGATACCAATTCTGCTGAATCACTGTTACTGCTTGATTCCTCTAGGCTCTATGCATTGTTGTTTGGTGATTGATAATTCCTAAGCAGCTCTGGTTGATCATATATGGATATGTAATAGCCACAGTATGATCATTTTACTAAATACAATTATAGACAGGGACTGGTGTTCAAGTTAGGAAAGGTATTAGGTTAGGTGACCACTGGCCCATAGGGAGAGTAGAGGTCCGGCCAAACTGATAGAATTGATAGAGAAGAGGGAATAGTACAGCATAGTTAGGTTTGTCTTCATCATCAGGCTTCCTGTGTGGTGATCGCAAGATACAGAAGCTCCTAGTCCTTTTCACCCTCTTCTATCTCCTGACCTGCATTGGAGTGCGGTTTGTCATGCTGTGGAATCCTGCCTCTGCTACCAGCTACAGGGGCTCCTGCATCGTGACTCTTCATCCTTCTGACATCTGAGGTATCATGCATGGGACTCCATGCACACCTATAAATCGATATACCCCAGTATATAGTCACCATTTAACCAGGACTATTTGGAATTACATATTAAGTACTATATCATTCATTGAAACACATGTATGCATTGATTGTATCTTTAACTACTGTTTTATAAGGTAGGTTATCCTTAATGGTTATCTTTGTATACTCCTTTATATTTAATAAATTCGATTCACAAATATATGCCTGTTTATATAAATGCATAGGTAATTCTCAGGAAGAGACCCTTGTTAGTCTAAGACTTTATCCTGAGTGGAAGCACTGACTAGAGAAAGCTCACTATTTCACCCATTGTTCCAATTAGCGAAGGTGCCAGGTCTCAGTGTGCCCTACAGTCTAGCGCCAGAGCCTGTTGGGAAGGGTCACTATGTATACCCTCCCCCAAACAGAGTTACATAAGTATACTGTACCACTCAATTCTCAACACCTTCACCCCCCTTCCCCCTCCTTCCTTAGGCCATTTTTGAGGTTTGCTGTGGGTGCTGGCCCTGTGCTTCAGTTCATTCTTTACCCATCCTGAACCCATTTCTCCGCTTGCTTCCTACTAGCGTTCCTTGTACATTATATATCCCTTTTTAGCTTTTAACGCTGCCTTTCACTCAATCCCTTTTATTCTGTTATTTCAGATAGTTTTACAATCTTATCTCTAAAATTATTTCTCAAGTAATCAGATATTGCCAAGATTATTACTATTATTGTCTCTTTTCTACAATTGTTTGACTTCTGTTCTTACATGTTCTGTCATTTTTGACTCTCTAAGTGGCACCCATTATTTGTACCATGCTGCTTTTCTTATATTTTTGTTTCTTGGCATTCTGTTGAAAATTAAAAAATCTTTCTAATTTAAAAAAAGATCTGATTAAAAAAAATTCTCAACACCCCTTGCACTTCTTGGCCTTGTAGTTGGAATCTGCTTTCTGATACCTATGTTTCCTGTATGTTAGCTTGTATGCCATGTGATTTTACTCTGAGATTTCTGTTGCTACCATTGTTACTCAAGTCAAAATGTGATTGTTCTCAGCAAGAGAAGCCAAGTAATCTAGTAGATAGGATACCTTTTTAATGGCTAACAAAAATACATGATGTTATTGCTAGCTTTTGAACCTCTCAGGATTCTTCCTCAGGCATAAGGTATGACTCAACTCATACATGTGTGCTTTTCCCTGATATTATGAAAAATGTGGCGCAGCACATTTTGTCCCATCATCTGGTTACTTTTTTTACTCTGTAGGAAGAGTACCGTGCTTTCCAATATAGTGTATCATCATACACGTATATTGTACAATTTACTTTTAACATGGCCAAATATGCATAACATAAGAAACTGTCTGGCATACAGTCCCCACTGAGGCCAACATTTGGCTGCAGCAGGAAGGTGACATTTCCAGTTTCGGTGGGGACCGAAGGGGAAGGGACAAGGTCGGCAGCGTTGATCAGGATGCAACATGAAAGGGTGAGTAGTGCTTTTTTTATGTCATTACTAGAGATGAGCGAGCACCAAAATGCTCGGGTGCTCGTTACTCGGGACGAACTTTTCGCGATGCTCGAGGGTTCGTTTCGAATAACGAACCCCATTAGAAGTCAATGGGCGACCCGAGCATTTTTGTATTTCGCCGATGCTCGCTAAGGTTTTCATGTGTGAAAATCTGGGCAATTCAAGAAAGTGATGGGAACGACACAGCAATGGATAGGGCAGGTGAGGGGCTACATGTTGGACTGCATCTCAAGTTCACAGGTCCCACTATTAAGCCACAATAGCGGCAAGAGTGGGTGCCCCCCCCCCCTCCCAACAACTTTTACTTCTGAAAAGCCCTCATTAGCATGGCATACCTTAGCTAAGCACCACACTACCTCCAACAAAGCACAATCACTGCCTGCATGACACTCGGCTGCCACTTCTCCTGTGTTACATGTTGCCCAAACCCCCCCCCCCCACGACCCAGTGTCCACAGCGCACACCAAATTGTCCCTGCCCAGCCTTCAGCTGCCCTCATGCCACGCCACCCTCATGTCTATTTATAAGTGCGTCTGCCACAGGAAAAGCAGGCACACACTGCAGAGGGTTGGCATGGCTAGGCAGCGACCCCCCCATAAAAGGGGCGGGCCGATAGTCCACAATGCTGTACAGAAGCAATGAGAAATCCAATCCTGTGCCACCTCCATCTGGAGCTGCACACGTGGGCATAGCAATGGGGAACCTATGTGCCACACACTATTCATTCTGTCAAGGTGTCTGCACGCCCCAGTCAGACCGCGTTTTTTTATAAATAGTCACAGGCAGGTACAACTCCGCAATGGGAATTCCGTGTGCACCTACAGCATGGGTGGCTCCCTGAAACCCACCGGCGGTACATAAAAATATCCCATTGCATTGCCCAACACAGCTGAGGTAGTAATGTCGTGCTTAATGCAGGTAGGCTTCGGCCCACACTGCATGCCCCAGTTAGACTGGGGTTCTTTAGAAGTGGACACATGTAGGTTAAACTCCGTGTGCACCTACAGCATGGGTGGGTGCCAGGAAGCCACCGGCGGTACATAAAAATATCCCATTGCATTGCCCAACACAGCTGAGGTAGTAATGTCGTGCTTAATGCAGGTGGGCTTCGGCCCACACTGAATGCCCCAGTCTGACTGGGGTTCTTTAGAAGTGGACACATGTAGGTTAAACTCCGTGTGCACCTACAGCATGGGTGGCTCCCTGGAACTCACCGGCGGTACATAAATATATCCCATTGCAGTGCCCTACTCAGCAGAGCTAACGTCAGATACAATACAGGTGGGCTTTGGCCCACACTGCATGCCCCAGTCAGACTGGTAATATGTACCTTAACAGTAACCTCGTTGGTGGTAATGTGGTGGTGACTGCGGACCTAGTAGCGCGGTTTTATGTAGTTGGTTTTCGGAATGTGGCCATGATTAAGTGGGCAGTGGCGGGGGGATGGTGGTGGTGCTCTCTTGTAGTGTCGTTAAAGGTGAAATTCTTGGACTGCCACCAGACGGACCAATGCAAAGGTATTTGCCAAGAATGTTTTCATTGTTGGAGGAGGAGGGGGATGTTTTGGAGGCACTATGTGTCCTCTCCACGTGTCCGTGGTTATATGCACCTTAACAGTAACAGCGTTGGTGGGAAATGGCCTCGCCGCCATCATGTCTTTGTGAAGCCTCTGTTTCCACACCCCAGTGACATACCATTAGCTGCGGTATAGGCAAAGCCCAGATTTATTAACATTTCATCGGTAGTATTAGGGACAGGCCCCACTAACATATCACTAGCAGCAGTATAGGGGGAGCGCAGTCTTAGTTCCATTTCAGTAATAGTAGCACTCAAGACAGGTCCCAGTAACAATTCCGAAGCAGCAGTATAGGAGGAGCGCAGTCTTAGTTCCATTTCAGTAATAGTAGCACTCAAGACAAGCCCCAGTAACAATTCCGAAGCAGCAGTATAGGAGGAGCGCAGTCTTAGTTCCATTTCAGTAATAGTAGCACTCAAGACAAGCCCCAGTAACAATTCCCATTGCAGCAGTTTAGGGAGATAACAGTCTCTTTCACATTTCAGTAGCTGCAGTATAGACAAGGCCCCAGTTACATTTATGTAGCAAAAGTGTAGGCCAACCCCACACACCTTTCTGTACGATGAGTGCAGGCGAAGAACATAGAAATTACTATGATTACACTGTAGGTGAGGGCCCCAAAAAATTGGTGTAGCAACAGTACTAATGTACCTCAGAAAAAATTGGCCATGCCCAACCAAGATGGCAGGTGAAACCCATTAATCGCTTTGGTTAATGTGGCTTAAGTGGTAACTAGGCCTGGAGGCAGCCCAGTTTAACGAAAAATTGGTTCAAGTTTAAGTTTCATCGCTTGTAAGAGCATTGAAACGTATAAAAATTGTTTGGAAAAATTATATGAGTGAGCCTTGTGGCCCAAAGAAAAACTGCCCGTTCGGCGTGATTACGTGAGGTTTCAGGAGGAGGAGAAATATTATACACAGATTGATGAAGCAGAAATGTCACCGTTTTGGATGGTGATACAGAACGATGCTTCCATCCGCGGGTGCAGCCTACGTATTGCTGAGGTATCACTGCTGTCCGCTGGTGGAGAAGAGAAGTCTGGGGAAATCCATGCTTTGTTCATCTTGATGAGTGTAAGCCTGTCGGCACTGTCGGTGGACAGGCGTGTACGCTTATCTGTGATGATTCCCCCAGCCGCACTAAACACCCTCTCTGACAAGATGCTAGCCGCCGGACAAGCAAGCACCTCCAGGGCATACAGCGCGAGTTCAGGCCACGTGTCCAGCTTCGACACCCAGTCGTTGTAGGGGGCAGAGGCGTCACGGAGGACGGTCGTGCGATCGGCTATGTACTCCCTCACCATCCTTTTACAGTGCTCCCGCCGACTCAGCCTTGACTGGGGAGCGGTGACACAGTCTTGGTGGGGAGCCATAAAGCTGTCCAGGGCCTTAAAGAGTGTTGCACTGCCTGTGCTGAACATGCTGCTGGATCTCCGCACCTCCCCTGCTACCTGGCCCTCGGAACTGCGCCTTCTGCCACTAGCGCTGTCGGAGGGGAATTTTACCATCAGCTTGTCCGCCAGGGTCCTGTGGTATAGCAACACTCTCGAACCCCTTTCCTCTTCGGGAATGAGAGTGGGAAGGTTCTCCTTATATCGTGGGTCCAGCAGTGTGTACACACAGTAATCCGTAGTGGCCAGAATGCGTGCAACACGAGGGTCACGAGAAAGGCATCCTAACATGAAGTCAGCCATGTGTGCCAGGGTACCTGTACGCAACACATGGCTGTCTTCACTAGGAAGATCACTTTCAGGATCCTCCTCCTCCTCCGCCTTCTCCTTCTCAGGCCATACACGCTGAAAGGATGACAGGCAAGCAGCATGGGTACCGTCAGCAGTGGGCCAAGCTGTCTCTTCCCCCTCCTCCTCATCCTCCTCATGCTCCTCCTCCTCAACGCGCTGAGATATAGACAGGAGGGTGCTCTGACTATCCAGCGACATACTGTCTTCCCCCGCCTCCGTTTCCGAGCGCAAAGCATTTGCCTTTATGCTTTGCAGGGAACTTCTCAAGAGGCATAGCAGAGGAATGGTGACGCTAATGATTGCAGCATCGCCGCTCACCACCTGGGTAGACTCCTCAAACTTTCCAAGGACCTGGCAGATGTCTGCCAACCAGGCCCACTCTTCTGAAAATAATTGAGGAGGCTGACTCCCACTGCGCCGCCCATGTTGGAGTTGGTATTCCACTATAGCTCTACGCTGCTCATAGAGCCTGGCCAACATGTGGAGCGTAGAGTTCCACCGTGTGGGCACGTCGCACAGCAGTCGGTGCACTGGCAGATTAAACCGATGTTGCAGTGTCCGCAGGGTGGCAGCGTCCGTGTGGGACTTGCGGAAATGTGCGCAGAGCCGGCGCACCTTTACGAGCAGGTCTGACAAGCGTGGGTAGCTTTTCAGAAAGCGCTGAACCACCAAATTAAAGACGTGGGCCAGGCATGGCACGTGCGTGAGGCTGCCGAGCTGCAGAGCCGCCACCAGGTTACGCCCGTTGTCACACACGACCATGCCCGGTTGGAGGCTCAGCGGCGCAAGCCAACGGTCGGTCTGCTCTGTCAGACCCCGCAGCAGTTCGTGGGCCGTGTGCCTCTTCTCTCCTAAGCTGAGTAGTTTCAGCACGGCCTGCTGACGCTTGCCCACCGCTGTGCTGCCACGCCGCGCAACACCGACTGCTGGCGACGTCCTGCTGCTGCTGACACATCTAGATTGCGAGACAGAGGTTGAGGAGGAGGAGGAGGGTGCTTTAGTGGAGGAAGCATACACCGCCGAACATACCACCACCGAGCTGGGGCCCGCAATTCTGGGGGTGGGTAGGACGTGAGCGGTCCCAGGCTCTGACTCTGTCCCAGCCTCCACTAAATTCACCCAATGTGCCGTCAGGGAGATGTAGTGGCCCTGCCCGCCTGTGCTTGTCCACGTGTCCGTTGTTAAGTGGACCTTGCCACTAACCGCATTGGTGAGGGCGCGTACAATGTTGCAGGAGACGTGGTCGTGCAGGGCTGGGATGGCACATCGGGAAAAGTAGTGGTGACTGGGAACTGAGTAGCGCGGGGCCGCCGCCGCCATCATACTTTTGAAGGACTCCGTTTCCACAACCCTATACGGCAGCATCTCAAGGCTGATAAATTTCGCTATGTGGACGGTTAACGCTTGAGCGTGCGGGTGCGTGGCGGCGAACTTGCGCTTCCGCTCAAAGACTTGCGCTAGCGACGGCTGGACGGTGCGGTGCGAGACATTGCTGGATGGGGCCGAGGACACCGGAGGTGAGGGTGTGGGTGCAGGCCATGAGACGGTCGTGCCTGTGTCCTGAGAGGGGGGTCGGATCTCAGTGGCAGGTTGAGGCACAGGGGGAAAGGCAGCGGTGCAAACCGGAGGCGGTGAACGGCCTTCGTCCCACCTCGTGGGATGCTTGGCCATCATATGTCTGCGCATGCTGGTGGTAGTGAGGCTGTTGGTGGTGGCTCCCCGGCTGATCTTGGCGCGACAAAGGTTGCACACCACTGTTCGTCGGTCGTCAGGCGTCTCAGTGAAAAACTGCCAGACCTTAGAACACCTCGGCCTCTGCAGGGTGGCATGGCGCGAGGGTGCGCTTTGGGAAACACTTGGTGGATTATTCGGTCTGGCCCTGCCTCTACCCCTGGACACCGCACTGCCTCTGCAAACCTGCCCTGCTGCTGCCCTTGCCTCCCCCTCTGAAGACCTGTCCTAAGTAGGCGTTGCACACCAGGTGGGGTCAGTCACCTCATCGTCTTGCTGCTCTTCCTCCGAATCCTCTGTGCGCTCCTCCCTCAGACTTACTGCCCTTACTACTACCTCACTGCAAAACAACTGTGTCTCATCGTCATCGTCCTCCTCACCCACTGAAAGGTCTTGAGACAGTTGCCGGAAGTCCCCAGCCTCATCCCCCGGACCCCGGGAACTTTCCAATGGTTGGGCATCAGTGACGATAAACTCCTCTGGTGGGAGAGGAACCACTGCTGCCCAATCTGAGCAGGGGCCCGAGAACAGTTCCTGGGAGTCTTCCCGCTCCTGAGCATGTGTCATTGTAGTGAGTGAGGAGGCTGGGAGGAAGGAGGAGCAGCAGCCAGAGGATTCGGATTTGCAGCACTGGACGGCGCAGAACTGTGGGTGGATGATAGCTTGCTCAAAGCACTTTCTGCCATCCACGACAGGACCTGCTCACACTGCTCATTTTCTAATAAAGGTCTCCCGCGTGGACCCATTAATTGGGCGATGAATGTGGGGACGCCAGAAATGTGCCTCTCTCCTAATCGCGCAGCAGTCAGCTGCGATACACCTGGATCAGGAGCTCGGCCTGTGCCCACACCCCCACTTGGGCCTACGCGTCCTCGGGCACAACCATGTCCTCTAGGCCTACCCCTACCCCTCAGCATGCTGTATTACCAGTGATTTCCCAGGCAGGAAATAAATTGGCGCAAGCCTGCAGGACAAATAGAATTTTTCCCTTTTTTTTTTTAAAGGGAAGGCCGGCCCACTGACTATATTCAATCAGATAGGAAATCTGTTCCACAGAAATGCAGTTATATGAAGTGCAGCAGAGCGGTGATTTTCCCCAGGCAGGCAGGAAATAAATTGGCGCAAGACTGCTGTTAAACGTAGCTGGCTGCGTATGTTTTTTTTACTATCTCCACCCACCACACACGTACCCAGAACGCTGAGGACTGACAGAGGCAGGCCACATAGAATTTCTCCCTTTTTTTTAAAAGAAAAGGCCCACTGACTATATTCAATCAGATAAGAAATCTGTTCCACAGAAATGCAGTTATATGAAGTGCAGCAGAGCGGTGATTTTCCCCAGGCAGGCAGGAAATAAATTGGCGCAAGACTGCTGTTAAACGTAGCTGGCTGCGTATGATTTTTTTACTATCTCCACCCACCACACACGTACACAGAACGCTGAGGACTGACAGAGGCAGGCCACATAGAATTTTTCCCTTTTTTTTAAAGGGAAGGCCGGCCCACTGACTATATTCAATCAGATAAGAAATCCGTTCCACAGAAATGCAGTTATATGAAGTGCAGCAGAGCGGTGATTTTTCCCAGGAAGGCAGGAAATAAATTGGCGCAACACTGCTGTTAAACGTAGCTGGCTGCGTATGATTTTTTTACTATCTCCACCCACCACACACGTACACAGAACGCTGAGGACTGACAGAGGCAGGCCAAATAGAATTTTTCCCTTTTTTTTTTAAAGAAAAGGCCCACTGACTATATTCAATCAATAATATATGTCTTCTGGCCCTGCCTACACAATTCTCTCCCTGTAGTATTACTGCAGGGCGCAATGCTCTGCACAGCCGATTTTGAAAAAAAAAAAAAATGCAACACTGCTAACAGCAGCCTGCACAGTACTGCACACGGTTAAATGTGGCCCTAAGAAGGACCGTTGGGGTTCTTGAAGCCTACACTCACTCCTAACACTCTCCCTGCCTAACCACCACTTCTGTCCCTGGACTATTACTGCAGGGCGCAATGCTTTGCAGACAGCCGATTTTGAAAAAAAAAAAAATTGTGCAACACTGCTAACAGCACCCTCCACAGTACTGCACACGGATAGATGTGGCCCTGAGAAGGACCCTTGGGGTTCTTGAAGCCTACACTCACTCCTAACACTCTCCCTACAGCAGCAGCACTTTCCCTCAGCTAACTCAGTCACAAGGCATCTGAGGCGAGCCGCGGGAGGGGCCGACTTTTATACTCGGGTGACATCTGATCTCCCCAGCCACTCACAGCAGGGGGGTGGTATAGGGCTTGAACGTCACAGGGGGAAGTTGTAATGCCTTCCCTGTCTTTCAATTGGCCAGAAAAGCGCGCTAACGTCTCACAGAGGAAAGTGAAAGTAACCCGAACACCGCGTGGTGCTCGTTAAGAGTAACGAACATCCCGAACACCCTAATATTCGCCCGAGCATCAAGCTCGGACGAGTACGTTCGCTCATCACTAGTCATTACCTATTCCGGGATCATTTTTTGTAAGTGTCAGGAAACCTCTTTTATGTATGTATGTTGAAGTATTCAATGCCAATCCAAACAAGACACTGAGGCTCTACATCACCGGATTAACTACAATTTGATCATGTAATAAATGTGTTTTTTAGAAGAATGAGGATGAATATTTTTCCAAATCACCCACAATAATATATCTCCAGTCATACAAAAGCATTGTGCCAGTAATATGCTTCCTGGGCTTCATTTATGCTCAGGTTCATTCTGTAAATTATTAAACACATTCAATTGCGCCTGAAAGAGAATTTAATAGGAAACTGGATTTACTGGTGTTGAATCCCAACTTTAATAAGGATCCTTGTGCATTGTGAATGTGCTTGTTAAAAGAGCAATACTGTCTTCCACTTCAGTCTACATATTCTCAGAATGTGAAAATATCATTTACATTTCCAATTGTCATACAAATTAATCGCTTCTTCTGACCTTCTGTCTGCCTGTTTAAATTTGACATAACTTCCTGTGATAAGGTCTCTTGATCTGATTTTTCTGGAGAGAATGCAAGTGATTGCTCCCTTTTAGAAAATGAATTAATCCCTGAACCCAAAGAAACTCCCCAACCTGCAGTGTCTGCTCTTCAAGCTAAGGAAACCCACTCCTCCAAAAATCCTTCATCAGTTTTCTCCCTCTAATGGTGACTGCTAAATTCTTTATATTTAAAGCAGTCGGAAGAAAAGGATTGAGGTTACCAAGGGGGAGTGTAGAGGCAGGGTAGATAGAGAAGAGTTTAGATTAGGGAATATGGTAGGAATCACTGAAAGATGTGTTTTTAGGGCACACTTAAAGTTGTGGGTGTTCAGAATTAAAGGGGTTGTCTCGCGCCAAAACGTTTTTTTTTTTTTTTTTCCATAGGCCCCCCGTTCGGCGCAAAACAACCACAAGGGATGTGTTAAAAAAAAACAAACATATTACTTACCCGAATCCACACTCTGCGACGTCTACCTTCTTCCTTCTTCTTCCTTCACCAAGATGGCCGCCGGGATCTTCACCCACGATGCACCGCGGGTCCTTTCCCATGGTGCACCGTGGGCTCTGTGCGGTCCATTGCCGATTCCAGCCTCCTGATTGGCTGGAATCGGCACACATGACGGGGTGGAGCTACGCGATGATGCGTAGAAGGGGGCGGAGCCAGAACGCTGCTCGTGCCTGGACCGACCAGAAGAGGAGAAGACCGCACAGCGCAAGCGCGTCTAAAAAAGCAAGAAGACATCAGAATTAGACGGATCCATGGAGACGGGGACACCAGCAACGGAGTGGGTAAGTGAATAACTTCTGTATGGCTCATATTTAATGCACGATGTATATTACAAAGTGCATTAATATGGCCATACAGAAGTGTATAACCCCACTTGCTGCCGCGAGACAACCCCTTTAACCTGATGATAGTCATTACCAACTTTGCTTTATTTCTCTACATTAGTACTGAAAGTCAATATTAGTAAAGGTAAGATCTCATCCGTATTCCCATCATTTATTAAATTCTTTTTTAATCACATGACTATATAGCCCATGTCTTCGGGCCATGAAAACGTGTCTGTATGAGACTTGAGTACATACACAGCCCAAGGCCATGAATGAAAACCTGCAGAAGACTGAAATGAAAATGATGATAGCTTCTAATAGTAATGATTTAAACACTGCATAAATGTAATTAATGTCGGATTAAAAATTATAATTTGTGTATTTTGTAGAATTATAAATAAGTTTGAAACTAGTTTGCAACCTTACATTACTGTAATTCTCATTACTAAGCCCAAGAGAAAAAAATGTGCATTACATAGTGAACATCATGATACAGAGTGAAAGCAATACTTAGTGTGTGAAAGTGTCAGCTATTGAATATAAATTGTTGCCTGGATACCTGCCTGAGTCATGCCCAGACATTTACAATGATATATGTCTTCAATTTAAGTCTTTCAACAACCTCCTCATTTTGTATAGCAAAGAAAGCATTTGAGCTGCAGACATGCTCTGACCCCATCCCTCACACACATATTATTACACTGCATAATAAAAATAAGCATAAAACCACAGGTCTCTGGTTAACGACATACTTGTACTCATCTTCTCTTAATTGATTTGTCTTCTTAGGTTGGCTGTTCTTTATAATATTAGCAGTTGGCATTTTCGTGTATTTTGCAGTCTATGAAATTAGTTGAGAACACATTCTGCCTAAATATATGGATGTATATGGATAAGATTTAATTATCTGCTGCTCGTATATACAACTGTTTTTATTAAGGGCTCATTCAGATCAGTGTTCACTGCCATGAAAAGGGTTTCCTGTGTCTTCGAACATTGGGGGCACAAAGTGTGCGGTAAAACAAAAAAACAACAATACTCACTTCTAGCTACATGCAACATGCCCGAAGCCTCTTGTCATCACTCTGGTCTTTTAAGTTGGCAGAAGAGTGTCACATGGGTTGACTGCTGCAGCTAATAGGAGGATGGACAGAGATGTCATCAGTGACATCCTGTAAATCTGCCTTGAGCCTCTACTTTAGAAAGGTTTACAGAATGTCACCAGGCCTCCTGGCCAAGTAATATCACCTTTCAGATGCGGTGTCGCTCTGGCACCACAGTGACTATATTGTTTTATATTGTTTTGGGCACTATATAAAAGAAATAACTAAAAAAAAACCCCTCTAACAATTTATGTTGTTCTGCTTCATTATAGGAGCAGAACAAGGCTATTAATGGTGGTGTCAAAACTAGCATATGCTGGACATGAACGATGTTGGTCAAGCCTCTTTGACTATAATGGGGTCCATCTGGTTTCATTTGTAGTTGTCTAGCATTTTATTGGAAAATATAATGATGTATAATGCACTCTTTCTTGTACTTTAATGGAATCTGCAATTCAGATGTGGATGAGCCCTCAGCTGCTTGATGACAGTCATTTTTGTAATATACTTTATATTATATCTACAGAAAAACAGATAGAAACCTTGGAAATCTATATGAAAAGTGTTAGCAAAAGCTTAAATGTTTTCCATTCGGATTCCTTCTTTTCTGGAACCTTTAGGCTCTGTTCACAATTCTGTAATTAAAGAAACTATGAAGGTTATGAGGCATCAGATATGTAATAAATCCTATAGGTTCTTCTACATGTCCCAATTATTGAGCAAAAATGTTCCTTCAAACATTCATTCACCCAACGAACGAATGCTTGTTGAGGTACGGCTGTCTTCTTCCTGCAGTCAGGACTCGTCCACGATGCGCCCATGTGACTGAGACCTAATTGTGCTAGAATGCACATAAAACCATACCTGTTCCGTTGCTAGCGTCCTCGTCTCCATGGTGCCGTCTAATTTTCAGAGTCTAATCGCCAGATTAGACGCGCTTGCGCAGTCCGGGTCTTCTTCTTTTCTGAATGGGGCCGCTCGTGCCGGAGAGCGGCTCCTGGTAGCTCCGCCCCGTCACGTGCCGATTCCAGCCAATCAGGAGGCTGGAATCGGCAATGGACCGCACAGAAGAGCTGCGGTCCACCGAGGGAGAAGATCCCGGTGGCCATCTTCGACCGGTAAGTAAGAAGTCACCGGAGCGCGGGGATTCAGGTAAGCACTGTTTGGTTTTCTTTTTTAACCCCTGCATCGGGGTTGTCTCGCGCCGAACGGGGGGGCTGTTGAAAAAAAAAAAAAACCTGTTTCGGCGCGGGACAACCCCTTTAAGTGGAGCCTTTTGCCATCATCTCACCCCTAAAACTAAGTTCAGTGCGTGAAAAATCAATCACTTCTACTGCCCTCTGTTTTCTCAATGAGTCCATGTATCTCTGCAATTATGTATAAGTTACAAAGTTATCCCACATTATATGCAAATGAGAAGACAAGAGTCATCGGGCCAAGAAGAGTACTGCTGATTCATGAACTACCGAGCTAAAAAAGGCTGCGTTCTCTTGATAGAGAGCTTGTTGCATCTTCAGTTACACAAAAAATCCTGTCGGTCAAGAAAAAGAGGCGTGTTGTTATTTCGGCAGCTCCTGCATCAGTCTGACTCTTGTCAACCCAATGGAGCAGCATCCACACCAATACCCAGTCTATCTCAAGGGTTCTATGAAACTACTCTTTCACTGCCCAGTCAGACAGTAAACCCTTTACAGACCTCTACCATTACGCCACAACCCAGGGCTGCAGGGAAACCAGCGTTCTTCTAAAACTTTCTCACCAGTCCATCAGCAGGGATCTTCTTCCTACCAAAACCCCATTTATAGCCTCCAACAAAACACCACCACAGATCACATCTACTGTATAATTTGTACTCAGAGAGCTATTACAGTGAAATCTGTGGTCTTACCTAAGACTGCAGGTCAAATCTACTACATTACTTGTACTCAAGAGCGTTATCACAGTAGTGTTACATAGGACTGCAGGTTTGCCGTATCTGCACTCTAACTTCCTGTGGGTGGGTGTGGTTCACCTGTGTATAGGTGCTAGCAGCTGCCAGCCTCCCTCTGCTACTTCCAGGGCCTAGGACTTTTGCTCTCTCCTACCCAGGGGAGGGTGATGTCCTGAACTATGGTTAGAGGGAGGACCACTACCCCCACTCTCCGGGGCCAGCTTGTGGAGGGTGGGAATGCATTGCAACCAGCTACCCAGGAGGGACTAAGGAGATCTAGCCAGAAACGCAGCAATGTGCCTCCTGCACCAATCCTGGAGACCACGTGAGGTGGCCATCGGGCTAGCCAGGGTGAGGGATGGTGGCCCTCCAGGACCTCGGCTGCTGGGAGTTTCAGCAAAGGCCCTCCTGGAGCCAGGCCAGGTGCTTCTGGGGAAGACCCCAGTCCTGCCATCAAGGACTGGGGAACACTGCAGCCCCTGGAGAATGTTAGCAACTTTGCCTCTAGAATTGCTGCAAGCACCCAGGAGTACCGTGAGGCTCCCGGAGGAGTTACAAGCAGCCAGGTCCCAGGCCAACACAACCAGTCCATCCAGGAATTAAAAGGAGAGATCCTCACCTGGTTGAGAGAAGGGCAGCCATATTTAAGGTTGCAGGTGCCTTTGCAGAGAAGATACGGAAGATGACCAGTTTGAAGAGTCTCAGCCAGGTCTGGTTGAGGCATGTCATGATAAGAACCCAGTGTCCAACATGAAGCAGGCCTCTGTCAGAGAACTGCAGACAGTGGATAGTCAGCAGTCCCTGTTCAGTGATCTTACTGTTACTGTAATTTGAAGCTCAGATTCCTTTGGTGAAATGGGAGAGGACAGCAGCCCAGAAGGATGACTAGTGGCATATATAAGGCACCTAGAATTCCCTGGAGGGTCTCTGTTTTGGTAGTGACTTTCCTGAACGAGACACCTGGGTTAAATAGAAGAAAACAGGCAAAAAGATCACCCAGGTATGTCAACCTCCCAGGGCAAGCCTCTGAACCACTGGAGGAAGGTAGCTGCATGGGGAGCCCCCTTCACCAACCCAGTGCACAGGAAGGGAGAGAATGCTAGGCATCCTGATCCAAATGTCTCCCCCTGGTTGGTAATAAGAGGAGGGCTGACGGGCAGAAGTTGGTAGTGTCTGACAGTGAGACTATTAAGTGTGGGGTCATCTGGGGTCAGGTGAACCAGAAAAAGCATCCAAATAGCCTGTGGAGGGTCACCCAGAATCAAGTGGCTCCCAGAAGGGCCCTGCAGTGGGCCTAGGTAAGGGGAGGTTGCCCAGTATCAGGTGATCCCAAAAGTTCAAGGAAGGTGGAGGGTCATCTGGCATAGGGTGGCCCCCAGATAGGCCTTGTGGTGGGCCTAGGTAAAGGGGGTTGCATGGCATCGGGTGGCCCCAAAGAAAAGGTGGTTAGCCGCTGTTGGGTGAACCCACAGCAAATATGGTGACGTGGAGCGCTGCTGAAGGTCTTGCTGTGGATGCAGCTGGAGGGGCAGTTTTCCGTCAGTGTTTTCAAGAAATTTCCAGCCCGAATTCCTTCAGCGAGGTTATGCTGAATATGGTGGCAGGGCCAAAGGCCTACCTGTGTATGCGGCTGGAAGTCCCATTCCCCCCTATTACTAAGGGAGGGGGTGGGGCTGGTGGCTCAGAGGAGGCTATATTTAAGAAGCCAACCCTGGGTTGCTCCCCTACAGGCATGAGGGGAGCTGCTGTGGGCTCTCTGAGCCACCAAGTGCCTCTTACGCCTTCAGAGAGAGGAGAGCCATTACCGATCTGCTCGCAGAGAAGGGTGAGAATGAAGAGCATGAGAATATGGAAAACATGGAGGTGTGTGAAAGGGATGAAGGGAGAAGCATGATAGCGAGTGGTGTGCGTGATGGAGAGTCTGGGGGTGCAGGGAATCTAAATACAGTATTAAATGTTGGGGTGTCTGCTGGTGGAGGAATATTTGGGGGTGATAAAGGTGGAATTAAACATACAAGAGTAACAAGTGAGGCTGGAGTGTCTAACAGGGCTGTGTCTGGTGATTTTGGGGAGGAGTGGGGACCTTGGTCCATCTGCCTCCCTGGCAGTGGCCGCTTCTAGGAGCTACGTGAGTGTTACCGCCGGGATAAGGGGGGTGACCTTTACCTCCCGGCTTTAGGGACTCCTGCTTACATCTTTTTTTCCTGTTCGCCTTAAAGAGATGATAGAGGTCAGTCACTATAGCGGGTGAAAAGCGTGACCTGTCTTTTTGGATAAATAGGTTTGGCACAGGGGCCTTCTGAGAGGAAAGGCAGGGAGAAGAGGCATGGTTACTTCCTACAGCCGGGCAGGAAGGGGTCCAGAAGGAATGTGGTCTGTCTCTAATGCAGGGGCGCTGATGCCTGCCCTAGCCATGCTAGAGTGGTGGAGCTTCTTCTCGGGATGGAATTCAGAGTGAGTGACATCTTTGCCCTGATGCAGAACCCGAGTGGTGGGATTTTGTGGTTCAAGCAGTTTCCCGCCAGAATGGTACTAAGAGAGTAAGCGTTTTTAGTAGTAATGAGTCTCTCTCTTATGTTGACATTACGACCTGGATGAGCAGGTATGATGAGATTCTCCATCCTCCCCAGAAAAACAGGGACACACACTGTATCTGGTCAGGGGTCTGAACTTTCATGGTGAAGTTGAAATGTGCAGGTAATTTCGTTACCCACATCCCTTCTTCTGCGTTCCTGGGAAGATACAGGATTCTGGCTTTCTACAAGGGGCAACCGAAGGTCTGCCACAGGTGCGGTGACCCCCACACATTTCAGCGCACAGTGTAAGGTGCTGGTGTATGCAGGAAGAGACTACCCACCCTCATCCTGTGGAGACATTTGGTGTAACCAGTGGGGTGCTTTAGGGCACCCATTCAGTTGCTGCCCCTTTTCCTTTGCCAACATCATCCAAGCTCAGTCGGAGGGTCAGCAGGCCCGTCACTCTTGGGGGGAGGCTGGTGGCGATGGGGAGGAGGAAAAGCTACGGGGTCTTTCCGGGTTGCCTGGCTGAGATGCGGCTGAGTTTGCGGCCTTTGGTTTTCTCAGCTGAGTTGAGGCTGACATTTTATTTTTGCAAGAAACCAGGCTGATGGATTTGTTGGTCATATACAAAGCTAAGCGTGAGTGGAGGTGTGGAGCCTCCAATTGGTCTCTTGTGGCCAAGCGGCCCTTTTAAACATTGCACAGGTCTAATGCAGACAAGTTATCGAGCTGGAAATGGGAAGGTGCTTGATCTTGGATATTCTCATGTGAGGTCAAGAGTTGCATCCTATTAACATCTATGAAGTCCAGTCAAAGTAAGGGCGCAAAAATTTTTTTATGAGAATTAAAACTTACCTTTTTACAAGCCAGCAAGTGGTCTTCGGAGAAGACTTTAATAATGTCACAAGTCTCTGTGATAGGAGGCTCCAATGACCAGCTGGGCTATAATAGCGTTGCGTTAAATAGCGTAGTTTGTGAGGCATGCCATGCGGATATCCACGTTCCGAACACCTCGGGGCACACAGGATTCACTTGGTTTAAAGGTAGTTATTGTAGGTCTAGGATAGAATAGATAGGTTTTATTTAAAGGAGGAAGCGGAAGCAGTCGCCTCACCATTATTGGAGGCGCTGTTCTCTTATGACTGTAGGATTCCTTTTTCTCTGAATGTCACAGAGACCGCTCGGATGGGCAAAGATTTATGGAAGTTAAATTCATCACTCCTGAAAAAAGCGTAAATAAGGCGGTCCTTTGAGGATTTTTTTCAGAGCCAGGAAACGCTGCTGGGCCTATGCAACAGTACGTCAGAGTGGTGGGAGATGTTCAAACATCAGGTGAGAAGGCTCTTCCGACAGATCTCCAACCTCAGAAGCCCAAACAGAAAACGTATATATCAGAGCCTTAGGAGGAAACTCGAGCATTTGGTCTCGACTGGGGGTAGCCGCGAGGAGATCTCCAGAGTGAAATCCTTGCTCAAGAGATGTCAGTATGATAGACATGCATCTTTGTTTTTTGCAAGGGATTTTGGGAAGTACTGCTACAAAAACTGTAAGATGTCAGTGAGTTGTAAATTGGTCATGGGTCTGCTAGACAGTACAGGCTCCCTGAAAAGGTCCAGATCAGGGATCAGGGAGATCGTCAGATCCTTCCACTCGTATGTCTTGGGTGGGAAGGAACTTAATCAGGACAGAATCTTGGCTTTCCTGGTGAAAACTGTTCCTGAACAAAGAGTACACCCCTCTCTTGATGTTTTCACAGAAGCAATTATGGAAGAGAAAGTCAGACTGGCGATTGATGGGCTTCAGTCCAAAAAGTCACCAGATCCAGATGGCTTAACATGTGTTTTCTATAAAGCCTTTAAGGAAATTTTGGTTCCCCTCTTCACTGAGGTTTTTAATTAATGTCTATTTTTCTGTCAAAGGGTAAAGATCCACTCCGTATTGAGAATTGTCATCCCATAGCGCTCCTCATTGTGGACAGAAAGATTCTGACAAAAGTGCTTTTCAGTAGGTTGGTGAAACCTACTGGGGCTCAGCACTGCTCTATTCCCGGTCAAAGCATGTTTTGCGCCATGCTGTGTGTCCGTGAGGCTGTGGAGCAGGGCAGGACGGGTCTCTGGTAGGGGATTTTACTTTCCCCGGATCAGGCTAAAGCTGATCAAGTAAAACCACAAGTACCTTTGGTCCATCCTTTTTAGATACAGTCTGCCGGTAGGGTTTGTAAGTTGGTTAAAAACATTGTATTCAGGGGCTGAGAGTTTCCTGCTTGTGAACGGTTGGGTTGGCCATCCTTTTGTAGTCGGGTCTGGTGTCCATCAGGGATGCCCTCTGAGCCCCTTGCTTTATGCATTCGCTGTTGATCCCTTCCTCAGAAGGGTCGATGGGGGACTGTTGGCGGGGGTGAGGATGGACCTGGGTTGCTGGGCTTGGCCTTGAGGACAGTGGTGTACACTGATTATGTTACTATCTTTTTCTCCTCTCATGAAGAGGAGGGGTGGGTGATGTCGGAAGTTGGTTGCTACTTGGAGGTCTCCGGGTCAAAGATCAATCGGGAAAAGTGTGAGAGTCTCTGGCTGGGAGGTGCAGATCCTGCTTTTGGTCTTCCTGACACTCTCCCAGAACCCCAAGATTCCACTAAGATTTTAGGCATCGATTTCGACCATGGGAATTATCCCAAGAAAAAACAGGAAGGCAGGTTGAGGAATGATGCTCAAAAGGTGGATCAATGGAAAGGGTGGTCTTTAACCCTAAAAGAAAAGGGTTTGCTTGATCAAGACCTACCTGCTCTCTTTTGTTGATTTACCTGGGAAGTGTATGCATTTGCCAGAACTTCTTTAGTCATGGATCTACAGCCTGTTCTTCCAGCTGTTATGGTTGAAGGTTGAACCCAGTCAAGAGGGAGGTTGCGTACCATATGAGGAGACTAGGTGGGTTGGGTACGGTCAACCCAGTGGTATTCCTTGTGAATACCTTTTTGAAAGTTAATATTGCAAACCTCTGGAAAAAAAGGGCTCCGTCATGGGTATCCTCCTGTAATGGATGGTTGTGGCCTTTCTTCCAGGAATGGGAGACAGGAGGGTGTGTGAAGGATTTTCATACACCACACGGACATCTCCCGGCTTATGTTGCACCGGTTCTGAAAGTTTTACTCCAATCGGGGCTGACCATTGGAAAGTCAGGACACGGGACAGGTGTGTGCTTGACCAGAGGGTTTTGGCAACAAGCTTTCAGAGTCCATTGGCCCTCAAACTGCCCAGAGCGGGATTTGAGGGTAGGTCTTTTTTTTTTTTTTTTAATTCGGTAAGAATTTTAAAAAAAGTCCTTGAAGTATTGGGACTTGACCTGGCATTGCTTCCATGGTAAGCTGTATGTAGGGAACAACTTGAAGCACAGGAACACCAAGAAAACGCATGTGGTAACACTCTGGAGAGCATGGACCACTTCTTGCTTCATTTAATATAGAGGTATACAAGAGGGTAGGGGCTTACATTGGTTGGTCTCGGCTGACTGATTTTACTTATGCCGAGTGGTGTTATGGTACATTCAGAGATCTGGGTGGCAGGGACCGCTGCACTTTTTTTTAGTAAGTCTAATGGTTAGGTATTACATGTGAAATGCACAGTGTTTAGTATTGACACGTCCTAAAACCCTCCTTAGGGCGCCCACCCACTGGCATTTGTGATTTTCGTGCGTGAAAAACGCAGCGTTTTTTGCTGCGTTTTCGCAGCTTTTTCGCGCCTTTTCCATTAATTTCCATTGACATTTATGGGTGCATTAGGAGAAAAATAAGGACACATATGCAACTGACAGTTCCTATGTTAAAAATCGCAACGCACCGCAAAAAAAACGCCAGTGGACAGGAGTACATTCAATTCTAATTGCTCTTGAGAAAAAACGCAAAACGCAAAGAAAAAAAAATCGCCAGTGGGTGGGCGCCCTTAAGGACGAGGTAAATAGGAACATTCTCGGTGACCTGGTAAAGGTGTGTTCTCTGGAGTTTAAAAAAGATTGGGTTGTGCAGCCTTCCTTTGGAGGGGGTTTTGCTTTGGGGTTCCCTAGCCTGGAGAACTCTTTCCTGGTGGGGGGTTGGATTCTTTCCCCGTAGCTTTTTGTTTTGTTTGTAAGTTAAAAGTTGAATAAAAAGGGCTCAGGGGACCCAAACCAGGGCTGGAGGTATTGGTCATTTTTTGTTCTATCTATTCAGGATGTGAATTATTATGTATCATATGTGTTTCGGAGGTGGTTATGTTTTCATGGGTGGTATTATGTGTTATGTTTTTGTGGATGGTTAGTATGTTATGTGGATGTTAAATTTAAAAAAAAGGGGGAAAAATGTATTTAATTCATATGTTTACAAATATAATTGGTAGGTGGTGGCAGTGGACCAGGGAATGGGTGGAAGGTAATGTGTATGTTTTACTAATGTGTTTTTCTCTTTTTAATAGGTTGGAGTCTGCGATATTATGGGATAGGATTTTTGTATTTTTTTTAATCTATTTTGTGCTATGGGACATGTGTGATTGGGAATGCGTCTGGACAGGTTTTAGTTCTCCTCCCATTTATGTAACATTTTGTAAATATGTATAAATGTTTGGCTATTATATTTTGGCAATTTTTCTGTTACTTTGTAAATATGTAGGCATATTTTTACAATTATATTTTGGCAATTTTTGTCTATTTTGCTATATTTTTTTTATTACACCCTGTTATGTTTTTTTAACTTTTATAATACAGATTCACTGTGTTATCTTTGGTGTTACATAGGATTGCAGGTCACATCTACTATAGTATCTGTACTCAAAGTTATCACTGTGTGTTAACTCTGGTGTTACATAGGGCTACATTTAGCATGTACTACACTAACTGCACTCATTTTATTTTAAATTAGTAGGTGAGAAAAATGAAACCTATATATGACCAGGGCTATATTTGCCACTAGGCACTGGAAGACTAGTGCCTAAGGTGTCAATCCATAAGTGACAAGCAGAATTTTTTGTTTTGTATTTCAAACTCCCTTCCCTCAACCCTACCAAACAGGTGGAGGGGCAGCACAAGACTTTGTGGGTTCGGCAGGAGAAAGTCAGCCACCAATGCCCAGAGTTGTATCAGGCCACCAGCTGGCATTTTATTGTGTTAGTTTGGAGGAGGAAGGGGCTTCTACCTATATTAAGGGTACAGCTTATAAAGATTCTCAGTTTCCTATAAGAATATGGAATCATCATATTGGTGACAATGGGGAGACAATTGTGCATAATACAGATAACTCACCTCCCACTGCATGCTGCTCCAGTCCACTATTTACACAGGCATCAGCAATCACATGGGTTGTTTACCTACATGACCCCTGCAACCAATGGGAGGCCAGCAGGGACATCATGTACATTAGAAGATCATGTGGCAGGTTTACGAAATGTCATTGGGCTTGCTAGCCGAGTGACATCACCTGTCAGATGCTGCAGTGCCGAAATGCCAAAGTTGCAGTCCAGCGCTGTAGTGAGTATATTTGTTTTAAATAGTTTGGGGCAATGGGAGCCAAAACTATTTAAAGAAATAACTTTAAAAAACTCATTTAAGGAGATTGGCTAATTTGCAGTAAAGAATTGTATTTCTTTGTGTGCAATAATTCTTTAATAAACTGGAATTATTGTTCTTATTAGACCTCTTTCATAAACTGTTTTTGTCTATGTGGGCAATTTTCCGTGTGAACAAATTAATTTATGGGCAATTTTCTGTGCAGGCAATATTCCATGTGGACAACTTACCATGTAGGTAATTATCCATGTGAGCAATTTTCTGTCCAGGCAAATTTTGTGTGGGCAGCTTTCCATGTGGACAGTTTTTCTGTGGCATTCATCTCTGTGGGCATTTTTCTAACCACCCACACACAGTCCACACACTTTTTGAATGATATAATCAAATTTCCTCTGTTTATGGATGGTTCTCTTCAGCCCATCCTACCAACCTGACAGTGCTGAGTATAAGCATCACCATGCTCTATCCCCTAACCATTACATTGGCTTTTTCTTGGCAAACTTGGTTAAGCCCTTAACAGCACAAGACATACAGTTACATTCTATGCATTCAGAGTTGTTATGAAGGGTTATCAGAAGCCATTCTTGCTCATTACATTTTGGGTGTCAGCTGTTTCTCACAGCTGAAATCCGACTGCAACAGCCACAAACAGCATTAACACTAATTTCAGCTGTTAACCCTGTAAATGCCCCTATCGGTTCTGACAGTAGCCTTTAAATCCCTCAATCCGTTTTGATGAGATCGCAGGCATTAGTTGCAATGGCTGCCTGGGGCTTTCTGCAGGCCTCTGGCGCTGTCATGCCTGATTGCCTGTTAGAGGGTGGTATAATGTAATATTATGGCATTACATTATACTACATGAGCAAGTTAATGTCCCCTATGGTGGCTAAACAAATGTAAAAATTATTTTATTTAAAAGTTATTAATTATTGAAAACAATGGGTGAACATTGTGATCCCCTGCTGGGCTGTGAAAGCTGCACCAGGGCATTCGTCCCTCCCTACGGGGAATCTCTTCATTAGCAGTGGAAAAATCCCTTCAGCCACAGTGGGGTTGAAGGGATTCCACATGGATTGCGAGAGCGATATCGGGCCTTGAATCACTAGTGCGAAGGCAGCCTTTCATGTTAAAGATATTACAAAAAATTACTATATCTGATCTCTCAAAGTAACACATTGTTTATCCTGCACAAAACCCTAACGCCGGAATTGTGCCTTTTTGGTCAATGTGTCTCTATGATAAAAAATGTAATAAAAAGCGATTAGAAAATCATATGTACTCAAATGGTACAAATGGAAGCTGCAGGACATGTCACAAAAAATGAGCCCTCATAAAACTGTTGATTGAAAAATAAAGTTCTGTCAGTTTTCCAAAGATATTTTATTTTTTAAAACAGTAGAGCAAAAAAAAAAAATTGATATAAATGTGGTATTGTTATAATCGTACTGTGTGTACGCCAAAGCAACCAGCCCCCTCCCTAAAATGGCAGGGTTTTTTTCCCATTTTACACCAATTAGAAATGTTTACTTCTTTCGTACATTATATGGCATTTTAAATAGTACCATTGAAAAATACAACTTGCCCCATAAAAAACAGCTACATTGATAAAAGGAAATGGATGTAAACTCCCATTGTTACTATCTTCAGAAAGCTCTCACTTGCAAATAGCCACATCAACACTACCAAAATCAGTCATGTAGAAGTACCACAAAACACATCACAGCATATTTACATGGATTAGCTAATGTATTTTAGCGATATTATATATATAGCTGCAGGGAAGGGTATTTGGATCACAAATTACAAGTAACTAGCAGAATTGCATTTCTCCCAACGGTCCTGTTCTGCACTACAGACCTGGTTTTGGGACACTGTCCTGCAGTCTTGGGCAGCAGAATGCCTGTTCCGCCCCTACCACATAAATGCAGTTACTAAGGTAAAGTGGATGAAGAACCTGCAATGACATTACAGTCACATGAGCATTGCAGGTCCTTCATCGTGTAAATTATCAGCAGTCTACAATGGACATAAGAAAGGAACTCCCTCCACCTCCAGTATAACATATAAGGGAGAGGGGAGAGAAGGAAGATAATGCTACTAGATTAGGAATGATTAGGGTATAAAATGCTGCTGGTGGAGTTTAACTTACTACAATTCCCAGTGCATGCTGAGAGTTGTAGTTCTATCAAACTGTTGGTCCTCCATCTGTTGAGATTTTGGGAGAACTACAACTTCTTATATGTCCTGAGAGTTCCAGACATTCAGAAAATGCTGGATATTGTAGTTTTACTATAGTCTTGTGAGACGATAATGCTAGTGACACACTGCCGCATTTTGGCCTCAATTTATTGTGTGTAATACGGAAGTTCGTTGTGGCCTGACCGCAAGTTTTGTTTTTACTGAAACTCTGAGCATAGTGCATTCCTATGATGCTCAGAGTTTGGGTTAGAAGACCGGTAGCGTCACCAGCTTTGGGCTCAGACCACACTATCCAGCTGACCACTTGTGACCAAGCCATAACCACGCCAGCAGCCAGTGGCTACATGAGTACTGGCAAAATGATTTGGCCATTAACCACTGTGGATGGCTGTGGGACAAGTTGTAGTTTCCATTGGTAACATTTTAGGCTACATGTGACTTTTTAAATTTTTTTTATAAAAAGGGAGTTTTGTAGGAAAGAATTTTATTTCTAACTTAAACTTTTAGTCCCTTGAATGGACTTGTAAACATGATAATTTGATTGCTAGTTTTCTACACTGCACTACTTATGCATGTGTCCCAACCATCCCTAATTCTGTTGAACAGTCCCAGAATCTCTCACTATTACTGTGAGGGGCTCACCAAAGGGCAATATTATGTGTTAAAGAGGGTGTGGTTTAGCATAAGGGACGTTGCCTTCCTAAACATTTGCCACACGCCACTACGGTTGTCCTTCTTTTCATTACTCAAAGATTGGGAGGTATGATAATTGCTAATGAAGGCCTTGGGCATTAATACAAGATTTGATTCATAATTAGTACACAGAAATAATACAATGTATTGTCCAAAGTAAACCAACATATAAACTGAAAAATGGTGTTTAAGCGTAAATGTTCACTTTAAAGTTCCATGATTTAAAACACAACTTGTGACATCTCAGATGCATTGCCTGCTATTGCATTATTGAAATGTTGTGTGTGGAAGTCATTTGGGGCATTGTAAAATGCTCTCAGCCTTTGACATTTCCATAAAATCTGTTCTTTCTAGATGACAAATCTTGATTGTGCTTGCATGCTAAAAAATGTATTAACAGCTCCAATGTTGAAACATTACTGGCCATGTCAACTCTCCACTCTATTCAGAATCTTACATAAAAAACATCTGTAGACTTGCCTGTTAAAAACTAAAGTCTTTAAAAGTACAATTTTATTTAGCGACATCTTGCAATTAAAATATGGTAATCACTTGAGTTGAGCATCCGTCTATCTCATTATATGGGGTGTAACAGCTGCAGCATAATAAACCTAGATATATTTTAATATTGTGTTGAACATACTATATATTTTCAAGTTATCAACTAATCAAATCAGAATAACTTGGATTCTTTTTTTTAATTCACATACTTTTACTTTTCCTATGTTTAGTGAAGACTTTATAGCAGTCAAACCCTATGAAATAGTTAACAATTGTAATCATAGGGGTTCTCCATTTTGGACAATATCAGTTTGTTACAATAGTTCCCTGATGGTCACAGATGATTAATAGAAAAGTATAGCCTCTGCTCTATTCTCCCCTCATTTGTATTAAATATATATTTATTAAGACATTTACACTTAACATTTTACAAAATAAGTGTACAATGACAATACTAGCACTAACAAAAATTAAGTAAACATCCAGAAACAACCCCTTAATAATCATTAACCCACAAAAACTCAATTCTGAATAATTTATATTATTGCCATTACTATATATAATACGAATTTGAACGGGATGTTGGCCATGGATGAGATCAATTATTTGGAGGAATTAAGGGCCAAGGATGAAGTTAACTACCGGTAGTTGGTATATAAAGAAACATGGGAGGTATGGAGGAGATTCCGTTGGTCCACAAGATGTGATAGGTGGCTCACGAATGGAGTAGTGTAATTTTTAGAAAGGCTAGGAGGGAAACGTTAGGGGGGAGATAAGAGAGGTATGGGGAAATGAATAGATAAAGTAACAGAGTTGGAGGTGGCCAATATAGCTGGAGACTTTTTGTTTTAAGGTTTTTTATTTTTGCTCTCTCTGTTCTTTTTTTCCTGACTATTTAGCATGATGAAATGGTATTGATTTATAAAGAAATTCTATGGGTTAACGGTGTTCAGTGGGGCCTCGACAAGTACCATTTTGGTGCTCCTTGGTGAACCGGAGTGGCTGGCCAGAGTCAAACTGATCACCAAAAGAAGCAAACAATGATATTGATATATATATATATATATCATTATACATAGCCCCAGTCTCTGACCACAAACTTGTTATATCTGGGCAGGACCACCAGATATGCATGAACTTGCCTAATCCCTCCATACATCTTCAGCACCTATCTGATGATCAAAAATACATCCTCGCCAAACGAGTAGGGGTGTAGTACCATCTTGATAATAGCTTATAGTTTAACTATAACTCTTTCTGTGGCTCCTCCTGAATTTATTCAGTATGTAAAAGAATGTATAATCAGAAAAGGACATAATATTTAAATCAGGTTTTAGTGTTAAAAAATACCACAAGAAATGTTATTTCTTTGTGATTATTTGTGTAGAACTCTTACAATATTTTAGTTTTTCCCACTAGATACTAGAACCTGCCCAGTATACTGAAGCTTCATTTCTGTAGCTCACTTATCAGCTTTGCTGCAAAGCATGTATGGAGTCATCCAATTATCATTAAACAACTCTATTGCACTGTTGAAGGCTTAGATAAGGCAGGATAGCAACACTTAACACATATAAGGTTCTGCTTGCATCTTCCCTGTCACTCCCTAAGGAAAGGGGCTGTATGCCATCATTTGTTGGAGACTGCAGTAATAAATGACCTTTCCCTGTCATTTAACTCACATTCATTTTAGCTGCTATGAAGCCACTAGGAAATACTATAAGAATAAGAAATGTATGGCTTCAAAATCTAAAAAAATATTGTAAACATTACTTGTGTAGAGATCTAATCAACCCCTTGGTATCACAGATAATTTACATATAAGCATTGTCATTTTTAAGCATCTTCATCTTAAAATTAAAAAAGCCATCATTTTTAATTTTTTTCTTGATATAACCATATGAAGGTTTGCTTTCTGTGTGACAAGTTATGCTTTTTTAAAGTTACCATGTAATGTAAGCTAAAAAGAAAAATGGGAGGCAAGGGAAAAAGCAGTGCAATTCCACTATTGTTTTGGGGGTTTAGTTATCATGGCATTCACCATGCAGTAAAAATGACCTGTTAACTTTATTCTGTGAGTCCGTGCAATTATGGCAATACGTTTATATAGTTGTTGTTACATATATACAACAATTTGACCACATTTCTTCCATTTTTTGTGGGAGGCACGGTGACCGAAAACAGCAGCTCTGGCATTATGTATTTCTTTTGTGCATTTGCCATGTGGGATACATATGATATTTTAATAGTTCAAACTTTCACAAACCGTGAAGTGGTTAGTGGGCTTATGTATCTTGGCCAACATCCAACCAATGCCTTGCATTTATGATCTATCATTCACATGCAGTGTGGCTTTAAGACTCCAGGAGGAGCCCAGGGTGGCAGTACCAATGTGGTTCACAGTTTTAAATGCAGGGCAACCCGCCGAATTATCATGGCTCATTAATAGGTTGCTGGTCTGTATGGTGGACTACATATATCAGAATGTTCTGGCACCCTGTATCCACTATGTGTGGGAATTTACACCAAGCACCCACCCCCCTCATTATCAAGAGGCAGTGTGAGTGGTTGTTTCATCGGTGTCTTGCACAGGTGTTATTGGCTCCTCCATTTGGTAGTCAGCTACCTGCATGGTGAGAGGATGCATCTATATGCACTCCTCAGTCAGTAAGTAACGGCCATTTTTCTGTGATTGTTTTTAATTCTTGATTTCCCCTTCTGTGATGCATAAATTATTAGTTGGGAGATTATTTCTTTTCAGTTGCTGTCAATTTGCTTTTTGAAATAGGTGGACATGTTTTTAGTGGTTGAGAGTGCTAAAATAGGATTCTTTGGCATGGTGAAGGACAAAGTTGTAAGCTCTCAGCGTAAACTCATAATAGAGGGAATCTCCTGAGGTCTTTGATTTTCTCCACAGGTGTTCTGCACACCTAAAGCACCATTGTTGAAAATGTGTTTGAAGCATGGACCAAGGTTGCCATGGTCTGTTTTGGGGGAGTCAGAATGTAGGGGGTTCTGAATCATGAGCTGAGATGAAGACATAGTAAAAGTAATGGTGTTGAAATTGGGCTTGCTTGAGTATCTTATACAACATACCTGTCTTCTGCCCTATCAAACTGCCATGGTTAACTGCAAAAATACTTTGACAAAAATGACACTTCAACTAAGAATGAGTCATAGCCAACCCCCAACATGAGTGCTACCCCAGAAGCATCATTTAATTTTATAGCGGACTATGAGCTTAAATCTAGAGCTAATTTAGCTAGTTAAGCAGTTAATCAGGTAAACAATTACACTTTGGGTTAATTCATTCGGGCATATATCAGCAGGGTTTTCATGCCCGGCTGATATATGCAGATATTGGCTTACAATGCATGAGTGCACAGGGGTGTATTTCCACGGCATAGAAGCGACAAACCAGGCTCTACTACGCTGGCAGGGCCAGCTGCATAGACTCCTATGGAATCCCATGCTAGCTGCTGGAGAAGGGAGGCAGGAGGGAGTTTAGCAATGTAACTGCTAAACACCCTCCCCCTTCTCTTTTCCTCTCCGCCCCTTGCCGCTGTTTGCAATGGGAGGGGGTGAGACAGGGCGGAGCCAAGCTCTACCCCAATCTGCCTTCTCCCATTGCTGCCTGCGAACATTGCAAGTGGCTGGAGGGGAGGAGAGAGGAGGGAAGCCAGCGAGGGTGAATGTCTCCCCAGGCCCAACGGCATTGCGGCCTCGGCATATATGCATAGGGCCCTTTGCCGTTCTGCTGTTTCTACAGCGCTGGTGAGCTCTTGTGAAACGCCTACAGCCATGTAAATAGGCCCTTTGGGTGGAAATACTATTCAGAGAAAATGAAAAGTGTCTGGCCTGTGTTCATCATAAAATCTAATGAGGATTAAATACATTAAAAAAAAGTTTTGTGATAGCATCAGGTCAAAAAAGAAGGAAGAGACAGACACAGATGTATATGTCATTAATTAACTTTGCAGTGATTAAAAGGAAGAATGAAGGCTCAAGAAGGAACAATTAAGTGGAGTATATACCAAGAATATATTTTAATTTTCAGTCTCAATCCCCATAGATTGGAGTTGTGCAGAAATCTAACATGAACTTTCTCCCAAATCACTTTTATTATATCAGGTTGGAATTATAAGTTGTGACCCTGAGCTATATTTCTCATTTGTAAAATCTAATGGAGATTTAAAAAATAACCTTTTCTTTGGAACTTTGTATATAAAATAAAATGGTAATGAGAGCGCTATAATACATTATTATAGCATGTTTAAATTAAACAGTATACTTTTAAAAATATAAATTTTAGTGTAGATTTTAGAGTATAGCTATATACTTTCCCTTAAATATTTTGTTTTAAGAAACAATAAAATTCTTCAATTGGCCATTTTTAGCTTTTCAATTTTGTTTGAGGGTTACACTTTAGGGTTACTGTAATCTTATAGGAGTTAATATTTTTTGCAATAAATAAAAATTTCCAGTACAAAGACAACTACTCTGAAGGAGAAAACAAACCATTATGTGAATGATGAAAATTGATTGATTGACATACAAGGTACTCACCTGTTTACATTAAACGATGAATCAAAAGCTGTAGTGGAGTCTCTGCGTGAAATGGAGTTAAAAAAAATTGCATATTTCAGTATCTCAGACTCATAATATGAATGCATCTGCATCAGCATAATTTTGAAAGCTTGTATCAGCAGGAGTTTTCTTATAAGTAGAAGAGGAAGAAGTTAAACAAACATTTAATAAGTAATAATGAGTTAGCTACTTAAGATACTGATAACAGATTTTTGCTTTTACTAGACAATGGGATGGGAAAGTGAGGTTAATAAGGCCTCTTTCACACAGGCGTTTTTTGGCTGCCAGCATCACGGCCAAAAATCAGATGAATGAGAGGCAGCTGCGTTTTCTCACCCATTCAGACGGCTGGGCTACGGCGTATATACGCCGCAGCCCATAAAGCTGTCAGCCAGGGAAAGAGAGGTCAGCTCTGCTAAACTCTCTCCACCTTACTGTCCCTTTTACAGCTGTCAGCAAAGGGAGTGGGGCAGAGCTTAGCAGAGCTAGTGTGCTAAACTTCCTCCCCCTCTCCGCCTCTTGCCAGCAAGGGAAGGGGGCAGGACGGGGCTGGAGCTTAGCAGAGCTAGTCATGCTAAATGCCCTCCCTCTTTCCTTTTCTGACGGCTCTCATAGGAGTCTATGGGAATAGCTTGTGTATTGACGCAAAAGATATGACAAGTCCTATATTTTCCAGGGTTGTGTAAAAGTGGTCAGCCAGAATGTGCACTGTGTGCGCTATCTTTTCCAGCCAGTCAATTTTACTCACTGGAAAATCTTCCATCTGAGCAAATGCATTGGAATCCAATGCTTCAGATGGTCATGGTTTTCGACCAGCGTTTTATCGTGGCAAAATAGCCACGATAAAACACTCTTGTGAAAGAGGCCTCACACTGTGAATTATCCAACTAGATATAGGTTCAAATGATGACATACACATTCTCATTTACTATGGAAACACTGATACTTCAGATCTGACCACATGGCCAAAAATGTGTAAAAGCAGAATGTAACAGATGGATGTCTTTTACAGGTTCCTGGAATGGCTACATTTTAGGCTGCTTTCAGACAGCTATATTCTTACTCCATATTTTGCCTGTTTTGAGGACCCTAATACGGAGCTAATGTAAATGTATGCATCTATTCACATGGCTGTATTTTTCACAGGTGTATTTTAAAAACAAAGCATGCACTAATTTTGTCCTTTTTGTCTCCGGATTTGCACTCATTGGTATTATTTTCTATTGGGCAAATATAGATATGTATTTGCCCAATGGAAAGTTAAATTAGTGACATCAAATATGGAGGAAAATCCAGATGAAATACTCATGAGATACTAATGACATTCGATTGTAATGTCATCTGTAACATGTCCGTATTCTAGATCCATATTATAGATGTTTGACCATAGACTTGTTTGAAACTGGCCTTTTGGGCAAAGCAAGTGCTGGATCTTTTTTTTTTTCCTTTAGTTTTGGATAGTAACTAATAATACAGGCATGTCAAGATAGTTTAATTAAAGTGTCCTTTCTAAAGCCAATGTTAAGGAGGAGGAAACAGATTTCCTATGGTATTTAATCTGATTTGATATGTTGAGCCCATTGCTCTCTCCTAGATATGCAGCAGGGTAATATATCACTCACTTTTAGATGCCTTAATTCAAACCCAAGACAAGACATTTTGAAGGAACTCTGTAGGTTTCTTATTAGAGATGAGCGAACCTACTTGTTTTGAATAATTACTCGATCGAGTACCGCAATTTTCGAGTACTTCCGTACTCGGGTGAAAAGATTCGGGGGGCGCCGGGGGGCGGGGGGAGGCGTGGAGGGGCGGGGGTAGCAGCAGGGAACAGGGGGGAGCCCTCTCTCCCTCTCCCCCCACTCCCCGCTGCAACCCCCCACTCACCCATGGCGCCCCCCGAATCTTTTCGCCCGAATACGGAAGTACTCAAAAATCGCGGCGCTCGGGCGAAAAAGGGGCGTGGCCGAGTACGCTCGCTCATCTCTATTTCTTATCTGTTATTTTCTTTGTATACAGGACTAATCTATTATTACAAGCTAAATGAACTGTTACAAAAAAGTTCCTATAGGGTATGAAGACTTGGTCCTTGCTGCCATTTGATAACCATGTTGTGAAACTTACAGTATTAATAGGAGATAACAAACAGCTAAAAATGATATATTTTCCTTCCATCTAATGTCAAGAAGCACTATCTTACGGATAACGAATTATTCTCACAGGCTTTATGATTTTAATTAGTCAGCTTCTTTTCTTATTTAAGTGGATAATCCCTTTACAACAGAGGGCCAAGTATTATAGGCTGTGTCATTCTTACTCAGTGTTTTATCACTGACAGACTAGTTTTTTTGCTTTTGTGACAGAATGAATAATACATGGATATTATCTAACAGAAAATGCACAGACATATACAACTAATTATCCAAAAAAATACATTCAGTAAATCATTTAATAAGAAAGAAGTAAACCGCATATACAAATTGATTAGGCTTAACCCCTTGAGTGGCGGGTTTCCTACGACCCTGTTGTGCCCACCGGGGCAGGTTTTTTAAATGGTCTAATCATTGAATTTCAACTAATTTTGCAGTTCCGTTCCAAGAGCCATAACTTTTTCATTTTTCCATTGACACGGCCATATGAGGGCTTGTTTTTTGTGGGACAAGTTGTACTTTTTGATGGCATAATTTTTGGGTATATATAATGTATTGCATAACATTTGTAAAAACATTTGTAGGGAGATTGGGGAAAAAAAAGAAATTCTGCTATTTGTTTTTTGGATTTCATTTTTATGGCGTTCAACATGCACAATAAATAGTGTGATAAGATTATTCTCTGAGTCACACGATTCTGGCGATACCAAGTTTATACAGTTTTTATGTTTTGGGGAGGAAAAAAAGAAATGGGGAAAAAAGAAAAAAGGGACCATGTCATTAAGGGGTTAAATAATGTACCAACTTCCTTCTCTGGGTCATTATGTTGCACAGATACCACATGTGTGATTTTATTTTACTTTTTTTACAAAGTAAAGGGAGACAAGTGTTTTTATTTTTTTTTTTTATTATTATTTTTTTACTTTTTTTTTTTTTGTCCCTTTAGGGGACTTCCACAGGGACCCATCAGGACCCCCTGATCACTTTCTGGAGGTCCGATGGTGACAGCCCTTTACATGCTGCAGTGACAGCCCTTTACATGCTGCAGTCACATAGACTGCAGCATGTAAAGGGTTAACACAGCAGAGATCGGAGGTTTTCTCTGATCTCTGCTGTAAGAGCTGGTGCCTGGCTGTCCTCTGACAGGCAAGCACCAGCTCTCCCTGCCACAGAGACCATCGGCTTGCTTCTGACAAGCCGATGGTCTCTATGGCAACCTATAAACAAAACAGGAGACTTAGAAGCAGGAGATTGCCGGCATATCGGCAATATCTTCCTGCTTCTCAATGTCCTTGCTTTGTTCTCTATGGGTCTGTGCAGGCAGAGCACACTGCCACAGCTTATGGCATTGTGCTCTGCAGCTCCCATAGTGATACATAGCCGGGAAATCTTCCGGGCTGTATCACTATCGGCAGTGGAGCTCGTCCTGGAAAATTTCCGGGCGTGCCACTCAAGGGGTTAAGGGACCTTTCACACAGGACAGAAGGAATAAAAATCATTAGAGAAGCAAAATTTGTCTAGAATGTACAATTATAATCAGCTACATTGGTTAAAAATAGCTAGTCAATCCAGTTTGGACAAAATTATTTAACCATAGAAACATAGTAAATTGCTGTTCTGATCGTATTGCTTATAGATATGTTGGTGCTTTCTAAATTCAGTGTTGACAGAACAATTTTGCAACAGTCACCAACAAAACTACAACTCTAGCAAATGTAGCAGGTCTTCTTCTTAGGTCAGAGCAGATGGACTCAACAGTATGATAGTAATAACTTTTGACATGTGTTGTTTCAATGATCTCTTTAAGTCTCTCAAAAGTATGGAAGCGTTATAAGCCGTGTGTTACTTCGGACAGCTATTTTTAGCATACATCTGTTGGCATATGCTGCGCTAAGCACATCACAACATATTTAATATCCATCAAATTTTAATAGCAAAAATATATTTCTGTTAAGAAAATAAGTTTTCCTAAAACTTAGATGTTTTAAAGAAAATTCGTCTTTGTTTAAACACCTCTCAAATTTGAACATGAATAAAGCACTTTCCGTTTTTAACATATTTTGTACTTTAGACAATCCTTTTATATTAAACAGTCCCAACAAAAAGCCAATAATAGGCTCCTTTGCTTTGGAACCCCTAGTTTAGGCTATGGTGTGCTGAAGAACCCAGCAGCATATACACTATGCAATCAGGAAAGGAAACTAAGGGTGTTCATTAAAATGAATTAGTTGTCTATGTGATGCAAAACTCTAGGACTTTTGAATGTGAGATTCTATAATCTATTCAGGATGCTAACAGGCCCTTTAAAATGAATTTCCATACAGTACAAGAACTTTTTTTAAGCTTCCTTTTTGCCCACAATTCTTTTAGTTTACTTCCATGAAACTTAACAAGAAAACCTAATGTTTAATTGCATATAAATTATAATGAAAACAAAGATCTGGTACCGTGTTAGCCAGTAGAGCAAAATGTGATTGTTCCCAGCAAGAGAAACCATGTAATCTTGTAGATATGATACCTTTTAATGGCTAACATAAATACATGATGTTATAGCGAGCTTGCGAACCTCTTGGGCTCTTTGTCAGGCTAAAAAAAAAAAAAAGACGAAGAGCCCGAGAGGTTCGCAAGCTCGCTATTACATCAGGTATTTTTGTTAGCCACTAAAAGGTATCATAGCTACAAGATTACGTGGTTTCTCTTGCTGGGAACAATCACATATTGCATATAAATGTAATACTTGCTCGTTCAGTTCCCAGCCCCTAATAGGCAAGTTGTACAAAATTCATGGGAGCTTTTTTCTACATATACTTTATAGTGTGCGTTACATTGATACAGAATCAGGACATTACCTCACCGTATAGACAGATTAGAAACAATTAGAGATGAGCGAACGTACTTGTCCGAGCTTGATATTCGTGCGAATATTAGGGTGTTCGGGATGCTCGTTACTCTTAACAAGCACCACGCGGTGTTCTGGTTACTTTCAGTTTCCTCTCTGAGACGTTAGCGCGCTTTTCTGGCCAATTGAAAGACAGGGAAGGCATTACAACTTCCCCCTGTGACGTTCATGCCCTATACCACCCCCCTGCTGTGAGTGGCTGGGGCGATCAGATGTCACCCGAGTATAAAAGTCGGCCCCTCCCGCGGCTCGCCACAGATGTCTTGTGAGTTAGCTGAGGGACAGTGGTATCGTGTTGGAGCTGCTGTAGGGAGAGTGTTAGGAGTTCGTGTAGGCTTCAAGAACCCCAACGGTCCTTCTCAGGGCCACATCTATCCGTGTGCAGTACTGTGGAGGGTGCTGTTAGCAGTGTTGCACAATTTTTTTTTTTTTCAAAAGCGGCAGTCTGCAGAGCATTGCGCCTTGCATTAATAGTACAGGGACAGAAGTGGTGGTTAGGCAGGGAGAGTGTTAGGAGTGAGTGTAGGCTTCAAGAACCCCAACGGTCCTTCTTAGGGCCACATCTATCCGTGTGCAGTACTGTGCAGGCTGCTGTTAGCAGTGTTGCATTTTTTTTTCTTTTCAAAATCGGCTGTCTGCAGAGCATTGCGCCTTGCAGTAATACTACAGGGAGAGAATTGTGTAGGCAGGGCCAGAAGACATATCTTATCTGATTGAATATAGTCAGTGGGCCCTCCGTTTCCCAAAAAGGGAAATATTCAATTTGTCCTGCAGGCTTGCGCCAATTTATTTGCTGCCTGGGAAAAGTAACCGCTGTGCTGCACTTCATATAACTGCATTTCTGTGCAACACATATCTTATCTGATTGAATATAGTCAGTGGGCCTTTTCTTTTTAAAAAAAGGGAAACATTCTATGTGCCCTGCCTCTGTCAGTCCTCAGCGTTCTGTGTACGTGTGTGGTGGGTGGAGATAGTAAACAAATCATACGCAGCCAGCTACGTTTAACAGCAGGCTTGCGCCAATTTATTTCCTGCCTGGGAAATCAAATCACTGGTAATACACCATGCTGAGGGGTAGGGGTAGGCCTATAGGACGTGTACGCGGGCGAGGATGCGGAGGCCCAAGTCAGGGTGTGGGCACAGGCCGAGCCAATGCGGTGGCCAGGGGTAGAGGCAGGGCCAGACCGAATAATCCACCAACTGTTTCCCAAAGCGCCCCCTCACGCCATGCCACCCTGCACAGGTCAAGGTGCTCTACGGTGTGGCAGTTTTTCACAGAGACACCTGACGACTGACGAACAGTGGTGTGCAACCTTTGTCGCGCCAAGATCAGCTGGGGAGGCACCACCAACAGCATGCGCAGGCATATGATGGCCAAGCACCCCACAAGGTGGGACGATGCCCGTTCACCGCCTCCGGTTTGCACCACTGCCTCTCCCCCTGTGCCCCAACCTGCCACTGAGATCCAACCCCCCTCTGAGGACACAGGCACTACCGTCTCCTGGCCTGCACCCACACCCTCACCTCCGCTGTCCTCAGCCCCATCCAGCAATGTCTCTCAGCGTAGCGTCCAGACGTCGCTAGCGCCACAGTTTGAGCGCAAGCGCAAGTACGACGCCACGCACCCGCACGCTCAAGCGTTAAACGTGCACATTGCAAAATTGATCAGCCTAGAGATGCTGCCGTATAGGCTTGTGGAAACGGAGGCTTTCAAAAGCATGATGGCGGCGGCGGCCCCGCGCTACTCGGTACCCAGTCGCCACTACTTTTCCCGATGTGCCGTCCCAGGCCTGCACGACCACGTCTCCCGCAACATTGTACACGCCCTCACCAACGCGGTTACTGCCAAGTTCCACTTAACAACAGACACGTGGACAAGCACAGGCGGGCAGGGCCACTATATCTCCCTGACGGCACATTGGGTGAATTTAGTGGAGGCTGGGACAGAGTCAGAGCCTGGGACCGCTCACGTCCTACCCACCCCTCGAATTGCGTGGTATCTGCGGGGGTGTATGCTTCCTCCACTAAACCACCCTCCTCCTACGCAACCTCTGTCTCGCAATCAAGATGTGTCAGCAGCAGCACGTCGCCAGCAGTCGGTGTCGCGTGGCGTGGCAGCACAGCGGTGGGCAAGCGTAAGCATGCCGTGCTGAAACTACTCAGCTTAGGAGAGAAGAGGCACACGGCCCACGAACTGCTGCAGGGTCTGACAGAGCAGACCGACCGCTGGCTTGCGCCGCTGAGCCTCCAACCGGGCATGGTCGTGTGTGACAACGGCCGTAAGCTGGTGGCGGCTCTGCAGCTCGGCAGCCTCACGCACGTGCCATGCCTGGCCCATGTGTTTAATTTGGTGGTTCAGCGCTTTCTGAAAAGCTACCCCCACTTGTCATACCTGCTCTGAAAGGTGCGCCGGATCTGCGCACATTTCCGCAAATCACACACGCACGCTGCCACCCTGCGGACCCTGCAACATCGGTTTAATCTGCCAGTGCACCGACTGCTGTGCGACGTGCCCACACAGTGGAACTCTACGCTCCACATGTTGGCCAGACTCTATGAGCAGCGTAGAGCTATAGTGAAATACCAACTCCAACTTGCGCGGCGCAGTGGGAGTCAGCCTCCTCAATTATTTACAGAAGAGTGGGCCTGGTTGGCAGCCATCTGCCAGGTCCTTGGAAAATTTGAGGAGTCTACCCAGGTGGTGAGCGGCGATGCTGCAATCATTAGCGTCACCATTCCTCTGCTATGCATCTTGAGAAGTTCCCTGCAAAGCATAAAGGCAGACGCATTGCGCTCGGAAACAGAGCCGGGGGAAGACAGTATGTCGCTGGACAGTCAGAGCACCCTCCTGTCTATATCTCAGCGAGTTCAGGAGGAGGAGGAGGAGCATGAGGATGAGGAGGAGGGGGAAGAGACAGCCTGGCCCACTGCTGACGGTACCCATGCTGCTTGCCTGTCATCCTTTCAGCGTGTATGGCCTGAGGAGGAGGAAGAGGAGGAGGAGGAGGATCCTGAAAGTGATCTTCCTAGTGAAGACAGCCATGTGTTGCGTACAGGTACCCTGGCACACATGGCTGACTTCATGTTAGGATGCCTTTCTCGTGACCCTCGCGTTACACGTATTCTGGCCACTACGGATTACTGGGTGTACACACTGCTCGATCCACGGTATAAGGAGAGCCTTTGCACTCTCATTCCCGAAGAGGAAAGGGGTTCGAGAATTATGCTATACCACAGGGCGCTGGTGGACAAACTGATGGTAAACTTCCCATCCGACAGCGCTAGTGGCAGAAGGCGCAGTTACGAGGGCCAGGTAGCAGGGGAGGCGCAGAGATCAGGCAGCATGTACAGCGCAGGCAAGGAAACATTCTCCAAGTCCTTTGCCAGCTTTCTGGCTCCCCAGCAAGACTGTGTCACCGCTCCCCAGTCAAGGCTGAGTCGGCGGGAGCACTGTAAAAGGATGGTGAGGGAGTACGTAGCCGATCGCACGACCGTCCTCCGTGACGCCTCTGCCACCTACAACTACTGGGTGTCGAAGCTGGACATGTGGCCTGAACTCGCGCTGTATGCCCTGGAGGTGCTTGCTTGTCCTGCGGCTAGCGTCTTGTCAGAGAGTGTGTTTAGTGTGGCTGGGGGAATCATCACGGATAAGCGTACCCACCTGTCAACCGACAGTGCCGACAGGCTTATACTCATCAAGATGAACAAAGCCTGGATTTCCCCAGACTTCTCTTCTCCACCAGCGGACAGCAGCGATACCTAAGCAATACGTAGGCTGCACCTGCGGATGGAAGCATCGTTCTCTCTCACCATCCAAAACGGGGACATTTCTGCTTCATCAATCTCTGTATAATATTCCTCCTCCTGCTCCTCCTCCTGAAACCTCACGTAATCACGCCGAACGGGCAATTTTTCTTAGGGCCACAAGGCTCACTCATCTAATTTTTCTAAACAATTTTTATACGTTTCAATGCTCATTAAAGGGTTGAAACTTTAACTTGAACCAATTTTTCGTTAAACTGGGCTGCCTCCAGGCCTAGTTACCACTTAAGCCACATTAACCAAAGCGATTAATGGGTTTCACCTGCCCTCTTGGTTGGCCATGGCCAATTTATTGGATGTACATTAGTACTGTTGATACAGCAATTTTTGTGGGCCCTCTCCTACAGTGTAATCAAATGAATTTTTAGCCCACCTGCATTACAGCTGACTTTACATCCGCTGTGTTGGGCAATGCAATGGGATATTTTTATGTACCGCCGGTGGGTTCCAGGGAGCCACCCATGCTGTGGGTCCACAGGGAATTATAAATGCATCTGTTTCCACTTCTAAAGAACCCCAGTCAGACTGGGGCATGCAGTGTGGGCCGAAGCCCACCTGCATTAAGCACAACATTACTACCTCAGCTGTGTTGGGCAATGCAATGGGATATTTTTATGTACCGCCGGTGGCTTCCTGGCACCCACCCATGCTGTGGGTCCACAGAGAATTATAAATGCATCTGTTTCTACATCTAAAGAACCCCAGTCAGACTGGGGCATGCAGTGTGGGCCGAAGCCCACCTGCATTAAGCACGACATTACTACCTCAGCTGTGTTGGGCAATGCAATGGGATATTTTTATGTACCGCCGGTGGGTTCCAGGGATCCACCCATGCTGTGGGTCCACAGGGACTTCACAATAGGGAGTTGTACCTGCCTGTGTCTATGAATTAAAAACCGCGGTCTGACTGGGGCATGCAGACACCTTGACAGAATGAATAGTGTGTGGCACATAGGTTCCCCATTGCTATGCCCACGTGTACAGCTCCTGATGGCGGTGGCACAGGATTATATTTCTCATTGCTTCTGTACAGCATTGTGGGCTACCGCCCCGCCCCTTTTAAAGAGGGTCACTGCCTAGCCGTGCCAACCCTCTGCAGTGTGTGCCTGCTTTTCCTGTGGCAGACGCACTTATAAATAGACATGAGGGTGGCGTGGCATGAGGGCAGCTGAAGGCTGCGCAGGGACAATTTGGTGTGCGCTGTGGACACAGGGTCGTGCAGGGGGGGTTGGGCAGCATGTAACCCAGGAGAAGTGGCAGCGGAGTGTCATGCAGGCAGTGATTGTGCTTTGTTGGAGGTAGTGTGGTGCTTAGCTAAGGTATCCATTGCTAATGAGGGCTTTTCAGAAGTAAAAGTTGTTGGGAGTGGGGGGGGGGGCCCACTCTTGCCGGTATTGTGGCTTAATAGTGGGACCTGGGAACTTGAGATGCAGCCCAACATGTAGCCCCTCGCCTGCCCTATCCGTTGCTGTGTCGTTCCCATCACTTTCTTGAATTGCCCAGATTTTCACACATGAAAACCTTAGCGAGCATCGGCGAAATACAAAAATGCTCGGGTCGCCCATTGACTTCAATGGGGTTCGTTACTCGAAACGAACCCTCGAGCATCGCGAAAATTTCGTCCCGAGTAACGAGCACCCGAGCATTTTGGTGCTCGCTCATCTCTAGAAACAATGCTTACGCATTTCAAATAATGTACTTATATATATCATGCTATAAATAGGAACTTTGCTCGAAAGCGTAAGCATTGTTTTGTGAGGCATTCATTCCAGATTACTTATGAATAATGGTGCTCTTTTGTACTGGATTCCTCAGAGTGCTGGAGTAACTAAATAACTTCAAGTTAACATGAATTGTCAGGTTTGCACAGTGTGTTGCGCTGTCCACTCACTGTTGTAACTACTATTGCTTCTGTGTTACCTTTACTTCTTTTTTAAGGATCTCTTTTTATAATGATACCTTGCCTGTAAAAAAAACATCAATGTCTCTCTCAACACTGAGCTGGCAGAATAGGTCATTTGCCCTGCCACCTCATAGCCAATGTTGTTAACCCCTAAAGATACAGGGCCTCCTGTGGATTTGGGGTTTATATGGAGAGGGATTGGGGGTTGATCCCGCCCCATACAATGTGGGTTTCAGATGTTTTTACAGATGGCACCCACCTGCAACAGCTGTGCCGCTGATCGAACCTGTTAACCCTTTAGTTGTTAATTGTGACAGTAGCTTTTTAAATGCCCCGATCAATGTTCGGGTCCCCCGCAATGAGAGTGCCGTGCAGTTGCCTTGGGAGCCGAGGCCTTCTGAAAGCCCCCAGGGCTGTCATGACAGGTGTCTATCTAGCCATGCCTGTGGCATGGCTTGATAGATTGCCGGTCAGATCATGGTTTAATGTAATGCTATGGCATTACATCATACTGCAGGAGCGACCAAATGATTGCAAGTTCATGTTCCCTATGGGGACTAAAAAACATGTGAAAATTAGTTTTATAAAATTTTATTAATTTTTAAAAGAATAAAAGATAGTAAAAGTTTTAAAAAAAACAACCCTTTTGCTAGAGCGTTCCGAAACAAAAAGCTAATCACTCTGGGGAACCTAATCAATTAAAATATAACTTTTATTGACATAAATAATTTAAAATAAAGATTTTTCTATAGGGACCCACTAAAGCAGACACACAAACATATACACATACAAAACAATCAATATAGATAGAGAAACTAGTATAATAATGTCCCTAGCCTGTATCTATAATAGATCCAAAGCCCTATATTGGGCCACAGTGCAATAAAGTACGATTTCCAGGTACTAGTATAGGTTACCAGTTGATGTACTTATTGACCTATAGTTACCCTAGTACGAAAAAGTGCACTGTAGACAAGGACACTACAAGTCTGCCTGTCAAGAATGAAGGAAAGCTGGAAACAACAAGGAAGGAGAAAAAGGAATTTACGATGAGCAAACGGATCACTATCAGATAGTCAGTGGTGGGTGCTCAGGGTGTCCTAGCTTCTGCAAGATGAATGTAAATATCACTATGATCATTGAATTAATGGGATCAGGTATTGCTTACAGCAATATAATTAACAAAACCTACAATGCAGATGTCTCCGTGTATACAACTCAGAGCATCTGTGTTGGTTTATGATAAGGCTGTAATATACTGATAGGCTGTAATGTACTTAGGATGCATAATATGAAATGACCCCCAATAGTCACACCATTGGTGATTGGGGGACAATAGGGGAACTATCTGATTAATGTTAGTATTGACCATCTAGATACTCAGCTGTCACTAACTGACTGATATAGATGGCGATCAGTCAGAAATCTATCAGGTGTTAAACTGTCAACGCGCTTCTGCAGTGTTATACAATCACTGCTTCATCAGGATAGTTGTGAAACACACTTCATGTCTACTAGGTAGCTAGTGCATTGTAGGTTTTGTATATTTTAATTGATTAGGTTCCCCACAGTGATTAATATAGAATAAAGTTATTATGCAATTTTGCTGTGATGTATAAATTGTAGAAAATGGTGGAATTATTTTTTTCCATTTCCCTTGACTTAGAATTAAAAAAAAAATTCTGTACATTATATAGTATTGCAGAAAAATACAACTCGGCCCGCAAAAAATAAGCCCTCAGACAGCTATGTGGGTGCATAAATCAAAGAGTTAAGATTTTTTAAAAGTGGGGAGAAAAAAACAAAAATGAAAGAAGGGGCTGTAGACTTAAGGGGTTAAAGTACTTCCACACTTCTTTCAAAATCCGGATGTTCGTTCAGTATTGGTAATTGCTGTTAAAACAGTGGACTATTTAATTGAGCCAGCAGTACAGATGGAAGCTCCTCTTGCTGACTCATGGAAATTGATCAGCTATATTTTTGTTCTTATATAAATAGATAAAAAATAAATCAGTCAGAAACTCTGTTGGAATTAGAACTTGGTGATGAGAAAGGAGATGAAGTGAATTGCAGAGATACAGTACACTCAACACCACCTTGACAGATGTAATACTTTCAATCTAGCTCTACCACACAGTTCAGTAACTTCATTCCCTTCAAACTCTAGCTCAAAGGGATTTGCAAGATCCCACATTTCTGCTACGCTGTTTCTTACAGTTGCTGGCAACGTAGCCAAATCACCATTATTACACCTGATATGCATTAGCACTTCCAAGACTGAAAGTGCAAAACTTACAAGTGGCAGAGATAAATTTTATTTCAAAAACTACACAGTCAAGCATCATGTCGTTATCCAAAAAATGTTCTCTACTTTCTTTTTTTAAAGCTCACAAAAAGTGCATATCTGAGACAGATATAACAATAAGAAATGTTCTGTATTACAGCTGATGGTCTTACTGGAATATACATCTCTAAACTAATAGAATACACTACCTTACTACTTATCTGTAGAGGAAATAAGTTCTAATCTAGTGTGGACTAACTGACCCCTGATAAAACAGCATTGCTGTAGAAATGCATAGCATCACCTAGAATGAATAGAATTTTTTTAGGAAAAAAAAAGTTCATAAAAACGTATTTTACCTAGCATTCCCAATGGAAGGCTTATAAAGACTGACAATCCCTAGGAAGAGAACTGTTGGATCAGCAGGATTAGAAAACTAAGCAGCCTGCAAGGATAATGAAGTAATTATACATAATTGCAGATAGTGAAGAGCTTATTTTTAGCTAACATATATATTTTTTTGGGGGGGGGGGAACCCAATTTTTTAAATAAACTGAAATATGTTATGTTTTACGTTTTTGCATAACCTCGGTGACAAAAATCCTTTACTACTTAGATTCAAGGTTAAAAATGTTATGTCAGTTGGCCAAAAATTTAACTAAAGACCCTTTGACATGGGACTAGTGTCAAGCAAATGATGCCCAACCCTTGTCCCCACGTATACTCTTTCCTGTGCTGTTACACAGGAGCTAGTATCGCTGGATCGCTCACAGCGCGGCCAGCTAGGAGGCGGGGTGGCTGGAAGAGAGTTCCCCCCACCACCTCTCTCCATTCACTGTAAGCAGCGGCCATTCAGTACTGAACGGCTGCTGTTTACACTGAATGATGGTTGCTAGGATTTTAAGCATGCTTAAAACTGAATGACTAGACAATTCTCGTCTAGTCATTTAGTTTCTGCATGCTTTTACACAGGACTATTATCGGTCAAAACCCCACAGGAGCCTGAACAACCAGAACAATAATCATCCCATGTAAAAGGGCTTATACTCTACAAAGGTCAATGGGGTGTATTCACTTAGACCATTATTGTGATGGTGAGGAGGTGCGTTACAAACTGCAAAAATGCAAAAATAGAACAGGCAGCTCTCGAAGAATGTGCCGTTAGAAACACCACATTCAAGCTCAGGCCTGAGTAACACCATTAAAATCAATAGGAGCATTGTACTGCTGTTAGCATGGTCCTCGGGACACCGTGCCGATAACGGTAAAAAGTGGTGTGTGTGTGGCCTAAGGGGCTGCAAACCAGTTTTCATGTATTGCAGGAAATGAGTCATGCTTGGAAAGATTACACCAAGGGGCTAGATCATAGGCCTCCCATCAGGGGTCACTGGGGTCGCAGTGGCAACCCGCCCTTTCACTAAGGGGGACACAAAGGCCGCCCTCTGCCATATACATATGCAAATTCAATACATTACCGGCTGGTCGCTTTGTCTGCAGCAATCACGGGGCAGGCAGTGCGGCCTGCGTGAGAGGAAGCAGAGAAAACCAGGGGGAAGGAGGAGGGAGGCAGCTACACGAATCATCGTGCTGCCCCTGTCTCCTGCTGTATGATGGCTGCTGAGTCTGCCTGTCTGTTATATCTATCTCCAATCTATCTATCAATCTCCTATCTATCTCATATGTATCTCCTATCTAATCTATCTATCCCATATCTATTTCTCTATCTCATATCTACCTGCTATCTATTTCTCTATCTATCCCATATCTATTTCTCTATGTATCCCATATCTATTTCTCTATGTATCCCATATCTATTTCTCTATGTATCTATTCTCTATCTATCTCATATCTTTCTATGTTACTAGCTGATATACCCAGCATCACCTGAGTTAATTTGATACAGGTGTTTGTGTTTGCACAGAAAATTTTATGAAGTCAAGGTTACTTTAGAGTAACCGAGGAATAAATATGTATACACATAGAGGAGAATTAGATTCTCCTCAGGCTGTATGTACCAAAGTCCCTTTGCAGAATGTGCCACCCCTCCCACTCTCCTCATTTAGGACCTAAAGAATGCTCGTGGCAAATTTTACGCTTTTACGACACCAGGAAATTGCATTACATAGGGGTGCACTTATTTTTGCAATTCGCATTGAATAATCGAGTTGTGACCCCTTTACTTTTCCTATTTAGGACCTAAAGAATGGTCATGCCAAATTTCATGTGTATAGGACACTGGGAAGTTAGAGAATTAGATTAGGTACATTACACAGGAGTGCCAATACTTATGCACTTAGCATTGAATAATCGAGTTGTGACCCATTTACTTTTCCTATTTAGGAAATAGAGTGGTTGTGCCAAATTTCATGTTTGTGTGACACCGGGAAGTTAGAGAATTAGATTTAGAATTACATTATATAGGGGTGCCAATAGTTTTGCACTTAGCATTGAATAATTTAGTTGTGACCCCCTTTACTTTTCCTATTTAGGATCTAAAGAATGGTTGTGCCAAATTGTATGTTTGTACGACACCGGGAAGTTACACTACATAGGTGTGCCAATACTTTTGCACTTGGCATTGAATAATCGAGTTGTGACCCCTTTACTTTTCCTATTTAGGACCTAAAGAATGTTCCTGCCAAATGTCATGCTTGTACGACATCAGAAAGTTAAAGAATTAGTGGCGAGTCAGTCAGTGAGGGCTTTTTATATATAGATATCTATCATTTGTCTCATATCTATCTTTTTACGGCTCATATAACTTATATCTCTCCCTGTATATACTGTATATAGAGGGTGTCCTCTCTGCATTTGAATATTATATATGTGTCCCATCCAAACCAGTTCCATTTTAGCCTGAGGAAGAATCAATAGAAGATCCGAAAGCTTGCTGTAACATCATGTTTTTTTGTTCGCTATTAAAAGGTATCTATAGCTATAAGATTACTTGGTTTCTCTCACTGAGAACAATCACACTGTATATAATTTCACACTTTACACACAATTAAAAAACGCATCAAAAACACATGCAGTTTTTAATAGTTTATGCAGTTTCTTAATAGTGTACGTGGTCTTTAAATACTACAAGCATGTTTGTGTTTTTCTTAATTGTGCTTCTAAAGTACAAAAACATGAACACACCCCAAGGCCACTTGCATGTGCATTCAGAAAATTCAGCTTGAAATCGTAGCATTTTTACCGGAATTTTGACCTGCGTTTTTTACAAATGGTACAGTGTTTGACAGCGCTTTTTAATGTACCCCATCATTGTGATGGGTGATGAGGTGTGTTAAAACACATAAAAAATGCAAAAATAGAACAGACAGCTCTCGAGCGCAGGTTTCAGTAACCCTATAAAAATCAATGGGAGTGTTGTACCGTAGTTAGTATGGCGCTCGGTACGCCGCACTAATAGTGGTAAAAAGCGGTGTGTGTGTGTAACAGTGGCCTGCGGAGTTACCAACAAATGTTCATGTAGTTCAGGAAATGCGTCATGTTTGGAAAGATTCTGCCAAGGGGCAGATCATGTATGGAAATTTGTTTGGCAGCATGATCTAGGTATGGGTAAGGGAGAGTGGGGGAGAAGGCCCAGAGGGTGGGGTGGGGGACCGAGCTGAACTTTTGCATCCGGGCCCCTGAGCCTTTTGGTACACCCCTGGGCTAGATCATGTATGGAAATTTGTTTTGCAGCTGTATGCAGCACGATTTAGGTATGGGTACAGGGGTGGGGGCCCGAGCTAAACTTTTGCACCCGGGCCCCTGAGCCTTTTGGTATTCCCTTTGATGAAGCACAAGCCTTTTAATACATTTGGCACATATATGAGCCATCCATGTGCCAAGGCTGAAATCTTCACCAGGTAAGAAATGGCGTATGTCTCAGCTATAATTTATTCCAGTTTCTGGACTGTGCATAACCATGTCCCCTCACAATAAGCCCTACCCATTCCTGACAAAAATTTCGGGTTCCATCAATAGGCCTTAGAAAGTCACAATTTTGGCATATGCACTAAAATTTTGACTTTTTATTCCACAATTCTGGTACAAGAGAGTTAATACATATGGCCCAATGTGTCATGCTGATCTTTTTTTGCACAAAGCAAAGTTTTTCAGCCACCTAAGTTTGGTAAAGTTGATAAGCTGTAATGAGATAATAGCAATACTCTTTATTAATATAGCATCAACATTTTCCACAGCACTTTATAAATCAAAGAGTACATGAACAGACAAAATCAGATGTTCCATACAGTATTAAATAAATAAATAATTTGAACAATTGGAATGAGGGCTCTGCTTGCAAGAACTTATGAGGAAATAAAGGTGACAAGATGTAAAATCGTCCAGACATCTTTTTTTTTCAATAGGGTAGTATACATACAGTAGAATGGCTCGAGCCTTTCTCAAGCTTCTATCAGGCCGTACTTGTAATTTTCATAGATCCTAGAAGGCAATATAAACAATTTATTGTATAAAGATATATATATATATACATATAATTTTTAAAAAAATATTTCATGTCATTTAAGTTCTAATATTAAAAAATGTTAAGATTTGTATTTACATTACATGTTGCAACAAATTAAGAGAAGTATAGAGTCTAGATCACATGAGTTGATCATCCCCCTCTACTCTTCCTTAGGCCGCCTGTCCGTGGCTGCGATGGAATATCGCTAGAGATGAGCGAACACCAAAATGTTCGGGTGTTCGTTATTCGAAACGAACTTCCCGCGATGTTCGAGGGTTCGTTTCGAATAACGAACCCCATTGAAGTCAATGGGCGACCAGAGCATTTTTGTATTTCGCCGATGCTCGCTAAGGTTTTCATGTGTGAAAATCTGGGCAATTCAAGAAAGTGATGGGAATGACACAGAAACGGATAGGGCAGGCGAGGGGCTACATGTTGGGCTGCATCTCAAGTTCACAGGTCCCACTATTAAGCCACAATACCGGCAAGAGTGCCCCCCCCCCCCTCCCAACAACTTTTACTTCTGAAAAGCCCTCATTAGCATGGCATACCTTTGCTAAGCACCACACTAGCTACAACAAAGCACAATCACTGCCTGGATGACACTCAGCTGCCACTTCTCCTGGGTTACATGCTGACCAACCGCCCCCCCACCCCCCACAGCGCACACCAAAGTGTCCCTGCGCAGCCTTCAGCTGCCCTAATGCCACACCACCCTCATGTCTATTTAGAAGTGCGTCTGCCATGAGGAGGAACCGCAGGCACACACTGCAGAGGGTTGGCACGGCTAGGCAGCGACCCTCTTTAAAAGGGGCGGGGCGATAGCCCACAATGCTGTACAGAAGCAATGAGAAATATAATCCTGTGCCACCGCCATCAGGAGCTGCACACGTGGGCATAGCAATGGGGAACCTATGTGCCACACACTATTCATTCTGTCAAGGTGTCTGCATGCCCCAGTCAGACTGGTAATATGCACCTTAACAGTAACCGCGTTGGTGGTAATGTGGTGGTGACTGAGGACCTAGTAGCACGGTTGTATTTTGTTGGTTTTCGGAATGCGGACAGGATTAAGTGGGCCGTGGCGGGGGGATGGTGTGGGGGTTCTCTTGTTGTGTCGATAAAGGTGAAATTCTTGGACTGCCACCAGACGAACCAATGCAAAGGCATTTGCCAAGAATGTTTTCCCTGTTGGAGGAGGAGGGGGATGTTTTTGAGGCACTACGTGTCCTCTCCACGTGTCCGTGGTTATATGCACCTTAACAGTAACCGCGTTGGTGGGAAATGGCCTCGCCGCCATCATGTCTTTGGGAAGCCTCTGTTTTCACACCCCAGAGACATACCATTAGCAGCTGTATAGGCAGAGCCCAGAATTCGTAACATTTCAGCCGTAGCATTAGGACAGGCCCCACTAACATATCAGTAGCAGCATTATAGGAGGAGCGCAGTCTTCGTTCCATGTCAGCAATAGTAGCACTCAAGACAGGCCCCAGTAACAATTCCGAAGCAGCAGTATAGTGGGAGCGCAGTCTTAGTTCCATTTCAGTAGCCTTAGTATAGCCAAGGCCCAAGTTACATTTATGTAGCTAAAGTGTAGGCCAACCCCACACACCTTTCTGTACCATGAGTGCAGGCGAAGAACATACAAATTGCTATGATTACACTGTAGGTGAGGGCCCCAAAAAATGGTGTACCAACAGTACTAATGTACCTCAGTAAAAATTGGCCATGCCCAACCAAGATGGCAGGTGAATCGCTTTGGTTAATGTGGCTTAAGTGGTAACTAGGCCTGGAGGCAGCCCAGTGTAACGAAAAATTGGTTCAAGTTAAAGTTCCAACGCTTTTAAGCGCATTGAAACTTATAAAAATTGTTCAGAAAAATTATTTGAGTGAGCCTTGTGGCCCTAAGAAAAATTGCCCGTTCAGCGTGATTACGTGAGGTTTCAGGAGGAGGAGCAGGAGGAGGAGGAGGAATATTAGACACAGATTGATGAAGCAGAAATGTCCCCGTTTTGGATGGTGAGAGAGAACGTAGCTTCCATCCGCGGGTGCAGCCTACGTATTGCTTACGTATCGCTGCTGTCCGCTGGTGGAGAAGAGAAGTCTGGGGAAATCCAGGCTTTGTTCATCTTGATGAGTGTTAGCCTGTCGGCACTGTCGGTTGACAAGCGGCTACGCTTATCTGTGATGATTCCCCCAGCCGCACTAAACACCCTCTTCGACAAGACGCTAGCCGCAGGACAAGCAAGCACCTCCAGGGCATACAGCGCGAGTTCAGGCCATGTGTCCAGCTTCGACACCCAGTAGTTGTAGGTGGCAGAGGCGTCACGGAGGACGGTCGTGCGATCGGCTACGTACTCCCTCACCATCCTTTTACAGTGCTCCCGCCGACTCAGCCTTGACTGGGGAGTGGTGACACAGTCTTGGTGGGGAGCCATAAAGCTGTCCAGGCCCTTAAAGACTGTTGCACTGCCTGGGATGTACATGCTGCTTGATCTCCGCACCTCCCCTGCTACCTTGCCCTCGGTACTGCGCCTTCTGCCACTAGCGCTGTCGGCTGGGAATTTTACCATCAGCTTGTCCGCAAGGGTCCTGTGGTATAGCAACACTCTCGAACCCCTTTCCTCTTCGGGAATGAGAGTGGGCAGGTTCTCCTTATAGCGTGGGTCGAGCAGTGTGTACACCCAGTAATCCGTTGTGGCCAGAATGCGTGCAACGCGAGGGTCACGAGAAAGGCATCCTAACATGAAGTCAGCCATGTGTGCCAGGGTACCAGTACGCAACACATGGCTGTCTTCACTAGGAAGATCACTTTCAGGATCCTCCTCCTCCTCCTCCTCCTCAGGCCATACACGCTGAAAGGATGACAGGCAATCAGCCGGTGTACCGTCAGCAGCGGGCCAAGCTGTCTCTTCCCCCTCCTCCTCATCCTCCTCATGCTCCTCCTCCTCCTCCTGTACGCGCTGAGAAATAGACAGGAGGGTGCCCTGACTATCCAGCGGCATACTGTCTTCCCCCGCCCCCGTTTCCGAGCGCAAAGCAGCTGCCTTTATGCTTTGCAGGGAATTTCTCAAGATGCATAGCAGAGGAATGGTGACTCTAATGATTGTAGCATCGCCGCTCACCACCTGGGTAGACTCCTCAAAATTACCAAGGACATGGCAGATGTCTGCCAACCAGGCCCACTCTTCTGAAAGGAATTGAGGAGGCTGACTCCCACTGCGCCGCCCATGTTGGAGTTGGTATTCGACTATAGCTCTACGCTGTTCATAGAGCCTGGCCAACATGTGGAGCGTAGAGTTCCACCGTGCGGGCACGTCGCACAGCAGTCGGTGCACTGGCAGCTTAAAGTGATGTTGCAGGGTGCGCAGGGTGGCAGCGTCCGTGTGGGACTTGCGGAAATGTGCGCAGAGCCGGCGCGCCTTTACGAGCAGGTCTGACAAGCGTGGGTAGCTTTTCAGAAAGCGCTGAACCACCAAATTAAAGACGTGGGCCAGGCATGGCACGTGCGTGAGGCTGCCGAGCTGCAGAGCCGCCACCAGGTTACGGCCGTTGTCACACACGACCATGCCCGGTTGGAGGCTCAGCGGCGCAAGCCAACGGTCGGTCTGCTCTGTCAGACCCTGCAGCAGTTCGTGGGCCGTGTGCCTCTTATCGCCTAAGCTGAGTAGTTTCAGCATGGCCTGCTGACGCTTGCCCACCGCTGTGCTGCCACACCGCGCGACACCGACTGCTGGCGACATGCTGCTGCTAACACATCTTGATTGCGAGACAGAGGAGGAGGAGGGTGCTTTAGTGGAGGAAGCATACACCTCCGCAGATACCACCACCGAGCTGGGGCCCGCAATTCTGGGGGTGGGTAGAATGTGAGCGGTCCCAGGCTCTGACTCTGTCCCAGCCTCCACTAAATTCACCCAATGTGCCGTCAGGGAGATGTAGTGGCCCTGCCCGCCTGTGCTTGTCCACGTGTCCGTTGTTAAGTGGACCGTGGCAGTAACCGCGTTGGTGAGGGCGCGTACAATGTTGCGGGAGACGTGGTCGTGCAGGGCTGGGACGGCACATCGGGAAAAGTAGTGGCGACTGGGAACTGAGTAGCACGGGGCCGCCGCCTCCATGATACTTTTGAAGGACTCAGTTTCCACAACCCTATACGGCAGCATCTCAAGGCTGATGAATTTTGCTATGCGGACGGTTAACGTTTGAGCGTGCGGGTGCGTGGCGGCGTACTTGCGCTTGCGCTCCAACAGTTGCGCAAGCGACGGCTGGACGGTGCGCTGAACTACACTGCTGGATGGGGCCGAGGACAGCGGAGATGAGGGTGTGGGTGCAGGCCATGAGGCGGTAGTGCCTGTGTCCTGAGAGGGGGGTTGCATCTCAGTGGCAGGTTGGGGCACAGGGGGAGAGGCAGGGGTGCAAACCGGAGGCGCTGAACGGCCTTCGTCCCACCTTGTGGGGTGCTTGGCCATCATATGTCTGCGCATGGTGGTGGTGGTGAGGCTGTTGGTGTTGGCTCCCCGGCTGAGCTTTGCGCGACAAAGGTTGCACACCACTGTTCGTCGGTCGTCAGGCGTCTCTGTGAAAAACTGCCAGACCTTAGAGCACCTCGGCCTCTGCAGGGTGGCATGGCGCGAGGGGGCGCTTTGGGAAACACTTGGTGGATTATTCGGTCTGGCCCTGCCTCTAGCCCTGGCCACCGCACTGCCTCTTGCAACCTGCCCTGCTGATGCCCTTGACTCCCCCTCTGAAGACCTGACCTCCTGAGTAAGCGTTGCACACCAGGTGGGGTCAGTCACCTCATCGTCCTGCTGCTCTTCCTCCGAATCCTCTGTGCGCTGCTCCCTCGGACTTACTGCCCTTACTACTACCTCACTACAAGACAACTGTGTCTGATCGTCATCGTCCTCCTCACCCACAGAAAGTTGTTGAGACAGTTGGCGGAAGTCCCCAGCCTCTTCCCCCGGACCCCGGGAACTTTCGAATGGTTGGGCATCAGTGACGATAAACTCCTCTGGTGGGAGAGGAACCGCTGCTGCCCAATCTAAGCAGGGGCCCGAGAACAGTTCCTGGGAGTGTTCCCGCTCCTGAGCAGGTGTCATTGTAGTGGAGTGAGGAGGCTGGGAGGAAGGAGGAGCAGCAGACAGAGGATTCGGATTTGCAGCAGTGGACGGTTCAGAACTGCGTGTTGACGATAGGTTGCTCGAAGCACTTTCTGCCATCCAGGACAGGACCTGCTCACACTGCTCATTTTCTAATAACCGTCTCCCGCGTGGACCCATTAATTGGGCGATGAATGTGGGGACGCCAGAAACGTGCCTCTCTCCTAATCGCGCAGCAGTCGGCTGCAACACACCTGGATCAGGAGCTCGGCCTGTGCCCACACCCTTACTTGGCCCTCCGCGTCCTCGGCCACGTCCACGTCCTCTAGGCTTACCCCTACCCCTCAGCATGCTGTATTACCAGTGATTTGATTTCCCAGGCAGGAAATAAATTGGCGCAAGACTGCAGGCCAAATATAATTTTTTCCCTTTTTTGAAAACGAAAGGCCCCACTGCCTCTAGTGAATGAATAATCTAAGTTTAATAACTGTGCTCTGGCCCTGCTAATGTGTCACAGAACGTGAGGGTAGCAGAGTTATTAACTCTGGCAGAGCAGGTATTTTTTTTCCCAATTAAGGAAAGCAAATGGCGAAGCCAGCAGTAAACCGTAGCTGGGTGCGTCTGATTTTTAAACGTTGCACACGCAGCCGACACGTGTCCACCGCCCTTAGGACGGACAGAGGCAGGACAAATAGAATTATTTTCAGTTTTTTTCCACCAAAAGGCAGCACTGCGTATATTCAATGAACATGAGAAGTTTAATAACTGTGCTGTGGCCCTGCTAATGTGGCACAGAACGTGAGGGTAGCAGAGTTATTATAACTCTGGCAGAGCAGGTATTTTTTTTTCCCAATTAAGGAAAGCAAATGGCGAAGCCAGCAGTAAAACGTAGCTGGGTGCGTCTGATTTTTAAACGTTGCACACGCAGCCGACACGTACACACAGCCCTTAGGACGGACAGAGGCAGGACAAATAGATTTTTTTTCAGTTTTTTTCCACCAAAAGGCAGCACTGCGTATATTCAATGAACATGAGAAGTTTAATAACTGTGCTGTGGCCCTGCTAATGTGGCACAGAACGTGAGGGTAGCAGAGTTATTATAACTCTGGCAGAGCAGGTATTTTTTTTCCCAATTAAGGAAAGCAAATGGCGAAGCCAGCAGTAAAACGTAGCTGGGTGCGTCTGATTTTTAAACGTTGCACACGCAGCCGACGCGTGTCCACAGCCCTTAGGACGGACAGAGGCAGGACAAATAGAATTTTTTTCACTTGTTTTACAAGCAAAAGGCCGCACTGCGTATATTCAATGAATAATAACTGTGTTGTGGCCCTGCCTACACAATTCGTTCCCTGCAGTATCAATGCAGGGTGCAATGCTCTGCAGAGGCGATTTTGAGAAGAAAAAAAATATGCAGCACAGCTAACAGCAGCCAGCACAGTACTGCACACGGTTAAATATGGCCCTAGAAAGGACCGTTGAGGTTCTTGAAGGCTACACTCACTCCTAACACTCTCCCTGCCTATGCAGCACTTCTGTCCCTAATGCCGGGTGCAACGCTCTGCAGAGCCGATTTTGAGAAAAAAAAAATTGCCACTGCTAACAGCAGCCAACACACAGGTATTACTGGCCCTAATAAGGACCTTTGGGGGTCTTGAAGCCTACACTAACTACCAATTCTTTCCCTACAGCAGCTCCGGTACAAACAGCACTGTCCCTCATCTAACTCACAAGGCATCTGAGGCGAGCCGCGGGAGGGGCCGACTTTTATATTAGGCGGACACCTGATCTCCCCAGCCACTCACAGCAGGGGGGTGGTATAGGGCTTAAACGACACAGGGGGAAGTTGTAATGCCTTCACTGTCTTTCAATTGGCCAGAAAAGTGCGCTAACGTCTCAGGGAAGGAAGTGAAAGTAACCCGAACACCGCATGGTGTTCATTACGAATAACGAACATCCCGAACACCCTAATATCCGCACGAATATCAAGTTCGGACGAACACGTTCGCTCATCTCTAAATATCGCTAAAGATTTTCCGCAGCTGGGAGGAGAGGGGAGCACTAAAAAGGTCTCCATGATGAGCCTATATTGATGATAAGCTCACCGCGGCAAATCCTGGCATGCCAAGATTTTAATCACGCGAGTGGAAAAATCGCTATGATTTTCCACTCGTGCAGTAGGCTGCGCTTTCCATAATTATCCTATGGAAAGCGTGTCATGCAAGCTCCGCATGTGATTTATCGCCACGGATCTCGCAATGACACGTTGCCTATAGACAGCCAGCCTTAGTCAGACCTCATCTGGAATACTGTGTGCAGTTCTGGGCAGCCCAATTTAAAAAAGACTAACAAATTGGAGCAAGTTCAGGGAAGAGTTACCAGAATAGTGAACATTCCGCAAACCATGTCCTTTGAGGAATGTATAGCTTGCAAAAAAGAAGGCTGAGAGGAGACTTAATAGCGGTCTACAAATATCTGAAGGGCTTTTACAGTGCGGAGGGATCAGCCCTATTCTCATTTGCAGAAGGAAATAGAACTAGGACTAGAAGCAGTGGGATGAAACTGAAAGGGAATTAACACAGACTAGATTTTAGGAAAAACTTTTTGACAGTGAGGGTGATTAATGAGTGGAACAGGTTGCCACGGGAAGTGGTGAGTTTCCCTTCAAGGGAAGTCTTCAAACATAGGCTGAACTGACATCTGTCTGGGATAATTGGTTAATCCTGCATTGACCCGATAATCCTGGAGGTCCCTTCCAACTCTACAATTATATGATTCTTTGAAATTTGTGTCAATGAAACATATTAAATAATTTTAAAAAAGGCTTCGATATAATAACTATTGGAATAATAAGAGAGTGACTTGATGGTGAAACCATACATTTTATAAATGGGATTCTGTAAACAACTGTACGCTGCCCTCTTTGAGCTCATCATAAATTGATGTTGAATATGCTGATTACTGCCTTTTGTCTCTTATATGTGTGTGATTTCGTTGTACCGATACATACATGTTATTAGTTGGAGAAAATAAACTTTTATTTGGTAAGCATGAGCATTCAATCCTCAGGATTCCTAAAGAGCAAGCAAGCTTTGCCTTATTCTGCCCGATTGATGTATATATACTTTTCACTGGTAATAATGAGAACTGTGTCAACATTGGCCTTCTGGATGGACTATTCTAGCACCAATTAAATATAGAGAACTTTGAACTAGTGCATATCTGTATGATTTGGAGGGAACAAATCCTTACAAAATCTATCTTTCTGTAAATAAAAATAGCTTCACATAGCCAGCAGAACACTAGAGCCATTGTGTTTAGCAATATCTTATGATGCACTTAATGGCAACAACGTAAAAGCGCTGATATATACAATCTAACAAATCTAAATCTAACCATTTTTCTATATTACTTTTTCTACCTAAAATCAGTTTGAAATTAGTGTGGCAGCTCCAAAAATGGATTTGAAGTTGATATAATGCAATGTAATGCCTGTTTCTTGAAGCTCCATTGAAGGCTGCAGTAAGATCTACATTTCAGGCTACATTATGTCCATCTGTTGTAGTTTCTGTAAAACAAGGCATCCTAAATATTTTAGTGTGGTGTGCTAGATTTTCCCCTAAAGTGACAAACTTATGAGAAAAGTTGATGGACCAAATTATAGTCAATTTGATCCGTTGGGTACTGACGGTGCATCATTTTTGTCATTCAATTGCGATGATGGACCACAGAGCTGTACATCAATAATACAATGTGAACAAGCAAAAGAGTTAAACTTTGTATAACAAAATAAAGTGGCCCATGAGCAAATAAAAACATTTCAAAGATCAATCATATACAGTCATAAGTAATCCCGGATGTCTATCTGTATAAAGCTCTTTTGTGTTTCAAAAGAAAGCATTATGTATGTTAGTTACTTGTAGCATTGAACTATTTTTCTTTAAATGTTGAAATTACATGCACCTCTTTCAAAATGACATATTATGTTGCTTTCAGAAACAAATTATTATTTTTATTCAGAATATCATCATTTATTGTGAAATGATGACCATTGAGAGAAAAAGACTCTTTTGTGAGTCTCCATGCTTTTCAAATTCAGCCTTAACTTAAACAGCAGTGGTTCAAGGCAACTGGCCGATATGGGGGAAATCTTCATGAAATTATAAAAAAAAGTATTACTGGGTACGTTGTGTGACTCTTACTGGATGTGCTCTTTGTACTTTGTTTCAGATGCTAATAGGTATGATCGTAACCACTGTGCCAGGATGGTAGGAGTTGTAGTAGATATGAGCTATATTTTTTCCCAGACTCCTATCATTTTGTGAGACAGCAGGGAGTAAGCTCACCTGCTAGGTGATTAATGGTCAGCTTCAGTGAGTGAATCCAAAAGAAATGAATACGCGCAGCATACCGATGCAAATAAACTTCACATGCCTCTGTATTCACTTCCACACACTAACAACGTTTCGGCTGAACATCCAGCCTTTCTCAAGTCAAATAACACTGTGCAAAACAAACATATATATCCAACTCCCACCAATGAAATGTATTAATTATCACCATTAAAACCCACCTGTATCATAGGTGGTGTGCAAGGATATCCAGACCAATGGCACCTCCATAGTGTGAACATGGAGTGTCCTCTCCTGTTCCTGGTGACCAGCGCCATATTGGCATTCATTCAGAGCCACCCTACGCATGCAAGAGAACCATACTGTGCATCTGTGTGACGTCTCGGTGTCCGGAGACCATTTTCCCCACTGGGTATCGCCATTTTGGCGGAGTCTATTTCATGTGCGCATGCACAGAGCCTCGCAATACTCTCTGCAGAGGCTCCATCAGCCCCAGAAGGGCCCAATATCTAAATGATACCATGGCCACTCCGGGACTAATGTAGGAAAGTCCCAAAATCGTCAGCATAAATGTCACAGCAGCAACTCTATACAGAGTGTCACTCTGTTAATTTTGCACCTCAATTGCATAAATCATCCTCCCAGATACATGCTTTATGTCAATGTTAAAGACAACTAAATAAATACATACATATTGTGTCTCTCTCTATTCTTTGTACACAGGAAAATTTATTGAGAAATGCAATATTTAGATCAATATTATTATCGAGGCATTTGATAGTATAGGCTTTGGGCATCTGGGCACCCCACGTTCCACCACAGGGTCAATAACACCGTTCGGATTCCTGCAAAAAACAATATAATTTTTTTTATTAAAAAACAATTAAATATCCAGTGTTAAAAAATACAGAATCGAAGTTGGCGTATTCACATTAGGTATAATGGGTTATAATTAGGGATGAGCGAGTATACTCGCTAAGGCACTACTCGCTCGAGTAATGTGCCTTAGCCGAGTATCTCCCTGCTCGTCCCTAAAGATTAGGGGGCCGACGCAGCTGACAGGTGAGTTGCGGCGGGGAGCAGGGGAGTGCGGGCGGGAGAGAGGGAGAGAGAGATCTCCCCTCCGTTCCTCCCTGCTCTCCCCCGCAGCTCCCCGCCCCGCGGCGACTCCCGAATCTTTCGGGACGATCGGGGAGATTTCGGCTAAGGCACATTACTCGAGCGAGTAGTGCCTTAGCGAGTATACTCGCTCATCCCTAGTTATAATTAAGATTTAATCCATGTGACTGGAGCGTATCAAGAGTGTAAATCCATCTAAGTTCCTTGATCCTCAATTGTTTCTCTTTATCACCACCTCTCTGACTGTACGCACATGCTCTATAACACGGTGGCGGAGCTGGCTAACCGTATGCCCCCTCGCTACGAAGTGTTTGGCGATGGGCAAGTCAATTTTTTTAGTCCGAATAGTACTCTTGTGACCGTTGATTCTGCTACGAACCTCCATGGTGGTTTTGCCTACATAAAGGAGACCACATGGACAGATGATAGTATATATCACATAAAATGAGGCACATGTGAATATACCCCTTATGTGATACACTTCACCCGTAAGTGGATGAAAAAAACGGTCATCCTTGACCAAATTACCACAGCAGGAACATGAGAGACTTGGGAAATTGCCCTTCTTTGTTGAAAGAAAAGTGCGCTGTGTTGAATTCGTCTTATTAACTCCCCAAGAAGTCTGTACCAACATGTCTTTCAAATTTGGTCCCCTATGATAGGACATCATTGGTTGAACCTGAAATTCCTTGATTTCAGGACAACAGTCAGACACAATTTGCCAGTGTTTATGATCTGAGCAATTCTCCCACTCAGAGGACCATATGGAGAAATAAACAGAATATGCATGGAATTTCTATCCCTCTTTTTGATCTCTAATAGTGACTCATGTTCCATTAAGCATGCCTTTACACATAGGCTGCGAACCAGTTCACCAGGATAACCCCTCCTGGTGAACCTATTGCACATCTGTTTTAAATGCACATCTACAGACTCTTCACATGTGATCCTACGTACACGAAGGAACTGGCTCCACAGGAGAGAATTGACCATTGTGCTCGAATGGAAACTACTATACAAAAGTAGGTTGTTTCTGTCTGTAGGTTTGGTGTAAATATCTGTTGTTAATCCACCCTCTTTGTAAGTAATACAGACATCAAGAAATTGGATCACCTCCCTGGAATAGGACAAGGTAAATTTCAACTCCGGAAAGATCATGTTCAGACTTCCGTGAATGGTCAAAAGGTCCTCAATCGCACCATCCCAAAGAAAGAAAATGTCATCGATATACCTCCACCAGGCAAGGACATGTGTCCAGCTTGGCGAGGTATAGATGAAATTTTCCTCAACAAATGCCATGTACATGTTCGCATAAGTCAGTGCGACATTAGAGCCCATCACTGTCCCCTGGCATTGACGGTAAATTTTGCCATCATACATAAAGATATTGCATGTAAGAATCATCTCCAATAGTGTCAACACAAATTGAATGCAATTAGGGGAAGCTGATCTTACCAATTGCTTATGTACCACTTCTAGGCCTCTGCTGTGCCAGATGTTGGTGTAGAGAGAAACAATATCTAACGTACCCATGATGGTATTGCCTGTACATGAAACAACTCAAATCTTGACCAGAAAATCCATTGTGTCTCGGATATATGATTTCGCATTCACCGCAAACTGCCTTAAAATTCTATCAAGAAAACGAAACACGTTATTGAACAAGGCACCTCTCTCAGAAATAAATGGACATCCCGGGGATGATGTTAAATCCTTAAGGATTTTTCGCAGAGTATACAGTATGGCCATGACTGAGAATTTAATGTACAGGAAATCAGTCATATGGTGGACTATAATCCCACCCTCAAAGGCATCATCAAGCACAAGTTTTAATGATGCCTGATATTAAGTTGTGGGATTATGCTGAAGGGGTTCATACACCTCTGATACATTTAATTGTTGGATAATTTCATTATGATAATAATGAGTATTAAGAACTACTATTGCACCCTCCTTTATCAGCTACTTTGATCGTAATATCAGCATCTGTACTCAGAGATTTGAGAGCCTGTTTTTCCAGAGTTTAGATTGCCATGGGACTTTATTGCATATTTGTCACCTTTGAGCTTCCTTATGCCATTCATGACAAGTTTAGAGTATGTAACAACACCCAAATCCACCTGGGGTGGTGGAATTTGCTTTTGCTATGAAGACTATCTGTTCGTGACAAAAAGGTCCCACTAGGACTACTTAGGGTCTCATCCACATTAGCAGTTTTACCCTGTTTGTAAAAAAAAAGCTCTTGAGTTGTAAACTCCTGAAAAAGTGTCTGCAATCAGTGTCCACCTTAAACCAATCCATTTTAGGCACTGGGAAAAGGACAAGCCCTTCGCCAGTACCTTAACCTGTACCTGTGTGAGAGGTTTAGAGGAAATTTTCACCACTAGCGAGAGATCCGTTGTTAGCACCATTGGCACGCTACTGCCCTGGTCATTATGCCTGGGGTATCTCTTCTTACTCCTGGGGTGTTTACAGCCACCCCTCCTAGATTTACATCCTCTGGATGTTTTGTTTTGGTTCTCAAGGGTGGACGTTGTGCTAAAAACTGCTGTCCCCTCACTACACCACCCTGTAAGAGAGTCATCCGTCAAATCAGAACCGGCGGATGTAAAACCATTGGTCTGGATATCCTTGCACACCATGTATGATACAGGTGGGTTTTAATGGTGATAATTAATAAATTTCATTGGTGGTGGTTGGATATTTGCAGTGTCAACCATATTTATATCAAGAAGTAGAACCATTACTTAGAAAATGTAAACTCGTGCGTTGACAAATGTGACACCAATTATTAGGCAGTACTACTACAACTCCAACACAAAGAGCAAATTATATCACCACTACTTCATTGTCAAATCACTGGCTTTAAGTAGTACTAGTCTATCTTAGGGTTTCTTCACATGTGTATGAGAAAATCCGCACACTTCAGTGCAACGTATTTGCACTATGAATAAGGTTGATTTGTGCACATGTCAGTGCATTGTACAGTACTTTTTTGCTCATGCAGGGCATGTTCATATGCGTGCACAATACACCCCCACTCTGATTTAAAAGGATATTTAGCCTAATGAACACTTATTTTCATGGTTTTGTGTTACATATGGAGTTCCCCTAGTGTATTGTGAGTGCATTTGTGCAGTTCTCATAGATTTCTATGGGGCCCTTTAGTGGGCAAATGTGCACAAAACAGAGCATACTCAATTTTTTTCATGCATGAGAAATTGGCATGCAAAATTCAGAAAAAGAGAACAGACTTATTAAAATCAATGGGTTCTATTCTCCTTGTATAGGGCGCGCAAATTTTGCATGCCCAAATACACTTGCAAATATGCACGTGTGAAGGAGCCCTTAATCTGTCAATGGTTTTATTCCAATCTTTTTCACTGTGCCTTCAACTCAGTCAACATCTCCAAAAGAATATGCTACTAACATCAGATCAGAGTGATTGAAATAAAAGGCAGAAAACGCCCCAATTTCAACCCCCTGAAACATTAATGCAAGCAACTACTTTATCTACCCAAAATGTTTCCTCCTTCTCATTGAATACTACCATAACCATCATACAAACATCAACTCAAATAAGTGATGCGGTTGCAGTTCATAAACTACATGTCATCATTCCACATAGTTCAAGTACAACTCAAACTGTTCAATTACATTTGCAACAGAACTTTGCTTAAAGGGGTTGTCTCGCGAAAGCAAGTGGGGTTAAGCACTTCTGTATTGCCATATTAATGCACTTTGTAATATACATCGTGCATTAAATATGAGCCATACAGAAGTTATTCACTTACCTTCCCTGCGCTGGCGTCCCCGTCTCCATGGCTCCGTCTAACTTCAGCATCTAACCGCCCGATTAGACGCGCTTCCGCAGAAGGGTCTTCTGCCTTCGGCTCGGTCCGGCAGCAGCGGCGTTCTGGCTCCGCCCCCTTCTACGCATCATCGCGTAGCTCCGCCCCGTCACGTGTGCCGATTCCAGCCAATCAGGAGGGAGTGGACACATGCAGTTACAACTCCGTGTGGACCGACAGCATGGGTGGCTCCCTGGAACCCACCGGCGGTACATAAATATATCCCATTGCAGTGCCCAGCACAGCTGAGGTAATGTCATGTCTAATGCAGGTGGGCTTGGGCCCACACTACATGCCCCAGTCAGACTGGGGTTCTTTACAAGTCGACACATGCAGTTACAACTCCGTGTGGACCGACAGCATGGGTGGCTCCCTGGAACCCACCGGCGGTACATAAATATATCCCATTGCATTGCCCATCACAGCTGAGGTAATGTCATGTTTAATGCAGGTGGGCTTCGGCCCACACTGCATGCCCCAGTCAGACTGGGGTTCTTTAGAAGTGGACACATGCAGTTACAACTCCGTGTGGACCGACAGCATGGGTGGGTGCCAGGAAGCCACCGGCGGTACATAAATATATCCCATTGCAGTGCCCAGCACAGCTGATGTAACGTCAGCTTTAATGCAGGTGGGCGAAAAATTTATTGGATTACACTGTAGGCGAGGGCCCCAAAAAATTGTGTACCAACAGTACTAATGTACGTCAGAAAAATTGCTCATGCCCAACCAAGAGGGCAGGTGAAACCCATTAATCGCTTTGGTTAATGTGGCTTAATTTGTAACTAGGCCTGGAGGTAGCCCAGTTAAAATAAAAATTGGTTCAGGTGCAAGTTTCAACGCTTTAATGAGCATTGAAACGTATAAAAATTGTTTACAAAAATTATATGATTGAGCCTTGTGGGCCTAAGAAAAATTGATTACATGAGGTTTCAGGAGGAGGAGCAGGAGGAGGAGGATGAATATTATACACAGATTGATGAAGCTAAAAAGTCCACGTTTTTGATGGTGATAGAGAACAATGCTGTCATCCGCGGGTGCAGCCTACGTATTGTTTAGGTATCGCTGCTGTCCGCTGGTGGAGAAGAGAAGTCTGGGGAAATCCAGGCTTTGTTCATCTTTATGAGTGTAAGCCTGTCGGCACTGTCGGTTGACAGGCGGGTACGCTTATCTGTGATGATTCCCCCAGCCGCACTAAACACCCTCTCTGACAAGACACTAGCCGCAGGACAAGCAAGCACCTCCAGGGCATACAGCGCGAGTTCAGGCCACGTGTCCAGCTTTGACACCCAGTAGTTGTAGGGGGCAGAGGCGTCACGGAGGACGGTCGTGCGATCGGCTACGTACTCCCTCACCATCCTTTTACAGTGCTCCCGTCGACTCAGCCTTGACTGGGGAGCAGTGACACAGTCTTGCTGGGAAGCCAGAAAACTGTCAAAGGCCTTAGAGAGTGTTCCCCTGCCTGTTCTGTACATGCTGCCTGATCTCCGCGCCTCCCCTGCTACCTGGCCCTCGGAACTGCGCCTTCGGCCACTAGCGCTGTCGGATAGGAATTTTACCATCAGTTTGTCCGCCAGGGTCCTGTGGTATAGCATCACTCTAGAACCCCTTTCCTCTTCGGGTATGAGAGTGGAAAGGTTCTCCTTATACCGTGGGTCGAGCAGTGTGTACACCCAGTAATCCGTAGTGGCCAGAATGCGTGTAACGCGAGGGTCACGAGAAAGGCATCCTAACATGAAGTCAGCCATGTGTGCCAGGGTACCTGTACGCAACACATGGCTGTCCTCACTAGGAAGATCACTTTCAGGATCCTCCTCCTCCTCCTCCTCCTCCTCCTCCTCCTCAGGCCATACACGCTGAAAGGATGACAGGCAAGCAGCATGGGAACCCTCAGCAGTGGGCCAAGCAGCCTCTTCCCCCTCCTCCTCATCCTCCTCATGCTCCTCCTCCTCCTCAATGCGAGATATAGACAGGAGGGTGCTCTGACTATCCAGCGACATACTGTCTTCCCCCGCCTCTGTTTCCGAGTGCAAAGCGTCTGCCTTTATGCTTTGCAGGGAACTTCTCAAGAGGCATAACAGAGGAATGGTGACGCTAATGATTGCAGCATCGCCGCTCACCATCTGGGTAGACTCCTCAAAGTTTCCAAGGACCTGGCAGATGGCTGCCAACCAGGCCCACTCTTCTGTAAAGAATTGAGGAGGCTGACTCCCACTGCGCCGCCCATGTTGGAGTTGGTATTCCACTATAGCTCTACGCTGCTCATAGAGCCTGTCCAACATGTGGAGCATAGAGTTCCACCGTGTGGGCACGTCGCTCAGCAGTCGGTGCACAGGTAGATGAAACCGATGTTGCAGGGTGCGCAGGGTGGCAGCGTCCGTGTGGGACGGCGCACCTTTCCGAGCAGGTCTGACAAGCGTGGGTAGCTTTTCAGAAAGCGCTGAACCACCAAATTAAAGACGTGGGCCAGGCATGCGTGAGGCTGCCGAATTGCAGAGCCGCCACCAGGTTACGGCCGTTGTCACACACGACCATGCCCGGTTGGAGGCTCAGCGGCGCACGCCAGCGGTCGGTCTGCTCTGTCAGACCCTGCAGCAGTTCGTGGGCCATGTGCCTCTTCTCTCCTAAGCTGAGTAGTTTCAGCATGCCCTGCTGATGCTTGCCCACCGCTGTGCTGCTGTGCCGCGCGACACCGACTGCTGGCGACGTGCTGCTGCTGACACATCTTGATTGCGAGACAGAGGTTGCGTTGGAGGAGGAGGAGGAGGAGGGTGGTTTAGTGGAGGAAGCATACACCGCCGCAGATACCACCACCGAGCTAGGGCCCGCAATTCTGGGGGTGGGTAGGATGTGAGCGGTCCCAGGCTCTGACTCTGTCCCAGCCTCCACTAAATTCACCCAATGTGCCGTCAGGGAGATATAGTGGCCCTGCCCGCCTGTGCTTGTCCACGTGTCCGTTGTTAAGTGGACCTTGGCAGTAACCGCGTTGGTGAGGGCACGTACAATGTTGCGGGAGACGTGGTCGTGCAGGGCTGGTAATGGCACATCAGGAAAAGTAGTGGCGACTGGGAACTGAGTAGCGCGGGGCCGCCGCCGCCATCATACCTTTGAAAGCCTCCGTTTCCACAACCCTATACGGCAGCATCTCCAGGCTGATAAATTTGGCTATGTGCACGTTTAACGCTTGAGCGTGCGGGTGCGTGGCGGCGTACTTGCGCTTGCACTCCAACACTTGCGCTAGCGACAGCTGGACGGTGCACTGAGAGACATTGGTGGATGGGGCCGAGGTCAGCGGAGTTGAGGGTGTGGGTGCAGGCCAGGAGACGGTAGTGCCTGTGTCATGAGAGGGGGGTTGGATCTCAGTGGCAGGTTGGGGCACAGGGGAAGAGGCAGCGGTCAAACCGGAGGCGGTGAACGGCCTTCGCCCCACCTTGTGGGGTGCTTGACCATCATATGTCTGCGCATGCTGGTGGTGGTGAGGCTGGTGGTGGTGGCTCCCCAGCTGATCTTGGCGTGACAAAGGTTGCACACCACTGTTCGTCGGTCGTCTGCACTCTCAGTGAAAAACTGCCAGACCTTTGAGCACCTCGGCCTCTGCAGGGTGGCATGGCGCAAGGGGGCGCTTTGGGAAACAGTTGGTGGATTATTCGGTCTGGCCCTGCCTCTACCCCTGGCCACCGCACTGCCTCTTCCAACCTGCCCTGCTGCTGCACTTGCCTCCCCCTCTGAAGACCTGTCCTCAGTAGGCGTAGCAAACCAGGTGGGGTCAGTCACCTCATCGTCCTGCTGCTCTTCCTCCGAATCCTCTGTGCGCTCCTCCCTCGGACTTACTCCAATTACTACTACCTGAGTGATAGACAATTGTGTCTCATCGTCATCGCCCTCCTCACCCACTGAAAGCTCTTGAGACAGTTGCCGGAAGTCCCCAGCCTCATCCCCCGGACCCCGGGAACTTTCCAAAGGTTGGGCATCGGTCACGACAAACTCCTCCAGTGGGAGAGGATTCGGAACCATTGCTGCCCATTCTGGGCAGGGGCCCGAGAACAGTTCCTGGGAGTCTGCCTGCTCCTCAGAATGTGTCATTGTAATGGAGTGAGGAGGCTGGGAGGAAGGAGGAGCAGCAGCCAGAGGATTCAGAGTTGCAGCAGTGGACGGCGCAGAATTCTGGGTGGTCGATAGATTGCTGGATGCACTTTCTGCCATCCACGACAGGACCTGCTCACACTGCTCATTTTCTAATAAAGGTCTACCGCGTGGCCCCTTTAATTGTGAGATGAATGTGGGGACGCCAGAAACGTGCCTCTCTCCTAATCCCGCAGCAGTCGGCTGCGATACACCTGGATCAGGAGCTCGGCCTGAGCCCAAACCCGGACTTGGGCCTCCGCGTCCTCACCCGCGTCCACGTCCTCTAGGCCTACCCCTACCCCTCAGCATGCTGTATTACCAGTAGTGCAGAAACAGAATGCTGTAATTAAATGTGCCGCTTATTGGCCTGTGGTTGGAGGCTGACTTCCCTTACGGAACGCGCAGCAGAGGCAGGAAAGAATTTTGCGCAAGCCTGCTCTAACACTTAGCTGGCTGCGTATGAATTAGCACAACTACCCCCAGCAGAGACGCAGTACAGTCAGGACGGTCACAGGCAGCCCAAATAGATTTTTTTCCCCAAATTTTTTTGGAAAAGCCCACTGCCTATATAGACTGGATATGTCTTTCACTGTCCCTGCCTCACCACCACTACTGGCCGTGGACTATGTAAAATTACTGCAGGACGCAATGCTCTGCACGGCCGATATACAAAAAAAAAATGTGCAACACTGCAAAAAGCAGCCTCAACCGTACTGCACACGGTCAGATGTGGCCCTAAGAAGGACCGTTGGGGTTCTTGAAGCCTAAAATCAATCCTAACACTCTCCCTATAGCAGCTCCGGCATCAGCAGCACTTTCCCTGATCTGTCAGAATGCATCTGTGGCGAGCCGCGGGAGAGGCCGATTTATATACTCGGGAGACACCTGATCTCGCCAGCCACTCACTGCAGGGGGGTGGTATAGGGCTTGAACGTCGCAGGGGGAAGTTGTAATGCCTTCCCTGTCTTTCTATTGGCCAGAAAAGCGTGCTAACGTCTCAGAGATGAAAGTGAAAGTAACTCGAACATTGCGTGGTACTCGCCTCTAGTAACGAGCATCTCAAACACGCTAATACTCGAACGAGTATCAAGCTCGGACGAGTACGTTCGCTCATCTCTATTTACCAACATAGCAATCAACATTACAGTTGCATTGTAATAACTCAATTTACAGCATTATGTCTAGTTAATGTCTGTTACATCTGTATATTGTGAGCTTGGTTCCAGTGCTGTATTTATGTCATGGGCTAGTGCAGTGTGCTTATCCTCTAGGCTAACATTTGCCACCCAGCATAAAAGAAGTTGGTCATGCAGGAAAAAGTAGGCCTTTACCATGGTTTTGGATGGTTCTTTCACTGAGCAAAAAGCAGGACTGTAGGAGCAAGAGCCATGAGCAAGCAGTGATACCAATTCTGTACATTTTATTTTATTTATAGCTTTACCATTAAAAAAAATTGTTTTTAATTGAAAAATGGCAATTTTTTTTAAGTGATTTTTTTTTGTGAAAACACTTTGCTACATTTATTCATCCCGCAAGGACTTTAAGATAGTAAACTGTACTACTAGTGTACTAGATCTAGCTGTCATTTTAATAGGTCACTGTACATAAACAGACCTGAGGCTATTATTCCACCTCTAGCTGTCCGATTGGGCCATTAGCACCCCATGATTGCACATTGTAGGCCCAACAAGGTGAGGAAAGTTGCTCAAATCCACCTGGATGCCACAGTCAGCAGCGACTGCAAAATCTATGAGTTAGTCTACATTCTCAGCCCGATATCCCGCTTGCCAACATGCGTTTCAGTCCTGTGAAATTGCAATCTTTAGGCACGTGTTTCATGGGTGTCAGAGGACATGCATGTCACATGGCATGCCAGTGCATGTGAGGTCTTTAAAGTGCCCACATGAAATTTGGCACGGGCATTGAATATGTCATAAATAGGAAACGCTAATGAGTCCCAACTCGATTATTCAATTCTATGCGCAAAAGAATTGGCGTCCAAATTTTACGTACGCAATCTAATTTTCTCGCTTCCCAATGTCATAGAAACTTGAAATTTGGCACGAGCATTGATTATGTCATAAATAGGAAAAGCTAATGGGTCCCAACTCCATTATTCAATTCTATGCGCAAAAGAATTAGCGTCCAAATTTTACGTACGGAATCTAATTTTCTCACATAGAAACTTGAAATTTGGCACATGCATTGAATATGTCATAACTAGGAAACGCTAATGGGTCCCAAGTCGATTATTCAATTCTATGCGCAAAACAATTAGCGTCCAAATTTTACGTACGGAATCTAATTCTCTCACTTCCTGATATATATAAATGAATGTATGTCTGTCTGTCCTTTATGCATTACTACACCATTCATCCAATCGCCATGAGACTTTGGGAAGTTGCTGAGTACACTCCTGAGTAGATTACTGGCATAGTACATCTATCCTACGATAGGTGGCGCGCGTGCGAGCATCGTCGACAGTTACGCCCCCCAGATAAAGATCGTTTGCTTTCCATCTCAAGCACGAAAGCAAAAGGCATTACGAGCAACGGGATGAGTGTTCAACCAGAAAATGATGCATCCGCCGAACGTTTCGCAAGACAATTGCTGGATATTGAGAATGCTGAGGTAAAATGAAAGCTGTGCTGTGATTGGTTGCTATTTCTTATACTGCTGAGGTAACATGAAAGCTGTGCTGTGATTGGTGGCTACTTCTTATACTACCGAGGTTGCATGAAAGCTGTGCTGCGATTCGTTGTTATATATTATACCACTGAGGTAACATGAAAGCTGCGCTGTGATTGGTTGCTATATATAATACCGCAGAGGTAACATGAAAGCTGCGCTGTGATTGGTTGCTATTTTTTATATTGCTGAGGCAGAATAAAAGTTGCGCTGTGATTGGTTATTTCTCTTACTGCTGAGGTAACATGAAAGCTGCGCTGTGATTGGTTGTTATATATTATACCACTGAGGTAACATGAAAGCTGCGCTGTGATTGGTTGTTATCTAGATATATAAAAACGAATGAATGTCTGAATGTCTGTCTGTCTGTCTGTCTTCGCAGCAACGCGTGACGGGTAAGCTAGTATATAATAAAAAAAATACTGAAAACTAGGGTGAAAACCGTGCCCCTCAACTTCTCTCCCAAACTCTGCACGATTGAACTTCACAGGAAGGGTTAAAGAGGTTTAAAGTGTGAGTACAAATGCTCACTTATATATCAGTGGTCTTTGTGTCAAGGTATACAGATAAAAAAATATTAATTTAGTTGATTCCATATAATAACTATTCGAATCCTATTATCTTTTTAGAAAGGATTCGTACCTCAGAGCTTCTCATGAATAAAATACAGGATTACACTACATTAACAGAAGGATACTGGCTAAGCTGCAGTAAGCTAGCTATAATCAAGTCAGTATCTCTGCTTGCTGCAATATCTAAACCTAGCCAAGATGCACAGATGATACTAGTATGCCGCACAGCTAGATTAGCTAGATAATACTGGTTAAACAATACTGAGCAGGCTATAGTCAGTATCTCTGCTTACTGCAACACCCCAGCCTAACTAAAGGCCCATTTACACGGGACGAGTATGGGGCAAACGATGCCCGATTTTCATCCCCATGTATACTCTCTCCAGTGCTTTTACAGAGGAGCGAGTATTGCTGGATTGCGGCCAGCAGGAGGAGAGTTCTTCCCCCGCCCCTCTCCATTCACTTTAAACAGCAGCAGTTCAGTACTGAATGATGTGGTGTTCGGATTTTTAAGCATGCTTTTAAATGGAACAGTTCTTGTTCGAAACCCCATGAAAGCGCAGGAGCCTGAACAACCAGAATGATAATCGTCCCGTGTAAAAGGGCCTTTAGTCACGTAGATGATGATGATACTCTGCCTCACAGCTAGATAGAACTGGTTTGGGCAATACTGAGCTAGCTATAGTGAAGGTCAGTATCTCTGCTTGCTGTAATCCAGCAACCCAACTTAGCAGCACAGCTGAATTGCTTAGATAATACTGACTATACTAAACTGAGCCAGCTACAGCAAAGGTAAGTATCTCTGCTTGCTGTAATACTCTACACATTTCCACACAGTGGTAGATGTTTCATTAGTTTTTTTTAATCAGCAGACAATGATCTAATTCCATGATATAAGCAGCAGCCATACAGCCCTGATGGTGGCTGACAGCACAGGAAGTGAGACTGGCTCAGTGCAGCTATATATGCTACAAGCCGACGCCCCCTTTCACTGGGGGAGCGTCACTCTCCTCCAATCAAGAGTTACTCAGTAGATTGGTTGTTCACACCTCCTAACAGTGTTATAGATCACATGATCCACCTTATGTCATGTGATCAACATACATCACGCATCATACCAGCACCCACCATCTTGGAAACTCCAGGAATAGGCACTTATGCTCTGCAATGCACAGGAGGAGCTGATAACACAGGGGTTTGGGGGAGAAGTTGAGGGGCATGGTTGCCTCCTTGGTTTTCAGTTTTTTATATCTAAATAAGTCCATTCAAAAGAATGGAGTTCATATTTGCACGGGTTTTGTGCATCTCGCAATGCGCAGAACTCGCGTGAGATTCATGTAGCCTTAAAGCGATTAGTGACCATTGCTTTTAGATTCCAATTGCTATCCAATGGCTATGCTGTTAGAAGCAGCCTTAGGGCTTAAACACACAACCCTGATTTTGAATCATTTTGCACGCCCGTAAAATGTGACAAATTAAACCATTGATTTTAATGGTTTCGTTTTCACGACCGTGTTTTACACGCAGTTTTTATACGTGTGAGAAAAGATAAGGCAGGACCGATCTTTCAAGTTTTTATACGTGTGAGAAAAGATAAGGCAGGACCGATCTTTCAGCTTCTTTTTACCTGCAAAATAGCACAAAGTTTAAACTGATTGCGAAGTGTCTCCCATTGTTTTCGATGGGAAAACCTCACATCACATCACATCTCACCACATGCACCTAGCTACCACCGTCCCCATTAAAAACAATGAGTGATGCGATGCGGGGGCATGCCCAGAGATAGGACATGCTGTGATTTTTTTTCCCGCATCACATCATGGTGTGATCAAGGAAAACATTTGCTCATGTGTATGACCCCATTCAGAAGAATTGGGTTTGTATTCGTGCAAGATATATGCATGTCGCAACGCACAAATCTTGCACGAGAATCTTGACTGTGTAAAATCGGTCTTAGGCTGGATTCAGGCCTCCTCTCCACCCCCATGCACTATTTGCAATGGGGAGAGGCGGGACAGGGCAGGGCTAATTCGTGGAATCTAGCCCCATCCCGCCTCCTTTCATTGCAAATAGTGCAGAGGGGCGGAGAGGAGGCAGAGAGGGGGCGGGAGCTCAGTTCCTGCTCCTGGCTCTTCCATCCTCCCCCCCCCCCCCTGCAGATGAGGACACCGTATATCGGCTCGGCGAGAAAACCGAGCTGATATACGGTCGTCTGAATCCACCCTAAGGCTAACTTCCCACGGACGCGTGTGATATCAGCCCATGAATCACGGCCCAATTACACGCTCACCAACATGCGATTTTGCTGGGGAAGCAAAGCGTTTTTGTTTCACTTCGGGGAAGAAGCAATCCTCCGCCGTGGCCGCAGAGCTTCTCTTATTTTTTTAATGGGGAAGCCTTGCATCGCACCGTGTGCACCTGGCACGCAGTGCGATGCTGCCACAGGCCCCATTGAAAACAATTGGAGATGCGATGTAAGAACACACAGAAAGATAGGACGTGCCGTGATTTGCCGGAGCAGATTGCTCATGTGTATGAACCCATTCAAAAGATCAAAACTTACGCGATTTTCCCGCCGTGTGAAGCCAGCCTCAGGCATTGAGACAGAAGTGAGCATAGAGCTAGTACATTCTTCTTGAAGCGCCTCTGCAAAAAGGCAATGCATCAGAAGAAGCCCGAACGGCCACTGTGAAAAGGCTGTATGGTGGTTGTAAGGGGTTAATCAAAAAAGCCAACAACTAATCCTGCAGTGTTCATATGAGCCACTGAGCACTCAGAAGGAGCTAAACCTTCTTGTCACTATTGGGCTTATGCTATGTACATAACATTCTGTAAATTAGCTCATTATCATGAGAGGAGATTACAAGGAAAAGTAACACTTCTCTTATAAAGCTAAATGTGTGAAACAAAGACTGCCATCATTGACAGCAGGTGATGGGAAAGGTCTTCCTTCTTTCTCCTCCATCCTGCAGAGTTACACAGAACATACACACCGCACTTTTCCTTAAAGGCTCCTTCACACTGCGAGGAAATCGTGCACGATTTGTGCGTTGCGAGACGCACAAATCTCGCATAGATATGAAACCCATTCTTTTAATTGAGGTCATACACATGAGCGATGTTTTCCTGCATTGCAGTGCGTTGCGATACTATGCTAGCAACACATCGCAGCATATCCTATCTTTTGGCAATATCACCCATTGTTTTCTATGTGGCCGGTGGCAACATAGATTCATGGTCCGATATCGCCCTCGCAATCTACGAAACGTAAAAACTCCTCACATAACTGAGGAGCTGAAGGATTTCAGAGGATTGCAGAGCTCTCCCATTGTTTTCAATGGGGTTGATGCTAGGGATGACCGAGTATACTCGCTAAGGCACTACTCGCTCGAGTAATGTGCCTTAGCCGAGTATCTCCCTGCTCGTCCCGAAAGATTCTGGTGCCGCCGCGGGGCGGGGAGCTGCGGGGGAGAGCAGGGAGGAATGGAGGGGAGATCTCTCTCTCCCTCTCTCCCGCCCGCTCTGCCCCGCTCCCCGACGCAACTCACCTGTCAGCTGCGGCGGCCCCCGAATCTTTAGGGACGAGCAGGGAGATACTCGGCTAAGGCACATTACTCGAGCGAGTAGTGCCTTAGCGAGTATACTCGCTCATCCCTAGTTGATGCTGCTGCCACCGGCCCCATTGAAAACAATGGACGATCTCGCCGAAAGATAGAACATGCTGTGATGTGTTTCCTGCATAGCATCACATCTCGGTGTCATGCAGGGAAACATTGCAAGTGTGAATAAACCCAATCAAAAGAATGGGGTTCATATCTGGGCGAGATTTATGCATCTCACAACGTGCAAATCTCGCATGATTTTCTCGCCAGTGTGAGGGCCACCTTCAGGCTGGTTTCACACTGGTGATAAAATTATGTGATGCGACAGCGAGTGAAAACTAGGAATTGTAAGGCCACTGATTTTTAATAGTTTCATTCTCCTTTGCAATGTTTTCACTCATGCGATGTGGGGTGAAAAATAATTGTGGCATGTCCTATCTCTCTGCGTTTTGCGTTATTTTTTCTAGCCTGTGATTCCCTATGGAGCCTCCAATTTATCGCATCGTACAAACTTCTGATGTTCATGCGAGATCGTGATTGCCAGTGTGGAGCCCTAACAGTCAGGTCTTATTAAGATGACCATATGCGCAATTGCACACGCTTCAGCACAACACATTTGCGCCATGAGCAAGCTAGATTTGTGCTCGTATCGGCACATAGTACTGTACTTTTTGGGCACACAGGGCTTGTTCACATGAGCCTGCCACAAATCCCTGCCCTGATATCAAGGGCTATTTAGTCTAATGAGGTCCAGATGTGTTCTGTTTTCACGAATTGGGCATATGGTCCAATTATAGAGCAGGTCCATTTCATGCACACGCAAAGCCCTTATTGAGGGCTTCCTCAGATACCATATTTGCTCCGGTAAAATATACATGTGCAATACACAGAGAATAGAACCAATTGATTTCAATAGGATCGTTCAGACTTCACCTTTTTGCACACGCATTTCGCACGCGCGGGGAAAAAAGAAGCATGCTCTAACTTTCTGCACGTTTGCAAACCAAACTTCCCCATAGAAATCTATAGTGGGTGCGCTAATGTGTGCGCAACATGCAAGGTGATGCGCAATATCCAGGAAAAACACATCTGAAACTCATAGCCATTTAAATCGGAGCTTGTTTGTCTGCTGTGCGCAAATGAACATGACAATGGGGGTGCAGAGATTACAGTAAAAATGCTTCAGTTAGAGTGCAAGAAAGAGTGTTTCACATGCAATTGTGCATACACCCATGTCCAGCCACCCTTAGGGCTTCTGGAGACAACAGCACTTCAATGCATTTTTGAACACGTAAAATATACGTGCACAATGCGCAGAGGGCAGAACCTATTCATGTCAACAGGTTCCTTCTCATGAACGAGCTTTGCGTGCACATTTCGTGCGTACACCAAAAAAAAAAAAATCGAACCTACTCTGTATTGTGTATTGCATAGCAAAGGATCCTATAGAAGTCTATGGAAAGTGCATGAATGTACACTCAAAGGCATGATACACTGCGCAATTCCATGAAAAATGGAACAAAACTAGACCTCATTAGGCTAAATGGTCTTTTAGCTAAGAGCGGGAGTTGTTTTGCATGAAAATGTAAACAGGCCCTGCATGTGCAAAAAGAACAGTACTATACGCCAATACGTATGCGTAAGTGTGAACAATTGCGCATACGGTTGACTGAAGAAGCCCTTTGATTTCCTGTAGACAAGTGTATGTGTAGATGCTTTGGTGATAGTGTGGTGTAATTACGCTGTGAAAGGAGCACTATTATGGGCTATCGCGCACTTATCCACGCATTCAACTATACTTTTCTACGCTGACGGGCCCATTCACATCACCACGGGACTCAACAGCGCCGCGATTAAGCAGGCTGAGCACTCAGTTGCTGGTGTTATTAATCAACACTACGAAATTGCGCAGTTCCATGCTCATTCACCTATGGACAAGGTGCGTTATTGCACACCCCCATAGACTCCTATGGTGTCTTGCGTGTGCAAATGCACACAAAAGTAGAGCATGGTGCGTATATTTTCGTGCACGTGCAAATTGAGCGAAAAAACGCAAAATGTAAAATAAGGTGATACATTCCCGTCAGGCCTAACTCACATGACTGTATACACGCAGCTATTTAGCTGCATCTAGAAATCGAACAAAAATCACAATCATCTGAAGCATTGGATTCCAATGTTTTCATTTAGCTGTGTAAAAAAATTGCGTCGGCAAAAATAACGCATTGGCAACCATTATCTGTCACTAATTTTATACGCTATGTCCAAAGATAGGTTTTGCCCTATCTTCAGCCGAGATACACAGGAAGCTACCATAGACTCCTAGGATTTCTGCAGACTGAGGGATTTCCACGCTGTAGTGTATTTCTTTGCCAATACACAGCAGCCGCCCGTGTGAACGGCAAAAAATACACGACTAAAGATTGGGACTTGAGCGCGGCTATTCTTCATTCATGTAATTTTAGAGTGTGTACGGACGACCTTAAACGTATACGGGCGTGTGAAATAGCCCTCAATGAAAAGGAAGAGGTCAAATGAAAAAGCAGCAGTTTTTGATGCAATTTATAAGCCAAAGCCAGTGGTGGATTCAGACAATATGGGAAGTATAAAGAGAGACTTGAGAGAATGTCTCAACATGGGAGAAAGGCTGTGGATTTTCCTTGTGGAATTTTAATATGTAAAATCTGAAGCCTTTAGAGCTCCTGCAGACGAGTGTAAGCGCAAATACGCTCATTCTTTTTTGCGCACCTAATGGAGTATATATATTTATTTTCCATTCGCAATAATATAATAAAAAACAAGTTAGCAATAAGTCATCCTATCATCACTGACCAGCCCCCTGTAATCGCCCATAAATAGTGAACATGTGTGGTGAGACGCTATCCTGCGGTGCTTCTGGTACTTTCCGCATTTGTGAGAGAGTAGCTGAGATTGGACACGTCTTCTGATAACATGGTTGTTCTTTTGCCTTGGTTGCTGTCGCACAGTTTTGGGCAGTCACATGAGATGGCTGTGGTTGTTCCTAGAAGGAGGCATCGGGAGTTCAGGATTCATCCTCTGGTGTCCCTGAGTGCCGGCCTCTGCTCAACTAACTAAAGTGATAAGCAACTACAGTGACCCAGAGGGTCCTACAGAATAGTCAAAGAGAGTTAATAAGTTCCTGGGATCTCACTATGAGCCTCAAGGGAACATAGTAAGTGCCCCACCTGAAATAGAAGCTGTTATTCCTAGAATAGCTATCCCAGCAACAGCTTACTGATTGGTGCTTTAATTGCAGCTTACTGATTGGTGCTTTAGTTGCTTACAAACACCAGAGCCTGCATGGAAAAGGTAATTTTAAATGTGCGTACGCTGTCAATTGGCAGTTGGGAGCAGAAGAGGGCAGATGCAAAGAGAGGGATATAGTGTGGTGAGACAGTGAGTGTGTCATCTGAAGAGACAGAGGGAGAAAGAACGGAGAGTAGTGGAGTTTCTCCTCCATCCTGAGTAAGGAAATCAGAGCCAGTCAGAAAGAGAGGTCAGCATAATAGTGAGTGTTCCCTCCCCTTGCGCAGTTAACTAACAGTGGAATATAATCTACCCTGCATGAGCCCTTCCAGCCTGTCGCTGACAGCCCCGGACAAAGTATAGGGAAAATCTTTATTGTATCCAAATAACCTTCACCCTGAGAGAAGCAAGAAATCTGACACTGTCAATGTGGATACAAACGTTGTTATCATTGCTCCCAAGTCCACAAGAGTGAACTGTCTCTATGACCTGACATTACATAGTAAACTACATGCCTTCAGTTTACTGGCATCCAATTGGACTGGTCTCGTTAATCCATTACTATACGTAAGGTTTCTGTCATAAAAAAGGCATTGAATGCGTCACATACAGATATCAGCAGTCAGTACCTAAACTACGCAGAGACTCTTACCAACCGCCTGCTGCACGAGTCGCCATATCTGTCAGAGTAGCGGTTTACAAAGTGTAAACTGACACCATCCACTCAAGCTACCTCTGGCTCGCTGCACATCTCAATCTCCATGGTTGAGCATGCTTCCAAAATTAGATCATCCCCAACAATCTCCAAAATGACTGCCGTGCCTTCCCTGCAATTAACTGCAAACTTTATACCATTCTGACGGTGGCTGCTCAATTACGCAGTTTTTCACGCATATTTGTGACTCCTATGGTGACTTTTGTGCGCAAATGTGCACAAAAATAGAGCAGGTCATGTATTTTTGCACCTGACGGAAATGCACACACAAAAACAAGTAATGGTAGCAAACCCATTGAAATGAATGGGTTCTTTTGTATGTGGTTTTCATGAGTGTATTTCGCACAAAAACGTACACAAATACGCCCATGTGAAGGAGCCCTAAAGCTTTTATTTCTTATGGTCTACCTTCAATAGTTCTTCAATCTTCTGTAGGTAGGCAGAGATCAATTAAAAGAATGAAAACGTATTTTCTCTCTGTTCTCCACTTTTTATCTCTTGCGGTTTACAATAGACGGCAGACAATTTCTAACTTGAAAGGGAATATAGAAATATTTTATTTTCCTTTTATTGCAAGGCTTCTAATGTATTTCTTACATCCCTCCCCATATTCTGTGTCTATTAATAGAGTGCTACAGTAGATGTTTGAAAATATTCAATTTGATATATGCAGAAGAAAAGCAGTATTGTGTCCAAACAAGAAATAAGGGTGTGTCGGTGGTCTGGTTCCTGATCATGGAGCCTTAGACACTAGTCAAAAAAATTGCAGTCAAAAGTGTTTTTATATTTACCCATTTATGTAAGGCCTTACTCACACAATTGTTAGGACGTATGAGCGATTCTTGTCCCCGTAAAAAAAAAATCACGCTGGCAAAAATAGCACATCTGCGACCAAAAAACAGCAAACTATTTTATACACAGGATCAAAAGATAGGTCTTGCCCTATCTTTTACCGAGATACGCTGGAGGCTTCCATAGGCTTCTATGGCAGTTGGGGGAAAAAAGGAAGGAGGAGGGAGTTTAGCTACGACTTTTTACAGCCAGCTGTAAAAAAAAGACAGCTGGCTCTATTTAAGCATTAATAATCATTCTGAGGATTTCTGTCGACCGAGAGATTTTTTCATGCTGCAACGTTTTTTTTTCTTTTTGCTGATATGATGCAGCGATCTATGTGAATGGATGAGAAAACGCTAAATAGGCTCGGGACTTGATCGTGGCTATTCTTCATTCATGCGGTTTTTTTTGTTTTCTTTTTTTTTTTTTAAATCACGATCGTCCGAATGTAAAAACGCATACGGTCGTGTGAAGGAGGCCTAACAATGTGACATTTCAGCTCATTCTCTGGGGCTTTTTGCAAGCAATATGGTATATACAAAGTGCGCTATTTAAAAAGGTACATAGTGACTATTATCTCACTACACGTAATAAAGCCTTATTCAATTTTAACAGTAATAATTAGAGATGAGCGAGCATACTCGCTAAGGACAATTACTCGATCGAGCATTGCCCTTAGCGAGTACCTGCCCGCTCGGAAGAAAAGGTTCGGCTGCTGGCGCGGGTGAGAGGTGAGTTGCGGCAGTGAGCGGGGGGGAGAGAGGGAGAGAGAGATCTCCCATCCGTTCTCCCCCGCCGCTTCCCACCCGCCGCCGGCAGCCGAATCTTTTCTTCCGAGCGGGCCGGTACTCGCTAAGGGCAATGCTCACTCCAGTGATTGCCCTTAGCGAGTATGCTCGCTCATCTCTAGTAATAACGCTAAAGCATATTGTGCATAGATTGCATAAATTATTCACAGTCCCAATTTCTAAATATATATCTGAAATACAATTCTTAAATACATAGTGCTATAAATATCATTAATCCATTCATTGAATAAGAAGAATGGTGGGCCGCTCACCAATCACAGCTCATCACTGCATCTGGAAACTCATTAAAAGAAACAATCTCAGCATTTACCTATAAAGGCCTTCTTCACATGGGCATTGCAATTTTCAGCCGCCCGCATCGTGGCCGAAAATCGCATGAATGAGAGAAAGCTGCTACCAAGTCGCGGCTAAATCGCATGTTTTCTCGCCCAATCACACGGACGGGTGTGGCGTATTTATCCTGCAGCCCGGAATTCTGTCGGCAGGGGGGAGAAAGTTGAGCATAGGTCATGTACAATAAGGACGGAAATAGTAGTATGTGTGTCACGAAGACTGGAGCCACGTTTATTACATTGAAGAATATAAATGATCGCTAGTGTTATAGAGCAATATTAAGAGTATTCTCCCTATATACTGCATTCCGTTAGTCTTGGTAACCACATCTATTTTAACATACATTCATAAAAGTTACGTTTTGCATCACTTTTTTCCTGCCCTACACTTGCCCCTCTTGCCTATAAGTAAAGAACCCTCCAATATCTGAGACATGTGATGTGTAGCTTGTCTAGACATAAAACAGTGGGGAATTAAGTAGCACACTTACAGTCCCTTTTAGTAATCTGACAGGAGTTTATCTGTATGCTGTTCAAAGAATGAAACATTTTACATGTTCAGTTAGTAACAAGCCTACTGCGCTGCGCTTTAGAATCCTTCTATGAAATTATAACAAGCTTGAATGGATGTTCTCGCTCACAGTGAATTTAATCCTAAGATTTCTGAGTAACATCATGTGCCCCTTAATGAAGCAGAAACCTATGCAGTCAACCAAAGAAATCTTGAAAGAAGGCCACACAGATTTCCGAACAGCAATAGGGGTATGAAGCACATGAATGCAGCAGTTGAACAGCAGTTCTATAACCTAGAGACTTACAAACGTACTTGGAAATCTGCTTCTCTTTTTCAGTATTTCATTTTTTCGTATTCTCTGAGACAAGCATGCCTTTTTATACCAAATATGACAAGAATAGTTTTCCACTCATATTCATTCCATTTTATTGGATGCATAGCTGTCTCTGGCCCAACCTGCAACCAAGCAATTTCGTGCAACAATTCGTCTGGCGCAGGCTTGTACCTATTAGGATTGTAAAAGTAGTAGTTACAAATGAGCCCTGGTTCTTACGAAGGTCCAAAGATCTATCTGTCACATAAGACCAGTATTATAATTGGTGGGAAGCCCTATTACAGATTTTGCATGGAATGTTACACCCTTGTTCTGTCGTGGGTGGTGGTGCGGAATGCAGGTTCCAGGATATGAGGCGAATGGTGGAGATACAAAAATAAATATTTATTGAGATCAAAAAACTGTAAAAGAACAAGGTTATGCAACAATTATTAATTCCAGTATAAGCAATATACACCAGCGGTAGAACAAGCCATACTATATAACCATTTAAACCAATGGCAAATAAAGTCTTGGGGTGCATTAAAAGAGGTATAGGGGCGAGGGACGAGAACATTATTTTCTTACTATAAAAGGTACTTGTTAGGCCCCACATGGAATACTGTGTACAGTTCTGGTCACCGATGCTCAGGAAGGATCTTGCAGCGCTTGAAGGGATTCAAAGAAGGGCAACTAAACTAATACATGGAATGAGGGGACTGGAATACCCAGAGAGGTTATCAAAATTGGGATTATTCACCCTGGAAAAATGTGGTTAAGCAGCGACCAAAAAACTATGTATAAATACATCAGGGGACAATACAAGGATCTCTTCCATGATCTGTTTATACCCAGGACAGTAACAAGAGGGCATCCTCTACGATTGGAGGAAAGAAGGTTTCATCACCAACATAGTAAGGGGTTCTTTACTTTAAGAGCAGTGAGACTGTGGAACTCTCTGCCTGAGGAAGTGGTGATGGCAAAATCGAAAGAGGAGTTTAAGAGGGGACTAGATGTCTTTTTGGAGTGCTATAACATTGCAGGATATAGACCTTAAATAACCAGTGGGGTTGTTGATCTGGGTCTTAAAGTCGGGTAGGAACTTTCAAATGTTGATCCGGGGATTATTTTGACTGCCATTTTGGGTTGGGAAGGAATTTTTTCCACCAAATGGGATAAATTGGTGTCTGCCTCATTTGGAAGTTTTTGCTTTCCGCTGGATCAAAAAGGGGAATGGAAACAAGATGAACTGGATGGACATTTTTTTTTTATTGGCCTTGCATACTATGTTGCTATGTAATATTCACAGTTTGCCACAGATAGCTCATAAAAAAGTAAAGAACTGACAGCAACTAGTGGATTTATTGTAAACTCTCAAAGCAATTAGCCACATGTTTTAATCCTCTCACTAAATATTTGATCCATGAGTTTACTAGTGTCTCACAGAACAGTATTATGCAACTAGCAGGCCTGTGTATTCCCTATCAGTCACTACACATATGCACATATTCGGCTATATCAAGGTGGACCTCACTTACGATTCGTTGTGGAAGCATTCCTTGCTGGCTGGTCTCAGTTACAGTCCAGATGCTCTAGCTTTTCTCAGTCCCAACACACTTGCTTTACACTGCAGTTATCCTGGAGTTCATTCATATAATGACACAAATAGCACAATTTTTGCTACCAGCAGTCCACCCCTGTGCAGCAGCAGCCTCTCATAGTACACAAGTCCCTGCAGCCTTTGCAGTTTGTGACACACTCGGCCTCAGTACAACACTCTCTGTAGCACAGTATCATCTGCTGCTGCTTTCTGCTCCTTTTCTTGGTGGGACCAGCATTCCCTCTCCCTGCTGTGTTACACCCAGCTCTCTTACAGTACTAAGTAAGTTTTCAGGACCTCCATTTGCAGTGCCTAGTAAGTTGCAGGACCTTTCTCTGCACTGTGTGGGAGCAGCGGTTTCCCCTTACAGTTTTGATATACCTTCTTTTTAAAGTTCTCCAGCATAAGAGCCTTAATTAACAAGATTAAAAAAGGAATCAATGATAGTTAAGAAGTTTACGAAAAGTACTTCAAAATTTGGATTTGTTTTCCAAAATAAATCTTCACATTTTTTTATTTACTCTTTTTACCAATAAAACCAGTTTGCAAAGTAAGATTATGGCCTATATGACAAAATGTTTCACCAACAGTATAATGCAGGCAAAAAATTGATACACATTCAGAGTTTTTGTTATCTTTTTTAAAGACTATATAATAAATGATGTTATAGGCCTACTGACTAACAAAGTACTCATAGAATTTAATATACATAGTAACATAGTAACATATATAGTTTGTAAGGCCGAATGAAGACAATGTGCATCTAGTCCAGTCTGTTTATCCTCCTGTTTTGTTGATCCAGAGGAAGGCAAAAAACCCCAAGAGCAGAAGCCAAATAGCCCTTTTGGGGAAAAAATTCCTTCCTGACTCCCTAACGGCAATCAGACTAATCCCTGGATCAACCCCTAATAGTTCCTACCTGCCTGTATATCCGGATTAACAATTAACCTAAGATTTATATCCTGTAATATCCTTCCGCTCCAGAAAGACATCAAGCCCCCTTTTAAACTCTTCTATGGATTTTGCCATCACCACATCCTCAGGCAGAGAGTTCCACAGCCTAACTGCTCTTACAGTAAAGAAACCTGCTTTCCTCTAAACGTAGAGGATGTCCTCTTGTTACCGTCACAGTCCTGGGTATAAACTAGAGATGAGCGAACACCAAAATGTTCGGGTGTTCGTTATTCGTAACGAACTTCCCGTGATGCTCGAGGGTTCGTTTCGAACAACGAACCCCATTGAAGTCAATGGGCGACCAGAACATTTTTGTATTTCGCCGATGCTCGCTAAGGTTTTCATGTGTGAAAATCTGGGCAATTCAGGAAAGTGATGGGAATGACACAGTGACGGATAGGGCAGGCGAGGGGCTACATGTTGGGCTGCATCTCAAGTTCACAGGTCCCACTATTAAGCCACAATAGCGGCAAGAGTGGGCCCCCCCCCCCCCAACAACTTTTACTTCTGAAAAGCCCTCATTAGCATGGCATACCTTTGCTAAGCACCACACTACCTCCAACAAAGCACAATCACTGCCTGCATGACACTCCACTGCCACTTCTCCTGTGTTACATGCTGCCCAACCGCACCCCCTCCCCCCCACAGCGCACACCAAACTGTCCCTGCGCAGCCTTCAGCTGCCCTCATGCCACACCACCCTCATGTCTATTTAGAAGTGCGTCTGCCACGACGAGGGACCGCAGGCACACACTGCACAGGGTTGGCACGGCTAGGTAGCGACCCTCTTTAATAGGGGCGGGGCGATAGCCCACAATGCTGTACAGAAGCAATGAGAAATATAATCCTGTGCCACCGCCATCAGGAGCTGCACACGTGGGCATAGCAATGGGGAACCTATGTGCCACACACTATTCATTCTGTCAAGGTGTCTGCATGCCCCAGTCAGACTGGTTATATGCACCTTAACAGTAACCGCGTTGGTGGTAATGTGGTGGTGACTGCGGACCTAGTACCACGGTTGTATTTTGTTGGTTTTCGGAATGTGGCCAGGATTAAGTGGGCCGTGGCGGGGGGATGGTGGGGGGGCTCTCTTGTAGTGTCGGTAAAGGTGAAATTCTTGGACTGCCACCAGACGAACCAATGCAAAGGCATTTGCCAACAATGTTTTCCCTGTTGGAGGAGGAGGGGGATGTTTTTGAGGCACTACGTGTCCTCTCCACGTGTCCGTGGTTATATGCACCTTAACAGTAACCGCGTTGGTGGTAATGTGGTGGTGACTGCGGACCTAGTACCACGGTTGTATTTTGTTGGTTTTCGGAATGTGGCCAGGATTAAGTGGGCCGTGGCGGGGGGATGGTGGGGGGGCTCTCTTGTAGTGTCGGTAAAGGTGAAATTCTTGGACTGCCACCAGACGAACCAATGCAAAGGCATTTGCCAACAATGTTTTCCCTGTTGGAGGAGGAGGGGGATGTTTTTGAGGCACTACGTGTCCTCTCCACGTGTCCGTTCCATGTCAGCAATAGTAGCACTCAAGACAGGCCCCAGTAACAATTCTGAAGCAGCAGTATAGCGGGAGCGCAGTCTTCGTTCCATGTAAGCAATAGTAGCACTCAAGACAGGCCCCAGTAACAATTCTGAAGCAGCAGTATAGCGGGAGCGCAGTCTTCGTTCCATGTAAGCAATAGTAGCACTCAAGACAGGCCCCAGTAACAATTCTGAAGCAGCAGTATAGCGGGAGCGCAGTCTTCGTTCCATGTAAGCAATGGTTAATGTGGCTTAAGTGGTAACTAGGCCTGTAGGCAGCCCAGTGTAACGAAAAATTGGTTCAAGTTAAAGTTCCAACGCTTTTAAGCGCATTGAAACTTATAAAAATTGTTAAGAAAAATTATTTGAGTGAGCCTTGTGGCCCTAAGAAAAATTGCCCGTTCAGCGTGATTACGTGAGGTTTCAGGAGGAGGAGCAGGAGGAGGAGGAGGAATATTAGACACAGATTGATGAAGCAGAAATGTCCCCGTTTTGGATGGTGAGAGAGAACGTAGCTTCCATCCGCGGGTGCAGCCTACGTATTGCTTACGTATCGCTGCTGTCCGCTGGTGGAGAACAGAAGTCTGGGGAAATCCAGCCTTTGTTCATCTTGATGAGTGTTAGCCTGTCGGCACTGTCGGTTGACAAGCGGCTACGCTTATCTGTGATGATTCCCCCAGCCGCACTAAACACCCTTTCCGACAAGACGCTAGCCGCAGGACAAGCAAGCACCTCCAGGGCATACAGCGCGAGTTCAGGCCACGTGTCCAGCTTCGACACCCAGTAGTTGTAGGGGGCAGAGGCGTCACCAAGGATGGTCGTGCGATCCGCTACGTACTCCCTCACCATCCTTTTACAGTGCTCCCGCCGACTCAGCCGTGACTGGGCAGCGGTGACATAGTCTTGGTGGGGAGCCGTAAAGCTGGCCAGGCCCTTAAAGACTGTTGCACTGCCTGGGATGTACATGCTGCTAGATCTCCGCACCTCCCCTGCTACCTTGCCCTCGGTACTGCGCCTTCTGCCACTAGCGCTGTCGGCTGGGAATTTTACCATCAGCTTGTCCGCAAGGGTCCTGTGGTATAGCAACACTCTCGAACCCCTTTCCTCTTCGGGAATCAGAGTGGGCAGGTTCTCCTTATACCGTGGATCGAGCAGTGTGTACACCCAGTAATCCGTCGTGGCCAGAATGCGTGCAACGCGAGGGTCACGAGAAAGGCATCCTAACATGAAGTCAGCCATGTGTGCCAGGGTACCTGTACGCAACACATGGCTGTCTTCACTAGGAAGATCACTTTCAGGATCCTCCTCCTCCTCCTCCTCCTCCTCCTCAGGCCATACACGCTGAAAGGATGACAGGCAATCAGCCGGTGTACCGTCAGCAGCGGCCCAAGCTGTCTCTTCCCCCTCCTCCTCATCTTCCTCATGCTCCTCCTCCTCCTCCTGTACGCGCTGAGAAATAGACAGGAGGGTGCCCTGACTATCCAGCGGCATACTGTCTTCCCCCGCCCCCGTTTCCGAGCGCAAAGCAGCTGCCTTTATGGTTTGCAGGGAATTTCTCAAGATGCATAGCAGAGGAATGGTGACGCTAATGATTGTAGCATCGCCGCTCACCACCTGGGTAGACTCCTCAAAATTACCAAGGACATGGCAGATGTCTGCCAACCAGGCCCACTCTTCTGAAAGGAATTGAGGAGGCTGACTCCCACTGCGCCGGCCATGTTGGAGTTGGTATTCGACTATAGCTCTACGTTGTTCATAGAGCCTGGCCAACATGTGGAGCGTAGAGTTCCACCGTGTGGGCACGTCGCACAGCAGTCGGTGCACTGGCAGCTTAAAGTGATGTTGCAGGGTGCGCAGGGTGGCAGCGTCCGTGTGGGACTTGCGGAAATGTGCGCAGAGCCGGCGCGCCTTTACGAGCAGGTCTGACAAGCGTGGGTAGCTTTTCAGAAAGCGCTGAACCACCAAATTAAAGACGTGGGCCAGGCATGGCACGTGCGTGAGGCTGCCGAGCTGCAGAGCCGCCACCAGGTTACGGCCGTTGTCACACACGACCATGCCCGGTTGGAGGCTCAGCGGCGCAAGCCAGCGGTCGGTCTGCTGTGTCAGACCCTGCAGCAGTTCGTGGGCCGTGTGCCTCTTATCGCCTAAGCTGAGTAGTTTCAGCACGGCCTGCTGACGCTTGCCCACCGCTGTGCTGCCACACCGCGCGACACCGACTGCTGGCGACATGCTGCTGCTAACACATCTTGATTGTGAGACAGAGGAGGAGGAGGAGGAGGAGGGTGCTTTAGTGGAGGAAGCATACACCTCCGCAGATACCACCACCGAGCTGGGGCCCGCAATTCTGGGGGTGGGTAGGACGTGAGCGGTCCCAGGCTCTGACTCTGTCCCAGCCTCCACTAAATTCACCCAATGTGCCGTCAGGGAGATGTAGTGGCCCTGCCCGCCTGTGCTTGTCCACGTGTCCGTAGTTAAGTGGACCGTGGCAGTAACCGCGTTGGTGAGGGCGCGCACAATGTTGCGGGAGACGTGGTCGTGCAGGGCTGGGACGGCACATCGGGAAAAGTAGTGGCGACTGGGAACTGAGTAGCGCGGGGCCGCCGCCTCCATGATACTTTTGAAGGACTCCGTTTCCACAACCCTATACGGCAGCATCTCAAGGCTGATGAATTTTGCGATGCGGACGGTTAACGTTTGAGCGTGCGGGTGCGTGGCGGCGTACTTGCGCTTGCGCTCGAACACTTGCGCAAGCGACGGCTGAACGGTGCGCTGAACTACACTGCTGGATGGGGCCGAGGACAGCGGAGATGAGGGTGTGGGTGCAGGCCATGAGGCGGTAGTGCCTGTGTCCTGAGAGGGGGGTTGCATCTCAGTGGCAGGTTGGGGCACAGGGGGAGAGGCAGGGGTGCAAACCGGAGGCGGTGAACGGCCTTTGTCCCACCTTGCGGGGTGCTTGGCCATCATATGTCTGCGCATGGTGGTGGTGGTGAGGCTGTTGGTGTTGGCTCCCCGGCTGAGCTTTGCGCGACAAAGGTTGCACACCACTGTTCGTCGGTCGTCAGGCGTCTCTGTGAAAAACTGCCAGACCTTAGAGCACCTCGGCCTCCGCAGGGTGGCATGGCGCGAGGGGGCGCTTTGGGAAACACTTGGTGGATTATTCGGTCTGGCCCTGCCTCTACCCCTGGCCCTGGCCACCGCACTGCCTCTTGCAACCTGCCCTGCTGATGCCCTTGACTCCCCCTCTGAAGACCTGTCCTCCTGAGTAAGCGTTGCACACCAGGTGGGGTCAGTCACCTCATCGTCCTGCTGCTCTTCCTCCGAATCCTCTGTGCGCTGCTCCCTCGGACTTACTGCCCTTACTACTACCTCACTGCAAGACAACTGTGTATGATCGTCATCGTCCTCCTCACCCACAGAAAGTTGTTGAGACAGTTGGCGGAAGTCCCCAGCCTCATCCCCCGGACCCCGGGAACTTTCGAATGGTTGGGCATCAGTGACTATAAACTCCTCTGGTGGGAGAGGAACCGCTGCTGCCCAATCTGAGCAGGGGCCCGAGAACAGTTCCTGGGAGTGTTCCCGCTCCTGAGCAGGTGTCATTGTAGTGGAGTGAGGAGGCTGGGAGGAAGGAGGAGCAGCAGACAGAGGATTCGGATTGGCAGCAGTGGACGGCGCAGAACTGCGGGTAGACGATAGGTTGCTCGAAGCACTTTCTGCCATCCAGGACAGGACCTGCTCACACTGCTCATTTTCTAATAACCGTCTCCCGCGTGGACCCATTAATTGGGCGATGAATGTGGGGACGCCAGAAACGTGCCTCTCTCCTAATCGCGCAGCAGACAGCTGCGACACACCTGGATCAGGAGCTTGGCCTGTGCCCACACCCTCACTTGGCCCTCCGCGTCCTCGGCCACGTCCACGTCCTCTAGGCTTACCCCTACCCCTCAGCATGCTGTATTACCAGTGATTAGATTTCCCAGGCAGGAAATAAATTGGCGCAAGACTGCAGGCCAAATATAATTTTTGCCCTTTTTGGAAAACGAAAGGCCCCACTGCCTCTAGTGAATGAATTATCTAAGTTTAATAACTGTGCTGTGTCCCTGCTTATGTGTCACAGAACGTGAGGGTAGCAGAGTTATTATAACTCTTGGAGAGCAGGTATTTTTTTTCCCAATTAAGGAAAGCAAATGGCGAAGCCAGCAGTAAAGCGTAGCTGGGTGCGTATGATTTAGCAATGTATTTCACGCAGCTCACACGTCTCCACAGGCGTTAGTACGGACAGAGGCTGGACAAATAGATTTCTTTTCAGTTTTTTCCCACCAACAGGCAGCACTGCGTATATTCAATGAACCTGCGAAGTTTAATAACTGTGCTGTGTCCCTGCTTATGTGTCACAGAACGTGAGGGTAGCAGAGTTATTATAACTCTTGGAGAGCAGGTATTTTTTTTCCCAATTAAGGAAAGCAAATGGCGAAGCCAGCAGTAAAGCGTAGCTGGGTGCGTATGATTTAGCAATGTATTTCACGCAGCTCACACGTCTCCACAGGCGTTAGTACGGACAGAGGCTGGACAAATAGATTTCTTTTCAGTTTTTTCCCACCAACAGGCAGCACTGCGTATATTCAATGAACCTGCGAAGTTTAATAACTGTGCTGTGTCCCTGCTTATGTGTCACAGAACGTGAGGGTAGCAGAGTTATTATAACTCTTGGAGAGCAGGTATTTTTTTTCCCAATTAAGGAAAGCAAATGGCGAAGCCAGCAGTAAAGCGTAGCTGGGTGCGTATGATTTAGCAATGTATTTCACGCAGCTCACACGTCTCCACAGGCGTTAGGACGGACAGAGGCTGGACAAATAGATTTCTTTTCAGTTTTTTCCCACCAACAGGCAGCACTGCGTATATTCAATGAACCTGCGAAGTTTAATAACTGTGCTGTGTCCCTGCTTATGTGTCACAGAACGTGAGGGTAGCAGAGTTATTATAACTCTTGGAGAGCAGGTATTTTTTTTCCCAATTAAGGAAAGCAAATGGCGAAGCCAGCAGTAAAGCGTAGCTGGGTGCGTATGATTTAGCAATGTATTTCACGCAGCTCACACGTCTCCACAGGCGTTAGGACGGACAGAGGCTGGACAAATAGATTTCTTTTCAGTTTTTTCCCACCAACAGGCAGCACTGCGTATATTCTATGAATAATAACTGTGTTGTGGCCCTGCCTATACAATTCTTTCCCTGCAGTATCAATGGAGGGTGGAATGCTCTGCAGAGGCGATTTTGAGAAGCCCAAAAAAAATGCAGCACAGCCAACAGCAGCCTGGACAGTACTGCACACGGATAAATATGGCCCTAGAAAGGACCGTTGAGGTTCTTGAAGGCTACACTCACTCCTAACACTCTCCCTGCCTATGCAGCACTTCTGTCCCTAATGCCAGGTGCAACGGTCTGCAGAGGCGATTTTGAGAAAAAAAAAATCCCACTGCTAACAGCAGCCAACACACAGCTATCAGTGGCCCTAATAAGGACCTTTGGGGGGTCTTGAAGCCTACACTAACTACCAATTCTTTCCCTACAGCAGCTCCGGTACAAACAGCACTGTCCCTCATCTAACTCACACCGCATCTGAGGCGAGCCGCGGGAGGGGCCGACTTTTATATTAGGCGAACACCTGATCTTCCCAGCCACTCACAGCAGGGGGGTGGTATAGGGCTTGAACGTCACAGGGGGAAGTTGTAATGCCTTCCCTGTCTTTCAATTGGCCAGAAAAGCGCGCAAACGTCTCAGGGAAGTAAGTGAAAGTAACCAGAACACCGCATGGTGTTCGTTACGAATAACGAACATCCCGAACACCCTAATATTCGCACGAATATCAAGCTCGGACGAACGCGTTCGCTCATCTCTAGTATAAACAAATCATGGGAGAGATCCTTGTATTGTCCCCTCATGTATTTATACATAGTAATTTGATCACCCCTTAGCCGTCTTTTTTTCTAGAGTAAATAATCCCAATTTTGATAGCCTCTCTGGGTATTCCAGTCCTGTCATTCCATGTATTAGTTTAGTTGCTCTTCTTTGAACCCCCTCCAGCACTGTAACATCTTTCCTGAGCTCCGGTGACCAGAACTGTGTACAGTATTCCATGTGAGGCCTGACAAGTGCCTTATATAGTGGAAGGATAATGTTCTCGTCCTTCACCCCTAAACCTCTTTTAACACCTTAACGACCAGCCCATAATGTTTTTACGTCCTCCCAAAGTGGGCTTTATTCTCTGAGGACGTAAAAACGTGTCCTGCAGAGAATAAAGCCCCTCGGGCTCTGGACGTGACAGCTCCATGCTGTCAGTGTCCGCAGGTAGCCGACAGCACGGAGCTGTCATCCCGGGCTGCGGGGACCCCCCCACCCCCCCGGCAATGCGATCGGCGCTATCCAATCGATAGCACCGATCGCATAAAAGTTCAAAAAAGTTCAAAAAAATGTAAAGATTCAGCTGCCCTGATGGGTCACCCGGGTCCGCCGCACTGCTCCCCGCTCTCCTGGTCCTCCGGACCCTGAAGCCGGTCTTCTGCGCATGCGCGCAAGGCGGCATTACGTCAGCCGCATGCGCAGAAGGCCTGGCGGCCCGGGAAATTTAAAGTCTCATGGCTCCCGGCTCCTGTAGGTAGCCGGGAGGCAGGAGATATCAGCGGGGACCGCGGTGAGCAGTCCCCGGTACCCGCGATCGCCGTTATCCAATGGATAACGGCGATCGCGGAAAAGTGAAGAAAAAAGTTAAAAAAAGAAAAGCTTCACCTCCCCTCATGGATCGGATTCATGAGGGAAGGTGAAAATACTCACCCCCCTTCCTCAGTGTCCTCCGTCCGGTGTCAGGACCCTCCACTGGCTTCTGCGCATGCATCGATGTGGCGTGCATGCGCAGAAGGCCGGCGAGCCCGGCAAATTCAAAATCTCCCTGCACCCAGCTGTCACAGATAGCCGAGTGCAGGGAGATATGACTGGGGACCGCTGTATGCGGTTTTCAATCATATGATCACCGTTATCCATCGCATAACGGTGATCATATAAAGTTAAAAAGGGGGGGAAAAAAAGTTAAAAGTTTAAAAAAAGTTTAAAAAGTTAAAGTTTCAGCTCCCCTTACGGATCATATCCATAAGGGGGGATGAAATTACGTACCCAAAGTCCTGGATTTGCTCCCTGGTGGGATGTTGATCCGTGGACCTTACCCCAGCTTCTGCGCATACGCCCGTGGCGGACGCATGCGCAAAAGCTGTGGATTGCCAGCGTAATTTAAAATCTCCCTGCTCCTGACTACAAAACTTAGCCGAGAGCCTGGAGATTTCACGGGGGGCCGCGGTGAGCGGTTCCTGATTACGTGTTCGCCGTTATCCAATGGATAATGGCGATCACGTAAAAGTAAAAAAAAGGTGAAGGTTCATCTCCCCTCACCGATGCGATCGGTGAGAGGAGATGAAACTTTTTAATGGAGGCCTCCGTATTTGCACCCCAACGCGATCTTCTTCCGTGAACTTTCCCGTATGCTGTGCATGCGACCGCCGGCAAAACACCGGACACATTCGCAGGAGCCGGGGAGCCCAGGAAATTTTAAATCTCCTTGCTCCCAGCGACCAACGGTCGCTGATTGCTTGGAGCAGTGACCGGTGGCCTCATAGAGCGGTCCCCGGTCACGTGATAAATTAGCGATATAACATTAGGCCGGTCACGCATGACCGGAGAGGAATTACGGGTTCTGCATGCGCTTGATCAGCGGTAATCCACGGATCAATCACATGCATTGGATTACACAATTCCCCCCAATTAGCGGTCAGAATTACGGAATCCACTCGCAGAAACAGATCATGGCATGCTATATTTTATCGCGGATATCCGCGACCTAGAGCCCATTGTGCTCTATGACCGCAGATATACTCACAGCCCATGTGCAAACACATTGTGAACAGGCTGCGGGTACCCGGGTCATCGCTAAGCAACGGCGCGGGAAATATAAACAAAAAACAGTGTACTGCGCATGACCGCCTGTGTGAGTAGGCAGTTATGCGCAGTACATTACGTGGCCGTACGCAGGGTCACAGCTGGAATCCGCTGCAGGCCTCCGTAAGCGGATTCTGCATACGGCCGTGAGAGCCTGGCGTTATTTGGATCGCTACCTGTAATCCGTGATTTACAAGAAGACCCGGGAACGCTCGCCTTCATGCAGTTCCAGGAGCAGCTTGTTGAGCGCCTTCTGTGTGAGACCGCCGCACCGCAGCAAGATTACAAAGCCTCACAGCGCCACTTTTTACACCCCACCCCCGCCGCTGAGGTCACGAAATACCCCCAAAAAAGCAAGAAAGGGGGGGGGATACCAGGTTTTCTTGCCCCATGTGCCCATCTCAACCAGCCTCCGTAATTACCCCTGCCTTCGGACATAAAACGCAGTTTATATTATTACTTTTATCTAATATTTAGGGAATGCCAAAAAATGGGGATGGCGGGGGGGGGGGATTATTTTTAGGAAGTCAATTTTTTTCCGTATAAGTGGGCAATGGGGCCTGGAATTTATTCAGTTGTACCCTGAAATCCAGCGGGTATTCCCTCCATTATGGGCCTAGCCATGTGTCCTGTAAGTAGATTAGGGCCACAATGCATATGTTTCTGAACACAGGACAAACGGGGGTATCCATTTTAGGGTGAATGTCTTCATTCCTATGTACACTGTACAAAAAAACCTGTTTTTAAATTGACAAAATTGCCAAAAAAATGAAAATCGTAATTTTTTCCTTCTGCTTTGCTTAGATTCATTCAAATACTGTGGGGTCAAAACACACAGTACACCCCTAGATTAATTCGTTAAGGGGTCTAGTTTTCAAAATGGGGTCATTTGTGGGGGTTCTCTATCGTTTTGGCCGCTCAATGGCTCTACAAGTGGGCAATGGGGCCTGGAATTTATTCCGTTGTACCCTGAAATCCAACGGGTGCTCCTTCCATTATAGGCCTAGCCATGTTTCCTTTAAATAGATTAGGGCCACAATGGGTATATTTCTGAACACGGAACAAACAGGGGTATCCATTTTGGGGTGAACGTCTTTATTCCTATGTACACTGTACAAAAAAACAGTTTTTAAATTGACACAATTGCCAAAAAAATGAAAATCATATTTCTTTCCTTCTGCTTGGCTTAGATTCATTCAAAAACTGTGAAGTCAAAAAAGTCATCTTACCCCTAGATAAATTCGTTAAGGGGTCTACTTTTCAAAATGGGGTCATTTGTGGGGGTTCTCCATCGTTTTGGTCACTCAATGGCTCTGCAAGTGGGCAATGGGGACTAAATCTCCTTCAAGCAAAATTTCTGTTCCGAAAGCCACCGGTTGCTCCTTTCATTTTGGGCCCCATTGTGCATACAGACGTAATAATAGGGCCACAATAGGTATGTTTCTGAGCACGGGACAAACAGGGGTATCCATTTTGGGATGCAAGTCTTCATTCATTTATGTGCTGTACAAAAAAAACTGCTTTTAAAATGACAGAATTACCAAAAAAATGAAAATCGTAATTTTTTTCCTTCAGCTTGGCTTAGATTCATTCAAAAACTGTGAAGTCAAAAAAGTCATTGTATCCCTAGATAAATTCGTTAAGGGGTCTACTTTTCAAAATTGGGTCACTTGTGGGGGTTCTCCATCGTTTTGGTTACTCAAAGGCTCTACAAGCGTGCAATAGGGCCTAAATCTCCTTCAAGCAAAATTTCTGTTCCGAAAGCCACCGGTTGCTCCTTTCATTTTGGGCCCCATTGTGTATACAGACGTAATAATAGGGCCACAATGGGTATGTTTCTGAGCACGGGACAAACAAGGGTATCCATTCTGGGGTGCAAATCCTCATTTTCATGGGTATTATAGAAAAAAGTCCTGTCTTTAAAATGACATATTTGCAAAAATATGAAATTTTAGTTTTTCTCTTCTAAATTGCATTGACTCCTGAAAAAAAACTGTGGGGTTAAAATACTAATGACACCCCTTAGTGAATATGTTAAGGGGTGTAGTTTTTAACATGGGGTCACTTGTAGGGGTATCTATCATTTTGACTCCTATGAGCCTTTCCAATCTTGGCTTGGTGTAGGAAAACAAAGTGTTCCTCAAAATGCTGAAAAGTAATGTTAAATTTGTACGTCTCCTAAATGGTTAAAAAAAATGAAAGTTTTTCCAATGTGCACCCAAAATAAAGTAAACGGATGGAAATATATATCTTAGCAAAAATTTCTATATTATGTTTGCTCATATTTGAGATATTGCAGTTGGAAATGTGAAAAAATGACGATTTTTTCAAAATTTTCCAAATTTTGGCGCTTTTAATAAATAAACACAAATTCTATCGGTCTTTATTTTCCGCCTAAATGAAGTACAACATGTGGCGAAAAAACAATGTCAGAATCACTTGGATATGCAAAACCTTTCTGGTGTTTTTCCATGCTAAAGTGACATGTCAGATTTGCAAAATTTGGCCTGGTCATTAAGGCGCAAACAGGCTGGGTCACTAAGGGGTTAATGAGCCCCAAGACTTTATTAGCCTTTGCAGCAGCTGACTGGCAATGGTTACTCCAGTTTAGTCTATAATTCACAAGTACCCCCTTTTTCCATATCCCTTTTCCCTAGCAGTACCCCATTTAGTGTATATTGGTGACATCCGTTTCTCCTACCCATGTGCATAACCTTACATTTCTCAACATTGAACTTCATTTGCCATTTTTCTGCCCAAGCCCCCAGCTTATCCAGGTCCGTTTGCAGCTGTATATTGTCCTCCGTTGCATTGATTATATTGTATAATTTTGTGTCATCTGCAAATATTAATATTTTACTGTGCAATCCCTCTATCAGGTCGTTAATAAATATATTAAACAGAATGGGGCCCAGTACTGAACCCTGTGGTACCCCGCTAGCGATAGTGGCCCTAGTGATCAGAGTTCATCCAGTCTCCAAGCCAAAATGTAAAATATCATTCACTATGCTCACCTTGTCTTACAAATTCTACTCTTCACTATATACATTTCTGAGGTCATTAGTTTTGCCTTACATGACTATGTTCTCCGGTTGGTATTAGTATTTACATGTACTGGAATATTTATAGAAAGTGCTTATGAGCCTGATGCTATTTGAAGTACATCCTGTGCTGTAGATGACTTTGTGTTACGGCTGTTTACTGTTTTTAATGCATCACTTAATAAAGATTGTGAAATTTCTTCAGGGTTTGTTTGCCTCTTTGTAGATGTCGTAGGCTATCTCTATATTTAGTGAATATACTTGTAATTTTTGCCAAAAACATACATAAAATCACAATCAGCAGAAGCAATGTGCCCCTTTTATGCTGTTATTGTCATTGTCATTGCTTGACCTTGACAATTGCTGATATTGGCCCTGAGTAAGATCTTAGCATTTAGGGTAATCAGGCTGCTTTCACATGAGCAACAAAATTGCGCAATTTTGCCACGAAGCCTATGCTTTCCAATGGGGTCCTTCCCATTAGAGATGTTTTCTCTGATGCTATCTTGGGAGAAAAAAAGATTGCGGCACGCTCTATCTTACCTCGATTTACATTTTTTTAAATTTCTTTTTGTAGCCCATGCCTTCCTATGAAGCCTCCTTGTTTATCGCATCGCACAAACTTGCAATTTTCATGCAATGCGATTTTAACATTAGAAACTCCAATTGATTTTTGTGATAAACATCATGCAACCTCATTATGAGCAGCAGCGATGCAAGATTATTCTAAAAAAAAATCATTGCTGAAGCTACAAAATCACGGGAATAAAGCTGCAATACTGCCGCGATTTTTGTAGCATCAATATTGTTATCGCCTGCGTGAAAGAGGCCTTAGGTTGCCTTAACATTGGCGATCAAATTTCATGATTTTCATGCGATGCGAGAGTGAAAACACAGAATTATGAAACCAGTGATTTTCAATGCTCTCCTTAATATTTGCGATGCTTTTAATCGTGGCATGTCCTACATTTCTGCGTTTAGCTTTTTTAAAAATCTCCCATGTTTCCCTGTGGAGTTTCCTTTTTATCGCATCACAATGCACAAACAATGCACAAACAAAAAAAATTGCAAGTGGCAGCAATGTTTTTGCAAGAAAAAGCAGCGCTGTCGCTCACTAATCGCAGCAAACTCGTGATCGCCCGTGTGAAGGAGCCCTTACAGAGTGAAAAACATAGTGGCTGCCCATTCAGGGGGACACGTCCCACTTGGTGAAACCTCATATTACCTTAAAGGGGTTGTCTCGCGGCGAAATCGAAAAAAAAAAATTTCACTTACCCCCGCATCCTGCCCTGTTAAAAAGAAAGCATTGGTTAGTTTTTAAAAATAGCATTTCGCTTACCTGCATCAGCGTTCTGCAGCTTCTTCTTTTCTTCTTTTAAAGATGGCGCCGCTTGTCTTCTCCCACGGTGCACCGCGGGTCTTCTCCCATGGTGCACCGTGGATTTTCTTCTCCTTCCTTGCGTTCCACTGCCGATTCCAGCCTCCTGATTGGCTGGAATCTGCACACGTGACGGGGCGGAGCTACGATGACGACGCGGTGACCAGCTCTCCGGCACGAGCGGCCCCATTCACCAGGCAGAAGCACGGACTGCGCAAGCGCGTCTAAAAACGCCAGAAGACACAGAAATTAGACGGAGCCATGGAGATGGGGACGCCAGCAACGGAGTGGGTAAGTGAATAACTTCTGTATGGCTCATATTTAATGCACGATGTACATTACAAAGTGCAATAATATGGCCATACAGAAGTGATTAACCCCACTTGCTGCCGCGAGACAAACCCTTTAATGTCAACTCACAAAAACAGAAAGCCATAACTACAATTGCCTAAATATCAAGTATAAAGAATACTATGTGCAAATGGGATATCATTTTTTTTCCGTTTACTCACAGGCAATATCTGGTTGCTTCTGTAATGCGGTATGGGAAAATATGGAGGAAAAGTTAATTCCTAATATTCCTAAATCAGAACTGCAGGATACAGTTTTAGACTTTCTAAGACGACATGGAATATTATGCTTTACCAGGTTGTTAATTACAATGGCTTACATCAACATACAGAACTTGTGTGTTCAGAAATGATAAACGCATCTGACTTTATTAATACGGTGGTGAATGACTTATCTGAAACATTCAGCAGCGGCGCTCGCTCATCACTACTTCCCTCATAAAAGAAGAGAGAACAAGGAAATCCTGTTCATATATAGAACTAAATCAGCTAATAGATGCAAAGTGGTACAAGAAATCATGACAGGTGAAATACTTCTAAAAGTGGTTTCCAAGAATTTTTCAAGCCCTATAAAATCTACATTTTTTTTAAAGGAAATTAATTGGTTATGGCTCTCTAGGTGCATTTTAAGTAGCAACTTGAGATGCTGGTTATGACTGTATTCGTGAATGGCAAAATTAGAATGGAGCATCCAAATCTGTAAGGTAATGTTTTATTGCTAATTGCTCATATAATTAATAGTTCCTTCAACAGTGGAATACATTTTTGGCTTACTTATATTTATGAAGGAACTTGAGATTTTATTCACTGCCAGATTTAATAAAGGAGATTTTCAAGAAGTGGTCTGCATTTAACTACCAGTAGCTAAATCTAGATATAGTAAAACACCAATGATTCTCACTGAGTGCTGGCTATAGAAATGTCTTTGCATAATAAACCATTGACAATTGCATTTTCGAATACTTGCAGCTTGTACTGTTTTATTGTACACATTTATTTAATCTTTTGGATAAGCCGAAGAGTGGGCATTTTCAAACTGGAGGCGAAAAAGTGAACTATTACAAAGGTCACCCAACTTTCAAAACAATACAGCGAGTTAAAATTACAGCTAACAAGTCTTTTCACATTGCTTCATAACTGTAGAAATAAGCTGGCGGCACCTAAGGTCTACCTCAGGCAATCTTCAGACAAGGCAGAATATTTCCACCACAAAATTTTAAAGCAAATCCATATTACAGGTGAATTTTAGCTTGGGTTTCCTGTGGATTTAACACTGTGCTGCATAATCATATATAAATAACTAGCTTGTTACCCGCAACTTCATCCGCGTAGAATTTGTATTTTTTTATCTAATCTGTGTTTTGCTGTATGTTGAAATATATAAATTGAAATAGTGAAAGGAACGTAACTGCACTGTGCTATGTCAGCACAGTTCTGTGCATTTTTGGTCTTGTCATCTTTTGCTAGGATATGAAGGATTTGTGGGAGAGCTCCGCGCTTGGTCTGACTTGCACGGCATATTAAAAGAAGACCAAAAACTGGATGGGAAATACGATGATCAAAAGGAAACCATTTCCTACACAGCTGAGGTAAAATAAAAGCTGCACAGTGATTGGTTGCTATTAGTTATACCACTGAGGTAAAATAAAAAGCTGCGCTGTGATTGGTTGCTGTGAGCAACACCGATTTTCTATAAAATCTCAATCTATGTTAATGTGTCTTTGGTTCATGTTTTAATCCCTGATAGCTTAATATTCGCATACGTGCGACAACGACATCTGCCCTCACGTTTCTGCCCGTTTGGGGAGGCCTAGCTTATGATGTGTACCCCCTTGTTGTTCGCTCCACCACACTTAATAATCGAATAAGTGTGGTAACGACATCTGCCCATTTGTGTAGGCATAGCTTATGATGTACAAGACCTTTCCCTCCACTTCGCCAATTGGCGCAGCACCATTGGCAGAGTAGATGTCCACCTGCGCATCACCCAATAAATCTGTCTTGTCGCGCTTCCTACAGAACTCTATAAATTTTCAGGATAAAACATAGCCTATGTCCTTTCTCAAGATGCAAGTTCCAAAAGCAGAGAGTGATCTGGATTATGGTTTTCTCCAGCAGGTTTCGGGGTATTTTGTAGCTTCCAAATTGTATAGTGTGCACACATCATCGACCAGATCAGACACAAGCTATCAGTCTCATATCCAAAATGGCTCTCTGGGCAGAAACACCCAGACAGCCCCTTTTATTGTAAAGCATAACACCTGCCCTTTAATGGGCGTGCAACAGATTACATCAGTAACATATAGGATTCTCATTTGTCGGATCATATAGAATCCCCCCTCCTTCCTGCCCACCTTCTCTCAACTCCAATGTATAAGCAAGTCTTTGTCTTACAAACATGTGCTCAAACCTGAAACTGAAAGTAAGTATCTCTTTGTTGAAGAATATTCTGTGTGGGGGGATGGGAAAGGACTGGGAAAACACTCAAGAGGAACACAAGCAATAACATATAACACTGTGATTTAACTCTTTCCTTATGCAGCAGAGTTCCACATTAGGCTGAAGTCACAAAACACATATATTTTCACCATTGTCCAGCAATTACTATAATGAAATTATGCAGTCATTAGCCTCTAAGAGTTAAAGTCACTACAGCTGCGTAATACCTCTAGTTTAGTACAAATCAATAGACATTTTACACTGACTAATCATCATGTCTATCACAAGAGTAGCATGACCACAAGCTCACATCCACATTTCTGTACCTCTGCTCTACCTGCAGTTATACTAATGTGCAGTGTCAAGGAGGCAAGAACAATACCTCAAGGCACATGCAGGCTTTATTCACAACAAGCACATATCTGTGTTTAAACAGCATTTTTGTGCAGTGGAAAAAATGGAACATCCCAATGTTGTGAGGATTGTTTGAGTTCATTTCCGGTTACTTGGAGCTAGGAGAGGGCATCAGAGTATGGCCTCAGTCACACGGGCGCATCGGCACCCGTACACCGGTGCCGATGCGCCGTGTGACTGCAGGAAGGAGACGGACGTACCTGCAGACGGCCGTCTCTCTGCAGCGCCGGAGGAAAGAACACATGACCGGCCATGAAGCCGGTCACATGTTCTTTCCTCCAGCGCTGCAGAGAGACGGCCGTCTGCAGGTACGTCCGTCTGCTGGTGTCAGTCACACGGGCGCATCGGCAACGGTGTGCGGGTGCCGACGCGCCCGTGTGACTGAGGCCTTAATATTACATTTTATTCAGTTGCAGAGCTGCACCCAAACGTCTCTATTGTGCAAGTTTCTATATTATCCAGATGATAAACAAAACTGAATGACATTTTTAAAATATCATTCACATTATCATGTATTCTCATTTGTGTTTTCTTGCATTATAGTTAAAAAAACCAAAACAACTGATCATGATGGATCCACCAACAGATTTGAGTCATTTCAATGGGCTTTAAACTGAAACTCAGCTGTATTGCTTGCATCAGTCTTAGTCAGATCAGTCACAATTTTTTTTTATAGGATCAATCATTATCAGAGTATCTATCATCAAGGTCAATTAGTGAAAGTGAAAAAAAACTTGTAGAATGTGAAGGAAACTGATGCCCGTTTTTCAATCAATTAAAGCTCTGTTGACAGTGGCATCAAGCACAGACCTTACTGGCATTCATTATGTTTCCATTTTTTATTTTTTACTGGCTAGAATAGCAAAAAGGGAAAGAAACAGAAGCTGTTAATCAGAATGATGTATGTGATATGGGATAGTCTGCAGCCTCCCGAGCACCATCTCTGAACAAAGATGGCCGGTCACTTATCATACAAGCAGACTAAAGTTGCTACTGGGTCAAGCACTTTAAAGAACTTCAACCTAGTTGTATGTTATTATAACTGGTTGCATATGTGGTTCCGTATTATTAATTGAATACAAGAAGTATAAACTGTGAACCAAAAAAAAATATGTAGTGTGAACCAATTTTGTATCGTCTGCAAATATTGATATTTTACTGTGCAGTCCCTCAATCAGGTCACTGACAAATATAATGAACAGAATATGGCCTAATATTAAACCCTGTGGCACTCCGCTAGCAACGGTGGCCCAATCAGAGTACAAACCATTTATTACCACCCTCTGCTTTCTATCTCCAAGCCAGTTCTTTACTCTTTTGCCCAGTCTCATTTTATATATCAACCTATTATGTGGCACAGTGTCAAATGCTTTAGAGAAATCCAGATATACAAGATCAATAGACTCTTCCACGTTCAGCCTAGAACTTACTTCATTGTAGAAGCTGATCAAATTGGTCTGCCATAATTGATCCCTATTGAACCTGTGCTGATGAGAAGTTATACCGTTATTTTCGTTGAGGCATTTCAGGATGGCAGCTCTCAGAAACCCCTTGAATATTTTTCCAATTATTGAAGTGAGACTTACTGGCATGTAGTTACCGGGCTCTTTTCTTGACCCCTTTTTGTATATTGGAACCATATTGGCAAAATGCCAATACAGTGGTACAACCCGGATTTCAATTGAGTTCCTGTTAGGGAAATTTAGTATGTAATTCTGTATTTTGGTTCAGATGGCCTCTTGGTAAACCATTGCCTTTAAGCAGACTGAGAAGGTTATTTTGACCTTCTCCGTGGGCCTTGATTCAATTGCAATCACGTACTTTCTTAGAAATGTGTAAACAGATTGGCGGTCCAAAGTTATTTCAGAAATGAAATTGGATGCTCTGAAGAATGTTAGTTGTAGGGGAGTTATCCTCTAATTGTCCAAAGTTGCGCAAGGTATTTGCAGATGTTAATTGTTTACTAGAGATGAGCGAACGTACTCGTCCGAGCTTGATGCTCGCTCGAGTATTAGGGTACTCGAGATGCTCGTTACTCGAGACGAGCACCACGCGTTACTCGAGTCAATTCCATTTCCTTCCCTGCATGTTTTGCGCAATTTTCTGGCCAATAGTAACACAGGGAAGGCATTACAACTTCCTCCTGTGACGTGCCAGCCCTATCCCACCCCCCTGCAGTGAGTGGCTGGCGAGATCAAGTGACCGCCGAGTATATAAAGCAGTCCCGCCCACTGCTAGCCTCAGACACACGCTGGCAAAGATTAGGAAGAGTGCTGCTGCTGCTATAAGGAGAGTGTTAGCATCTTCAAGAACCCCAACGGTCCTTCTTAGGGTCACATCTGACCCTGTGCATTACTGTTGTGGCTGCTGGGAGCAGTTTTGCACATTTTTTTTGTTTTCATCTTGGGCTAAGCAGACTATTGCGTTGTCAGTCTGCAGCCAATTATACAGAGTATAGGGGCAGCACTGGTCAGGCAGGGACAGTGGTAGTGTAGAATCCTGTCAACAAGTACCCCAACAGTCCTTCTTAGGGCTACCTCTGACCGTGTGCATTACTGTTGTGGCAGCTGGGAGCAGTTTTGCACTTTTTATTTTTTTTCATCTTGGGCTCTGCAGACTATTGCGTTCTCAGTCTGCAGCTAATTATACAGAGTATAGGGGCAGTACTGGTCAGGCAGGGACACATGGAGTCCCCATTGCTATGTCACTCGCAGCACCTTGGGCCACACAAGGTGTTTGCTGGGACAGAGGCTGACCAAGGGCCCGCTGACATACTTCCCACACCGAGTATTGCTGCATTGTGGAGATGTGTAGAAGTGCTGGGCTGGCAGCGGACTCCCCTTTATGCCAATGTTTGCAGCTCCTGACGGAGGTGGCAAAGGATTGGAATGAAGATGGAACGTCAATCTATTATCAATTCTCAACAGCATTGTGGGCTATCGCCCCCCCCCCCCCCCCTTTCGAAGAGGGTTGCTGCCTGGCCCTGCCAACCCTCTGCAGTGTATGCCTCCGGTTCCTCCTCATGGCAGACGCACTTATAAATAGACATGAGGGTGGTGTGCCTATGAGGCCAGCGTGTGGCATGAGTGCAGCTGAAGGCTGCGCAGGGGCACTTTTGTGTGCGCTGCGGATGCAGCGTCGTGCGGGGGGGTTGAGTAGCATGTAACCCAAGAGAAGAGACAGTGGTGTGTCCCACAGGCAGTGATTGTGCTTGGTTGGAGGTAGTGTGGTGCTTAGCTAAGGTGTGCCTTGATAATGAGGGTTTGCCCGAAGTAAAAAGTGTTAGGGGGGGGCACTCTTGCCACTATTGTGGCTTAATAGTGAGACCTGGGAACCTGAGATGCAGCCCTGCATGTTGCCCCTCACCTGCCCTATCCGATTCTGTGTCGTTTCCTTCATTTTCGTAGGTTTTGCAGATTTGCACAAATGAAAACCTTAGCGAGCATCGGTCATATACAAAAATGCTCGAGTCGCCCATTGATTTCAGTGGGGTTCATTACTCGAAACGAACTCTCGAGCATCGCAGAAAGCTCGACTCGAGCAACGAGCACCCGAGAATTTTGGTGCTCGCTCATCTCTATTGTTTACGCCAAATTCCTGCTCTAGTGTGAGAATATACTTTTATAGCCAAAAATGTTTGTACTCGTATACCTTGAATTATGTAGCCATGTCTTGACCAGCCCATCTATGTACATTAATCACACCTTTTGATGCTTAATAAAACACAGCAATGGGCAGTGACACACCAGAACTTACCACTATTGACTGTAATTCAGATCTATTTGTCTGAGTTTCTGTTAAGGGCGTAATCACAAATGACTAATTATATTTCATTCCACCTGGTATAGGTGACTTCTTTAACATCCCTAAATATAAGAAAGAGCGGTCTGTCTATCACATCACTTCGTTCTCTTAAAACCCTTGGGTGTATTCCATATAGAACTGGCGATTTGTTGATTTTAATCCCTTTTAACCAGCTCTGCATTTCCTCCTGTGATAGGCAGGTGATATTTAAAGGGGGGTTCGTTTTTTCCCCCTGTATCTCGTGTGACATTTCTTTTTTTATTTGTGAATACACTTGAGAAAAAACTATCTAATAGATTTGCCTTCCCCCATCATCTTCTATGATTTCTCCTGCATTATTTGTTAAAGGGTCAATGCTTTTAGTGCAAATCCTTTTATTGTTGATATAATTGAAAAATAGTTTAGGGGTTTTTTTTGCTCTCTTTGGCAATCAGTCTTTCTGCCTCCTCCTTGGCAGTTTTAAACATCTCCTTACATAATTAGTTTTTTTTTCCTGTATGTTTTTAGCACTTCTTCAATGCCTTTTCGTTTTAATAATTTCAATGCTTTCCTTTTTTCACTTATTGCCCCTCTTACATTCTTGTTGAGCCACAGTGGTTTCCTTCTACTTGTAGTTCTTTTATTTTTAAACGGTACAAACTGCTCCCATGAGGTAATTAGAATTCTTTTAAATGTTTTTAAAATGGTGGAGTCACTGTACATATACAGTACATTACTTATTCTGTACTAATCCTGAGTTTTTTCCTGTATTATACTCCAGAGTACGTACTGATCTTGCACCTATCCTGAGTTATAACGTATATTAGACTCTGTTCACATCTGTGGCTGTTAATTCCGTTTGGAGTTGCTGGATCCGTCATATCATGAATATAAAAGGTGGACTAATTAACTGTAATGGAGTCTGTTGGATTTGCGTTGTGGCACCCACATTCTAACGGAAAAGACAGTATAGTATGTTGTGCTATTTTGTCCTGAATTTTGAACCAGATCTGCAACAGAGGCTCCAACACAGATGTGAACATACCCTTATACTCTAGAGCTTCTCTCAGTATTCTACTTGCAAAGTCTCTGCGTAAAAACATTACTGAACGAAAGTTACATTCTGTGTTATACTCCAGGCAATGGGGAAAGGAGGCCCAAGTTTGAGGAACAGAAAAGACTTAACCCACCACTGGAGATAATACTTCAGATTTACATTTTAAAACCTACTGTATCACAGGTCTCAAAATATAATTAGCCTGTATAACTATTCCTAAGGCGTGAGTCATATGAGCGTGTTTTTTTGCATGCCTATGTGCGCAAAGAAATGCGCTGCATGGATGTGCAAAATGCGTGTGACAGCACTGTAACAGTGTTCAGCGATGATGGGACTCCCCACGGGCACAAAAGAATCCCCTGCCAGAGTTGTGGCAGAGGACCACAATGCTATCCCATTGCTTTGGGATAAAGGCAACCCCTGCAGCGATGATTTTCGGGGGAGGAGGGTTCTTGAAAAATAAGCCCTATCCCAAAAATCATCCCTAGCTGTAGAAAAGAAAAAAAAATAAAAGTTAACTCACCTAGAAGCGCTGTCCGGCTCTTCTCCCCATCCCAGCAGTTTTCTTCTGTATTCTGGTGGCCGAGGATTGAAAAATCCCCGCCTCCAGAAAGCACTGCCTCTGATTGGCTGAGCGCTGTGACCAATCAGAGACAGTGCTCAGCCATTGAATGACAGCTGATTGCTGCCTGTGATTGGTCACAGAATACAGAAGAAGACTGAAGGGAACGGGGAGAAGAGCCAGACAGCGGTTCTAGGTGAGTTACCTTTTATTCATTTATTTTATTCTACAGCTAGGGATGATTTTTAGGGTAGGGCTTATTTTTCAAGCTCCCCCACCCCCACCCCTGAAAATCATCGCTGCGGGTGTTGCCTTCATTTCATTGCTCTCACTGAAAGCAATTGGATGGCATTGCACTCCTCTGTGACAGCTGTGGCATGGGATTCTTTCGTCCCTGCAGCAGTGCCATCATCACTGAACACTGTGAAAGTGTTTTCACAGTGTTCAGTGATGAGGTGACTCCCTGCGGGGATTAACAGAATCCTCTGGGAGTCCCCTTATCCCCTGTCACCTCTGTAACATCACGCAATGTCTTTACACGCAGCACGGACCTTACAGACATGCATTCTAGGCATGCATGTCCTATCTTTTGCAGGTGCGAGTATTTTGCGCCTCTAAAAAATGGACATGTGAACACTTCATAAGAAACCAATGGTTCTTATATACACAATTTTTTGTGTACATAAAAACACGCTCGTCTGACCGAGGTCTAAGGGTATGTTCACATGTCACTGATTTGTTGCAGATTTTGATGCAGATTTGCAGCAAATTTCAGCCCTTTAGTTTGTATTCAATTGAAAGGGTGAAATCTACTGCAGATCTGCAACAAAATCCACAGCAAAGCTGCTGCATGTGAACATACCCTAGGAAAGAGTATTCTTACCTTAACTAGAATTAATGCATTATTTCACTCTGAAGCAAATGTAAGTATTTTACTCATCTTCAAGTCAGTGCAATTGTATTCATACCAAAATGCACTTTTATAGAAGTGGCTCCAAACTAGAATATTACACCGTTCTGGGAATTTTAATTATTTTATCTCATTTTCATTCAGCAGTGCCCTCTTAAATAACACATTAGAATGTTGCTCATCATTTACATGGCGCCTAAGGTTTCCCATCGTTTCTATTAATTTGCCATTACCGTAATTCTAAGTAAATTTGCATTCTGTAATTAAGTGTCATATCATATCACTGTCGGCCACATGTGTGTTTTCATTACTGCTCAAATTCCTGTTATTAATACATAAATGCTCAGCTTGATTTGGATTGTTGCTTTTTTATGACCTTGTACCTGTTTCTGTGACTGTGATGTTTACCTGATTTATTTTTTAAGGTTCCTTCTTCTGCAGAAGAGCACGGAAAAATAAAAAGGAAATAACAAGTAGGTCATACCAGGTAAATAAAAGGATGTACATATGGCATAATATCCAGCCAGTGGTATTGAAAAAATGTTCTCAAACTAGGCTTAGAAAAGAGATAAAAACACAAGAATCTTTCAATCATTTTATAAAAAGTAAATCATAAATTTAAAAGCCACATAATGTATTCCTATAAGCTTGCGTCAACTAGGTTAAGCAATGTGAAGAACTTGTTGGCCATAATGGAGATATACGGGTCAAAGAGGGGACATGAGAAGGAGAACATTGAGGATTTCATCGCTCACTCTTTTTTTATGTTGTGGGACTAAATAAGTGGTTGCAAAAAATGTTTTGTAATGTCACCCTCTGAAATTCAAGATGTCCCTTGTTACCAAACAAAACCTATTCATTCTAGAATAGAAAAGATATTTCAATTAGTGCAAGAGAGATCAAGCTCAGCAATCTTGAGCATTCTAAGGGGGGTTTCACAAACAGGTCTTTGTGGCCATTTTTCATGCACTTTCTTGAGTCAAAGCCAGAAGAGAATCCAGCAGAAAGGAAAAGTATAAGAACTGCCCCAAAACTTGTGTAAAACTTCTTATGGAGAAACTCCCATACATTTTTAATATACACACCCTATTGTCTTCACACTGTTGCTGGTAAGCAGCAGTATTAGCAAAATTGTAAAGTCAGTATATTGCAAAATGTATTTTTTTATTGTTGACCTATGTAAAATGACTACTTATAAAACCCTGCCAACTCCTTAGTGCCCAGCCATATATGTTTTTACAGCGGTCACTAAGGGGTCTTAGCTCAACCTTAGGCTGCTATAAAAACACAGCAACTTAGTCTAAGCCTGGCCATGGTTCTGCTGTCTACTGACATCCGGGCTGCTGGTCTAATGACCAACAATGTAGAAACCTCTGATTCCAGCTGTTTAACCCCTTACATGCCACTTTCAATATCAACCATAGCATGTTAGCAGTTGACAAGGGGAGGGTAGCTCCCCGGTCATACATCAGCACTAGAGATGAGTGAACCTACTCAGCCACGCCCCTTTTTCGCCCGAGCGCCGCGATTTTTGAGTACTTCCATACTCGGGTGAAAAGATTCGGGGGGGCGCCGTGGGTGAGTGGGGGGTTGCAGCGGGGAGTGGGGGGAGAGGGAGAGAGAGAGGGCTACCCCCTGTTCCCCACTGCTACCCCCCCTCCGCCACGCCTCCCCCCACCCCCCGGCGCCGCCCGAATCTTTTCACCCGAGTACGGAAGTACTCAAAAATTGCGGTGCTCGATCGAGTAATTACTCGAAATGAGTAGGTTCGCTCGTCTCTAATCAGCACGCAGTGATGCAATTGGAGTATGCCCATGGGTTTCTATGGCAACCAGAGGCCTGATCGCGGCCTCCAAGTCTGCCATGTATGTTAGCATGCATGTGGCAAGGTTTAACAGGAAAGTATACTATACTGTACTAGATGTGCAGTGCAGTATACTGGCGATCACACAATCGCATATTGAAATCCTCTTGAGAGACAACAAATTACGTTAAAAAAAGAAGGTTATATAAAGTTTAAATGATGAAAATCCTGAGTAAAAATAGTTTTTAGTTTATCTGCCTACCAAAAAATGCCATAAAAATCAGTCAAAGTTCACATATACCCCAAAATGGTACCAATGGAAACTAAAACCTATCCTACCAAAAAATAAATAAAAATAAAAAACAGCATACTTTTGGCATTGCTGTAAATTTATTGAGCTGAAAAATAAAGTTAACATCCACTCCCTATAACTCCCTCCATGCCCCTCAAGCATACCTCATTTGAGTCTACCTGTGCCAATAACTTATTCCAGAGGGGAATCCTCTTGCTTATGTACAATATACTAAATAAACCTCTACCTGGGGAGAAGCTTCTGTTAATGAGGAGGTGGGAAACGGACCTACAAATGGAGATGACCACTGACAGAGGACAGCACTGCTTTTCCACGATCTCCTAAGGTAGCCACCAAGTCTCCATTATGGAAACCTCAATTAAAATTCTGCATAGGACATATTTAGTACCTCAGAGATTGCAGCACCTCTACCCATCTTTCTCCATTATGCTTCCTAGGATGCCTAGAAATGGGTGATATGCTTCACGTGTGGTGGACCTGTCTGGAGATCGAAGGAATGTTGTCGCTGGTTAATAATTTGCATAACTGCCTGTATGTGGGTCTGGTTCCCAAATCCGCTACATATTTCCTTTTAGGAGATCATCCTCCACAATTTAAATATCAAGCCCATAAACCTATTCAGTAAGTATGTATGGCCACAAGAATTCATATTGCTTCCAAATGGAAATCCTCTACTCTCTCCTTCCCTAAAGTTATTAATAGAATATCCATAACAATGATATATGACCAGATTCATGCGATCAGAACTGACACCATGATGAATTTTTTAAATTTTTGGCAACCCTGGATTGATTACCTAGAGGCTCCAGGACTATGCTACAATATTTCTTCTACCTAATTATCATCACCCAAGTAATCAACTCCCCTTATGTTCTATGAATATTCCAGGAATTTGATATGGATTCTTAATGACCCTTTGTTCAACTCCCTTTGTTAACCCTTCCTCGTATTCCTTGAGTATACAGCTAGTGTAGACGTACAATAATTTTGTAAACCATAGTTGGCCCTCTGCAATGGGATTTAAGACTGTTATAAGGCAATCTCATGGTTGCCTTTAAAACATAATAAAACTCTTTGAAACAAAAAAAAAATCCTATCTGCTTGATTTTTTTTTACAAGGAGGGTATATATTCCCCAAAGTCATGCCATTAAAAAGTACAACTCATCCCTTAAAAAATGGGTATGTCAATAAAAAAATAAAAATGTTATGCTCCTTGTAAGATGATGATAAAAAATGAAAAAAAATATTTGTTTATTAAGGAGCAAAATAGGCTAATTACTAAGGGATTAACCATTGTAGGTTCAGCACAATATAACAGGTCACAGGTTGGGGCAGATATTAGACAGAAGTGTGGCAGTATAACTAGGCAGTGTCAGAAGCAGAGACAGAAATGTAGTCAGGAATAGTTGAAGTCAGGGACTGGAGAAAGACCATAAGCTCAGGCATCCTCAGCAAGGGGAAGATGTGTGATCTAGCCAAGAGTAAAGCACACCCTGGCACTTTAAGAGCATGAGCGTTCACACTCCAGGCTACTTTCACAGAACAAGCAGACATCAGAGTTCTGAGGAGGAGGAATACATACACAGCCAGAGTCACAGAATGTAACAGTAAGGGCTAACACCCACTGGCGTTATTTCTTGTGCTGCGAGAGTGAGTGAAAGCACTCGCCTAGCAGCGCAACAAAAACGCTGCAATATCACCAGTGTTTTCAATGAGGCCAGCGGCAGCAGCGCTAGCCCCACTGAAAACATGAGGTATATCGCGGTTTCTGTGACAGCTGTGGCAGGAGTTTCCTTCATCTCCATGGGGACCGCGGGGATGAAGGAATCCTCTGCCGCAGCTGTGGCAGAAGTCCAGGATGCTATGCCATTTCTTTTTTTTATTAATTCACTTTTTATTGAAAGTTTTTCATACAGGGTATTCAACCTTACATAAGTACTAACTGTTTGTCCAAAATTCAATAACATGAAGTACAAAGAGTATTTAACAGAATTTGTGTGCGAGTATAACCATCATGACTGTATACCCTTATCAAACGGACATGTATCTGGGCTGCCCAGCCTGGTCAGACACCCGGCTCTGAAGCTTTAATTATCTGGCCAGAGTGGGCATAGGTCATCACATTCAAGTACCTATACTTATAAAAACTTTACAACTTATCAGTAAGGTAAGGCTTGAAGGCTAAGAAGGGGGGGAACGAAGGGGGAGGGGGGGAGACGGGGGAGGGGAGAGGAGAGGGGGAGGGGGAAGGGGGGGGCGGTCTCAAATCTCCGTATTTAGACTTCAGACTTTGGTTCTGCGCTTGACGCCACTTAGGTGGTCGTGGTGCATACACCAGTGCCTCCCACGCGTCACCTACTTCGATTCTTTTGTGGGTAACAATGTTACTTCCCCATATCTCTTGGGTCCCTGAGGTGTTTTTCAGGTTAAGACTCCTGAGCGCGGGCGGTCACGTCCCCACCGGGGGATTGCGGGGACGCGAGCACCCGAGCAGCGTCCTCCCGATGTCTCCAACTTGGCAAATCTCTAGACACTCTGAAGTTCTGTGGCTCTGTGGGCGGGAGGGGGTTAATCTGTCATGTCTCGAATCTGGTGCTATCCCATTTCTTTGAATGGGATTGGCGCTGCTGCTGCTGGCCCCATTGAAAGCAGTGGTTTTGTGGCAACCCCCGCAGCATGATTTTTGGGGAAGGGCTTGAAAATTATCCATAACTGGTTAAAAAAACAAAAAAAAAATCTTCACTCACCTCTCTGTCGCTCAGACGCGTCCTCCGCCTGGCTCCCCTGCACTGCTGTCCAGCACTTTTAGCAGGGCGTGCTGATTGGCTGAGCGCTCAGCCAATTAAAGTGCTGGACAGCAGTGCAGGGGAGCCAGCCGGAGGACGCGTCTGAGTGACGGAGAGGTGAGTCAAGATTTTTTATTTTTTTTAACCAGTTAAGGATGATTTTCAGGGAAGGGGTTATATTTCAAGCCCTTCCCCAAAAATCATGCTCCTGGGGTTGCCACAAAACCACTGCCAGCATGCTGCTGGGGTTGCCACAAAACCACTGCCAGCAGCAGTGCCGACCCCATTGAAAGCAATGGGATAGCATCCTGGACTTCTGCCATAGCTGTCACAGCTGTGGCAGAAGTCTGTGATATTCTCCCTATGTTTTCAATGGGGCTAGCGCTGCTGCCGCTCGCCCCATTGAAAGCACTGAGCGATATCACAGATTTCTTCTCTGCGATGTGAGGCTCTGCTGAAACATCACAAATGAGTATGAAACCATTGAAAATCATTGGTTTCATAATAATCATCGCTGTTGCATCACAGGGAAAAAAATCGCAAGTGGGTGTCCACACTAACACACACACAGAGATACAACATCATTATGCAGGACAGTGTATAGCAGTACTGAGCAGTATGTATGTGAATAAATAGCAGCAAATCACTCAGCATTAGCTCTAGCAGCATAGCTGTGTGTGTCTTTCCCTTCTTCCCCGTTCCACTTTGCTCTCACAGATGTCAATGAGTAGGGAGGACTCATCCCTCCCCTACAGTTCTAGTAATGCCATTGTACTGACTCCAGTAACAGAGATAACATCATTCGACAATGGCCAGCATTTTAGAAGAAAGGAAGATTTCTAGTGGTCTGCATTTCTAAATAGTTTTTCAGCACAAACACATCATTTTAAGCAACAAAAGTAAATTGCACTTTCTTTAGCTACCACATTGGCTATTCTATAGATACAAGTTAGGGTACTTTCACTCCTGCACTGGGAACTCTGCTTTCCTGCTCCGTTCAGGTAGCAGGAAAGGGGGATCCCTACATACAAATAGTGCTGGGCAGACTACATTGACTATAATGGGGTCTGCCCGCTTTACGCCCAACTGCCAAGTTTTGAAATGGAAGAGAAAGTGCTGTATGCAGTTTTTTGCCTTCCAGTATCTTCTTCTGCCACATCTGTGATGGGACCTCTGGCCGGAGGTTCTGACACAGATGTGAAACCACCCTTATTTGAAAAGTTAGAGATAGAGATGAGCGAACGTACTCGTCCGAGCTTGATACTCGTTCGAGTATTAGCGTGTTCGAGATGCTCGTTACTAGAGGCGAGCACCACGCGATGTTCGAGTTACTTTCACTTTCATCTCTGAGACGTTAGCGTGCTTTTCTGGCCAATAGAAAGACAGGGAAGGCATTACAACTTCCCCCTGCGACGTTCAAGCCCTATACCACCCCCCTGCAGTGAGTGGCTGGCGAGATCAGGTGTCACCCGAGTATATAAATCGGCCCCTCCCGTGGCTCCCCACAGATGCATTCTGACAGAGATCAGGGAAAGTGCTGCTGATGCCGGAGCTGCTATAGGGAGAGCGTTAGGAGTGATTTTAGGCTTCAAGAACCCCAACGGTCCTTCTTAGGGCCACATCTGACCGTGTGCAGTACTGTTGAGGCTGCTTTTTGCAGTGTTGCACTTTTTTTTTTTTTTGTATATCGGCCGTGCAGAGCATTGCGTCCTCAGTCTGCAGTCATTGTACAGAGTATAGGGCCAGTACTGGTGAGGCAGGGAAAGAGATATTCAGGCTATATAGGCAGTGGGCTTTTTCCAAAAAATTGGGGAAAAATACTATATTTGGGCTGCCTGTGACCGTCTTCAGGTTACTGCGTGTCTGCTGGGGGTAGTAGTCCTAATTAATACGCAGCTAAGCATTACAGCAGGCTTGCGCAAAATTGTTTCCTGGATCTGCTGTCTCTGTTACATCAGCGCCGTCATCCCGCCAGAGGGAAACAGTATACATAATATTATACGCTGCCTACAGTATCTATCTGCTGGGGGTAGTAGTCCTAATTAATACGCAGCTAAGCGTTACAGCAGGCTGGCGCAAAATTGTTTTCTGGATCTGCTGTCTCTGTTACATCAGCGCCGTCATCCTGCCAGAGGGAAACAGTATACATAATATTATACGCTGCCTACAGTATCTATCTGCTGGGGGTGGTAGTCCTAATTAATACGCAGCTAAGCGTTACAGCAGGCTTGCGCAAAATTGTTTCCTGGATCTGCTGTCTCTGTTACATCAGCGCCGTCATCCCGCCAGAGGGAAACAGTATACATAATATTATACGCTGCCTACAGTATCTATCTGCTTGGGTTGTAGTCCTAATTAATACGCAGCTAAGCGTCACAGCAGGCTGGCGCAAAATTGTTTCCTGGATCTGCTGTCTCTGTTACATCAGCGCCGTCATCCCGCCAGAGGGAAACAGTATACATAATATTATACGCTGCCTACAGTATCTATCTGCTGGGGGTAGTAGTCCTAATTAATACGCAGCTAAGCGTTACAGCAGGCTTGCGCAAAATTGTTTCCTGGATCTGCTGTCTCTGTTACATCACCGCCGTCATCCCGGCAGAGGGAAACAGTATACATAATATTATACACTGCCTACAGTATCTATCTGCTGGGGGTAGTAGTCCTAATTATTACGCAGCTAAGCGTTACAGCAGGCTTGTGCAAAATTGTTTCCTGGATCTGCTGTGCGTAAGGGAAGTCAGCCTCCAACCACAGGCCAATAAGCGGCACATTTAATTACAGCATTCTGTTTCTGCACTACTGGTAATACAGCATGCTGAGGGGTAGGGGTAGGCCTAGAGGACGCGGGCGAGGACGCGGAGGCCCAAGTCAGGGTGTGGGCACAGGCCGAGCTCCTGATCCAGGTGTATCGCAGCCGACTGCTGCGGGATTAGGAGAGAGGCACGTTTCTGGCGTCCCCACATTCATCTCACAATTAATGGGTCCACGCGGTAGACCTTTATTAGAAAATGAGCAGTGTGAGCAGGTCCTGTCGTGGATGGCAGAAAGTGCATCCAGCAATCTATCGACCACCCAGAATTCTGCACCATCCACTGCTGCAACTCTGAATCCTCTGGCTGCTGCTCCTTCCTCCCTGCCTCCTCACTCCATTACAATGACATATTCTGAGGAGGAGGCAGACTCCCAGGAACTGTTCCCCGGCCCCTGCCCAGAATGGCAAGCAATGGTTCCTCTCCCACCGGAGGAGTTTTCGTGACCGATGCCCAACCTTTGGAAAGTTCCTGGGGTCCGGGGGATGAGGCTGGGGACTTCCGGCAACTGTCTCAAGAGCTTTCAGTGGGTGAGGAGGACGATGACGTTGAGACACAGTTGTCTATCACTCAGGTAGTAGTAATTGGAGTAAGTCCGAGGGAGGAGCGCACAGAGGATTCAGAGGAAGAGCAGCAGGACGATGAGGTGACTGACCCCACCTGGTTTGCTACGCCTACTGAGGACAGGTCTTCAGAGGGGGAGGCAAGTGTAGCAGCAGGGCAGGTTGTAAGAGGCAGTGCGGTGGCCAGGGGTAGAGGCAGGGCCAGACCGAATAATCCACCAACTGTTTCCCAAAGCGCCCCCTCGCGCCACGCCACCCTGCAGAGGCCGAGGTGCTCAAAGGTCTGGCAGTTTTCCACTGAGAGTGCAGACGGCCGACGAACAGTGGTGTGCAACCTTTGTCGCACCAAGATCAGCCGGGGAGCCACCACCACCAGCCTCACCACCACCAGCATGTGCAGACATATGATGGCCAAGCACCCCACAAGGTGGGACGAAGGCCGTTCACCGCCTCCGGTTTGCATCGCTGCCTCTCCCCCTGTGCCCCAACCTGCCACTGAGATCCACCCCCCGCTCAGGACACAAGCACTACCATCTCCTGGCCTGCACCCACACCCTCACCTCCGCTGTCCTCGGCCCCATCCACCAATGTCTCTCAGCGCACCGTCCAGCCGTCGCTAGCGCAAGTGTTGGAGTGCAAGCACAAGTACGCCGCCACGCACCCGCACGCTCAAGCGTTAAACGTGCACATAGCCAAATTTATCAGCCTGGAGATGCTGCCGTATAGGGTTGTGGAAACGGAGGCTTTCAAAGGTATGATGGCGGCCGCGGCCCCGCGCTACTCAGTTCCCAGTCGCCACTACTTTTCCCGATGTGCCGTCCCAGCCCTGCACGACCACGTCTCCCGCAACATTGTACGCGCCCTCACCAACGCGGTTACTGGCAAGGTCCACTTAACAACGGACACGTGGACAAGCACAGGCGGGCAGGGCCACTATATCTCCCTGACGGCACATTGGATGAATTTAGTGGAGGCTGGGACAGAGTCAGAGCCTGGGACCGCTCACGTCCTACCCACCCCCAGAATTGCGGGCCCCAGCTCGGTGGTGGTATCTGCGGCGGTGTATGCTTCCTCCACTAAACCACCCTCCTCCTCCTCCTACGCAACCTCTGTCTCGCAATCAAGATGTGTCAGCAGCAGCACGTCGCCAGCAGTCGGTGTCGCGCGGCGTGGCAGCACAGCGGTGGGCAAGCGTCCTCAGCTTAGGAGAGAAGAGGCACACGGCCCACGAACTGCTGCAGGGTCTGACAGAGCAGACCAACCGCTGGCTTGCGCCGCTGAGCCTCCAACCAGGCATGGTCGTGTGTGACAACGGCCGTAACCTGGTGGCTGCTCTGCAGCTCGGCAGCCCCACGCACGTGCCATGCCTGGCCCACGTCTTTAATTTGGTGGTTCAGCGCTTTCTGAAAAGCTACCCACGCTTGTCAGACCTGCTCGGAAAGGTGCGCCGGCTCTGCGCACATTTCCGCAAGTCCCACACGGACGCTGCCACCCTGCACACCCTGCAACATCGGTTTCATCTGCCAGTGCACCGACTGCTGTGCGACGTGCCCACACGGTGGAACTCTACGCTCCACATGTTGGCCAGGCTCTATGAGCAGCGTAGAGCTATAGTGGAATAGCAACTCCAACATGGGCGGCGCAGTGGGAGTCAGCCTCCTCAATTCTTTACAGAAGAGTGGGCCTGGTTGGCAGACATCTGCCAGGTCCTTGGAAACTTTGAGGAGTCTACCCAGATGGTGAGCGGCGATGCTGCAATCATTAGCGTCACCATTCCTCTGCTATGCCTCTTGAGAAGTTCCTTGCAAAGCATAAAGGCAGATGCTTTGCGCTCGGAAACAGAGGCGGGGGAAGACAGTATGTCGCTGGATAGTCAGAGCACCCTCCTGTCTATATCTCAGCGCGTTGAGGAGAAGGAGCATGAGTAGGATGAGGAGGAGGGGGAAGAGACAGGTTGGCCCACTGCTGACGGTACCCATGCTGCTTGCCTGTCATCCTTTCAGCGTGTATGGCCTGAGGAGGAGGAGGAGGAGGAGGATCCTGAAAGTGATCTTCCTAGTGAGGACAGCCATGTGTTGCGTACAGGTACCCTGGCACACATGGCTGACTTCATGTTAGGATGCCTTTCTCGTGACCCTCGCGTTACACGCATTCTGGCCACTACGGATTACTGGGTGTACACACTGCTCGACCCACTGTATAAGGAGAACCTTTCCACTCTCATACCCGAAGAGGAAAGGGGTTCGAGAGTGATGCTATACCACAGGACCCTGGCGGACAAACTGATGGTAAAATTCCCATCCGACAGCGCTAGTGGCCGAAGGCGCAGTTCCGAGGGCCAGGTAGCAAGGGAGGTGCAGAGATCAGGCAGCATGTACAGCACAGGCAGGGGAACACTCTCTAAGGCCTTTGACAGCTTTCTGGCTCCCCAGCAAGACTGTGTCACCGCTCCCCAGTCAAGGCTGAGTCGGCGGGAGCACTGTAAAAGGATGGTGAGGGAGTACGTAGCCGATCACACGACCGTCCTCCGTGACGCCTCTGCCCCCTACAACTACTGGGTGTCGAAGCTGGACATGTGGCCTGAACTCGCGCTGTATGCCCTGGAGGTGCTTGCTTGTCCTGCAGCTAGCGTCTTGTCAGAGCGGGTGTTTAGTGCGGCTGGGGGAATCATCACAGATAAGCATACCCGCCTGTCAACCGACAGTGCCGACAGGCTTATACTCATCAAGATGAACAAAGCCTGGATTTCCGCAGACTTCTCTTCTCCACCAGCGGACAGCACCGATACCTAAACAATATGTAGGCTGCACCCGCGGATGGAAGCATTGTTCTCTATCACCATCAAAAACGTGGACCTTTTAGCTTCATCAATCTGTGTATAATATTCATCCTCCTCCTCCTGCTCCTCCTCCTGAAACCTGACGTAATCACGCTGAACGGGCAATTTTTCTTAGGCCCACAAGGCTCAGTCATATAATTTTTGTAAACAATTTTTATACGTTTCAATGCTCATTAAAGCGTTGAAACTTGCACCTGAACCAATTTTTATTTTAACTGGGCTGCCTCCAGGCCTAGTTACAAATTAAGCCACATTAACCAAAGCGATTAATGGGTTTCACCTGCCCTCTTGGTTGGGCATGAGCAATTTTTCTGAGGTACATTAGTACTGTTGGTACACCAATTTTTTGGGGCCCTCGCCTACAGTGTAATCCAATTAATTTTTAGCCCACCTGCATAAAAGCTGACGTTACATCAGCTGTGATGGGCACTGCAATGGGATACATTTATGTACAGCCAGTGGGTTCCAGGGAGTCACCCATGCTGTCGGTCCACACGGAGTTGTAACTGCATGTGTCCACTTCTAAAGAACCCCAGTCTGACTGGGGCATGCAGTGTGGGCCGAAGCCCACCTGCATTAAACATGACATTACCTCAGCTGTGATGGGCAATGCAATGGGATATATTTATGTACCGCCGGTGGCTTCCTGGCACCCACCCACGCTGTCGGTCCACACGGAGTTGTAACTGCATGTGTCCACTTCTAAAGAACCCCAGTCTGACTGGGGCATGCAGTGTGGGCCGAAGCCCACCTGCATTTAATCGGACGTTACCTCAGCTGTAATGGGCACTGCAACGGGATACATTTATGTACAGCTGGTGGGTTCCAGGGAGCCACCCATGCTGTCGGTCCACACGGAGTTGTAACTGCATGTGTCCACTTCTAAAGAACCCCAGTCTGACTGGGGCATGCAGTTTGGGCCGAAGCCCACCTGCATTTAATCGGACGTTACCTCAGCTGTGATGGGCACTGCAATGGGATACATTTATGTACAGCCGGTGGGTTCCAGGGAGCCACCCATGCTGTGGGTGCACACGGAATTCCCATTGCGGAGTTGAACCTGCCTGTGACTATTTATAAAAAACCGCGGTCTGACTGGGGCATGCAGACACCTTGACAGAATGAATAGTGTGTGGCACATAGGTTCCCCATTGCTATGCCCACGTGTGCAGCTCCTGATGGTGGTGGCACAGGATTATATTTCTCATTGCTTCTGTACAGCATTGTGGGCTATCGCCCCACCCCTTTTAAAGAGGGTCGCTGCCTAGCCATGCCAACCCTCTGCAGTGTGTGCCTGCGGTTCCTCCTCATGGCAGACGCACTTATAAATAGACATGAGGGTGGTGTGGCATGAGGGCAGCTGAAGGCTGCGCAGGGACAATTTGGTGTGCGCTGTGGACACTAGGTCGTGCAGGGGGGGGTTGGGCAGCATGTAACCCAGGAGAAGTGGCAGTGGAGTGTCATGCAGGCAGTGATTGTGCTTTGTTGGAGGTAGTGTGGTGCTTAGCTAAGTTATGCATTGCTAATGAGGGCTTTTCAAAAGTAAAAGTTGTTGGGAGGGGGGGGGGCCACTCTTGCCGCTATTGTGGCTTAATAATGGGACCTGGGAACTTGAGATGCAGCCCAACATGTAGCCCCTCGCCTGCCCTATCCATTGCTGTGTCGTTCCCATCACTTTCTTGGATTGCCCAGATTTTCACAAATGGAAACCTTAGCGAGCATCGGCGATATACAAAAATGCTCGGGTCGCCCATTGACTTCAATGGGGTTCGTTACTCGAAATGAACCCTCGAGCATCGCGAAAATTTCGTCCTGAGTAACGAGCACCTGAGCATTTTGGTGCTCGCTCATCTCTAGTTAGAGACCATTTAACGAATTAGAAGAAGACATCTAAAAAGCTGATGGCAGTGTATGCATCAAGTTGTTACTGTCATATTTTACTGCTGTAAGAAAACTAAATAAGTTATTTGACTGACCTATGATGATGCCACCTGGGTATTTTAGGATTCTAAACTGTGGACTGAAAGCTACACTATAATAAATGAACATATATGTAGGAAATGTTCTATGCAGAAAAGAATTGTAGCAGTGAATTCAAAAGCTGCGGTCATGAAATCTACATGTGCTTTTACTGGCTTCACTATCCCACTGAAGGTTATGGAACAACTACTACAGAAGTGCAACAGATAGAAATTGCTGCGGTATAAATAACGACCATATGCAAAATGTAATGTATTATAAAAAAGAATGGGGAAATTAACTACTTGAACTACTAATTAATTGTTTATGCATTACCTATTACACTTACATACATTTGCTATAGCAAATAGTTGGAAAAAAATAAAATATCTACATTGCATCTCATATTGTCATTTTTATATAGAATGGTTTTGGGAAGATGTGCAGGTTGACATAATTACTGCATACCTCCTATATCAAGCAGAAAGCTCTTATGAAATGAAGCAGAACTCTCTTTAAGCTTAGCTGATTTAATTGGGAAGATTGGGTCTCGAAATTCTTTTTCAGCATGAGCAATTACTCTGTTCTGGGTTACTGCATAATATAGCTAGATCTCTCATATGAAATAGTAGGAAGTCAACTAGCGGCTGTGCATTTCGCAGTCCTCCTCCTATGACAGAACATTAGCAACGTTATCTTTATCCTAGTGGGCTTCAGTCAACCCTGTTGCTAAAATATAAGCGCCACGATTCAGTAATTACACCAGTGTACTGCTAAACATGAACTTGAATAAGAAACAAGACTGGAAAATAGGAATCTTATCAGTAAAAGTGCTAGTGAATCATGATATGAAACAAATTGTTCACTTTTTGTTCAGTCCATTAGCTACAAAGATGAAAAGAACTTTGCGTTACCAGTGCATAATATTCCAATTTCCTACAACCAGCTAGCACTTCCACAATGTGAAGAGGAGAGAATTTGAATTTTTGTAAATTCAATTTATTCATTCTCGCAGCATTTGTATTTTAAGTACAGAGTTCACACTGGCTGCAATAATAATTCTTGTTATTTAATGTCAGCACTTAAAGTGAAGTTTGGAATATATGTATCCTGCTTGTTAATGAATGCTAGATTTCTCCGTCCTGCTGTGTGATGTTGGAGTAAAGCCTACATATTAATTTTCATGCATATTGCTCCCTAGTAATAGGTACAGATATACAAACAATAAAAAGGAGCAAGTAAATCAAACTGGTATTTATGAAATGGAAAGAGGAAATGTGGAAAGTAAACTGTTTAGAAATACTTTACTAGATCAATTGTTATACGTAAGATAGATATAAACAAATATATAATCACATGCTATATATGCAAACCAATTGTGATAGATAGATAGATAGATAGATAGTGTAGGGGGCAACAGACAGTCAGTCTGGTGCCTGAGACAAGAGGAAAAATACCCCACAGGTATGGTATGGAATGGAAGATGTATGTCCCAGAGGTTGTTAGCTTCTGTGATGTAGATCGGTCCAATATTACTCCAGGCCAGTTCTTCCACCTGAACCAGCAAGCTATGTAAAGGGACAGGTGGAAGTAAGGAGGAGGTGTGTGTGTCTGGGAGAACCAGACTTGTGTTGCGACCAGACGTCTGGTCAACCTGACTCCTGTTGCAAGCAGAAAGAGACGCTGTGACCAGGCGGAGAGACGTTGTCCTGATGGGACGCTTGAGGAGCTCTGGCCCTGGAAGTAAGGGGTCTGGAGAGAGACCTAGATGCTGGAAAGAGACTGTTCGTGTGCCTCAGAAAGCTTGGGGGGAAAAGCCTTCCTGAGGGAAAACAGAGTGAGTCCTGAAGACAACTTATGAAGCTGCCCTGGAGAGTGGGTGAGAACCACAGTTGGACTGTTTATCAAAACCTTGAAGTAAAAGGACATTTTAGTTGATTTACTTGCATAAAGTGCTGTGCTGAAGCAAGCTGCTATTGCTGTGAAGTTTAAAATAAATAGATATTTGGAGTTTAACCCATTGGTGTCTACCTGTGATGTGAGCGAATGATCCCCGGTTTGCTACAATAGATAGATAGATTCTTATTTAACTCTTTCATACATCATCATCTCAGGATAGTGTTAGATACTTTTGTAAGAAAATCTAAGCTTGACATGGAATTACCAGACTTTCTCTAGTCACCGCTAATAAAATATAGTCTGATTGTCATCTAAGTCTCAATGATAAAAAGCATAATCTAACTAAACTAATACCAATCAAAACTGTCTTTTAGTTAGTGTAAAGCAGGTGGTGGGGTTATGTATGGTGCCGCGGTGACAGACGGAAGCAGCACATTTTATAAAAACCACACTTTACTAAATAAACTGGAACTATGCATCACTGTGTTGAAGGGTACAAATATGTTTCAAATTACATATAATTAAGTGGAATCTCAGACCTATAACATATGTCTCCATAAAACAGTCTCCATACTCCGTGCATCTGTCATCAGTGCACCATAAGTGCAGGATACATCTCTACTTCCCTCGGCATCTCTTGTCATCTTATTCATTACACATAGGGAGATTACTTCGTTGGGATAAGGCACTTTGGACTTACACTTATATTCATCAATACTAACCAATGTCCTTTTGGTACTTAATAGTCATCATTGTACGCCGTATTACCGAAGGTCCATGTGAATCTAACATCATTTCATTTAAGTGTGTAGCATTGCCATCGCCGAAGTGCCATGTACTACGTGACACTGTTTTACACTGTACATTATATTAATGGGCATCCTATATCATGTGAACACCCTATAACTCTCATCGGGCCCATTTGCTGATATCTCTGGTGGGTGTCTGATGACGGCTGCCACCACATCCATCACAGCCCTGTATGCAGCTCTCATGGAGCTGCTGCCACACACTGGTCTGGCATGTGCATCTCTGCCTCTGTGAAGCAGCTCCTACTGCTGTCACACACACTATCCATAGTTGTAGGGCAAGATGTCAGCTGTGATGTCACCTGGAGCAGAGTTTAGGCTTCATGCACAGTCCCAGCACACAGAGCTAGTCCTAGTGACTTTCATGACCTTAGTAGTGTCGCAATCATTTGACTTCTGTCTCTGAAGGTTCTTCTACCCATGTATAGGCAGGCATATCAAAAAGGTATTTAACCCCATAAGTTCCCACCTTACAAGTGCATTCAGTAAGCATCAACAGTTCGGGGAGAAAAAGTAAGTGAACCTTTATGCTACTGATTCCTCCAAAAGCTAAATGACAACAGGTGTTTGAATTAAGAAGACTGGATTAAAATTGTGGGTTTCACCGGTGCTTTCCCATTGAATAAAGGCAAACAAAGCCTGATAACTGACAAATTAGTTTTTCTCAAGAAAGATTGGTGAGTGTAAACCATGCCTAGATGCAAACAACTACCAGAAGATTTTTCTTGTAATAGTATATTAAATAAGGTATAGTTTGCACTAAAATCTGACTCAGTTAAAGAACTATACTACCATTGGTTAACATTCACACCACATGTTCAACATGAGTTACTAATGAAAAAGAACTGCCCGGCTTCCCTGGATAATGTCCATTGGGAGGAAGAAGTAGGCACTGGGCATATTATAACGTCTTCTAAAGTATGCAGTTACACAGAATAAGCAAAGGTTTTGATTGCTTTAGAGTACACTCATTATTAAAGTCTTTATAATATTTCTCATATTAGACTGCCTGTGGTTGCTTCTAATCTTACTTTATTACTTGAGAGCAATTTTGTTCTCCACTTTTCAATAGCCATAACTCTTTTATTTTTTTTTTGTTGATATGACCTTATTTTTTCTGTGGCAGACTTTAGTAATAGGGCTTATTTACATGAGCGTATATTGGTCAGGTTTTCATGACCGCCCAATATACGCTGCCATCTAAGCAGTTCCCCCCTTCCCTCCCCCTCACCAGCTCTCTGTCTCTCTCCTCAAGTCCAGCATTTGCAATGGGAGGGTGTGGGACAGGGGCGGAGCTAAGCTCTGTTATGTCCCGCCCACTCCCATTGCTGGCTATGGACAAGGGGTGGGGAGGGACGCCTACTCCCAGTGCAAACCGCTCTGAGGGGAGGAGAGAAGCAGAGAGCCGGTGAGTGGGAGAAAAGGGGGGAACTGTTTAGTTGGAAGCGTATATCGTCTGGCTGTGTAAATAAGCCCTTAAACTGTACTTTTTTGGGGTCCATATAATATATTGGAAAACATTTATAATTTTTTTTTTTATAACTCAACAATTCTGTCATTGTTTTTTTTATGTAGCATTAATTATGCAGCATAAATGACATGATAATTTTTGCAGGTTGGTATGATTATGATGATTCCAAAATTATATATATTTTTTTTTAGGTTTTTCCACTTGTGCACAATAAAAACCCCTTTTTTGGCAATTATTTTTTTTTCATTGTTATATTCGAAGTCCCATAAGTTTTAATTGTTCCATGGACAAAGCTCTGTGATGAGTTGTTTTTAGCATGACTAGCTGTAATTTTTATTGGTACCAATTTGGGATGCATATGGCTTTTTTGATCATTTTTATTGCGTTTTTTGGGAGGCAAAATGAACAAAATAAGCAGTTTGCCTCTGTTTTTTATGGGTGTGGGGTATAGGTTTTGCCGTACAGGATAAATAGTGTTCAATTTATTGTGCAGGTCATAATGGATTCAAAGATACAAAAATGTTAATTTTTTTCCCTTTTTTTTCCTTTTTGTTATGTGAACAGAAAAATGTGCAAAAAAAGGAGCTTTTTTGGAGGAGGGGGGGTTTACATTTTTTTAATACTTTTATTCTTTTTTTTTTACATTTTTCATGTCCTTGTAGGGACTTAAATCATAAAAGCTCTGCTCGCTATGATAATACGATGTATTATCGCTTACAATAGCGATCACAGGCCATAGCAGTCCGGGAGAGCAGTATATAGCATCTGGTTGCCTTCGCAACCAAACGGCCCTCTTCGATTACATCACAGAGGGCCTACGACACCACAGAGGGAGTGATGTACATTGCTTGTGGCATGTAAGGAGTGAAGAGCGGGGATCGGTGTTCTCATCGATCTGCACTGTTGCAGCAAGAGGCCATCTATTAGTCACAGCCGACTCCCACTGTGACATAATGTGGGCTCACTTCTGAGCCAGCACCATTCACATGATGTAAGTTAACATCATATTTCAGAGTAACTACCACCCTGCCAGGATGTAAACTTATGTCCTGTGATGTTTACGGGTTAGCTCATTTGTGACCATCAAATTTTGCACTTCAATGAGCAGGCAATTTTTTTTAAGTCATTTTCCAAAAACCATAGCATTTTAATTTTTCATCAGCATACCCACATTAGGGATTGTCTTTGTAGGACAAGATGTACCTCTTAATGGAACCCCTTTGGGGGTACATGAAATATAATTTTATAACTTTTATTAACTTTTTTTGTAGGGGATGGAAAAAAAAATTGAAATTCCACCATTGTTTATTTAATTTTCACAGTGTTCTCCTTATGGTATGAATGATATGTCATCTATATTCTGTGGGTTAATACAGTTATGGCAATACCAAATTAAGGGTGCATTCTGCCTCCTCTCCACCCCCCTGCACTATTTTCAATGAGGAGAGATGGGATGGGGACAGGGCTAATTCCCGGAACTTAGCGCCGCCCCTGCTCCGCCTCCTCTTATTGCAAATAGTGCAGAGGGGCGGAGAGGAGGCAGAGAGGGGCGGGAGCTTAGAGCACTGCTCCAGGCTCTTCCAGCCTCCTCCCCCTGCAAAGAGACGCCGTATATTGGCTGGGCATGAAAACCCAGCCGATATACGGTCATCTGAATGCACCCTAAGGCCTTAGTCACACGGGCGTAAATACGCGCGTATATACGCGCATAAAAACCCACGGGCGTTTTTACGCGCGTATATACACGCGTAAAAACGCACCTACAAAAGATAGAACATATTGGTGGCAATGGACATGGTCACGCGTTTTTTTTACACGCGTATATATGCGAGTATATACGCGCGTATTTACGCCCGTGTGACTAAGGCCTAAGGGTGTGTTTAAATGTAACAGATTTGTTGTGCATTTTCTGCAGCGAAAAGTCTGCACCAAAGTTTGCATCAAAATCAATAGCATAGATGTGAATTTGACACAGATTTTAACAGATCCACAGCAGATTTAACCCCTTGAAATAAAAGTTTTAAATCTAACACTCTCCTTTGAGGCACCACATATCTGTGGATTTCCAATCATTGTTAGTCCTTGTAGTACTTTTGTTTTTCCCTACACAGTGGAACTTTTAACATTAATTTCCTTCCTATTCTTATATAACCTATATATTTTGGACTACGGACACTGTTAGTTTTACTGCTTTTTACCAGTTGCTTGACCCTGGAAAGCATATTCTCAATATTTTGCAGAAGAGAGGTTTAAATGCATAACAAATAGGAATGATAAAAACAAGAAAATACAAAAAAATGAGCGTACTGAGTGGTAGTAAGATACAAGAGGAGAAAATGCCCAGCCCACCAGGGGTTACAATTTATATCCATGTTATTAAGAAGAAAGTGAGTGCTTCCTACATAGAATACAGATCATAAACATTGTTTATATTTTGCTGACAACTCTTTCATAGATGAAAAGAAAATTTGATTTTCCTGCAGTATTATAGGGTTATTGTTGGAATACTTGTATGTTAAAGGTAAGAAATCAGATAAAAACAAAAGATGTGCTCCCAACCCTTTTACCAGCATAAAGCCCTTTAAAACAGTTTTCTAAATCATAGAAATTGCTCCTCTCAGTCACTTCTGTCACACTGTCAGCACCACAAAGATGTCCATTGCACAGACAATACATGCATTTCCTTTAGGCTTTCCTATACAGCCGTGCAACAAACAGACCACAGTGTGCATTGCATCTATGTCAGCACCAGGGAACATCCACAGTTAAAAGATGAAAAGGTGACATGACTGTATGTATATATTTGGTGTTCATAGGGATTATTTGGTTTTACACTGTAAGCTATTTGAACTGATGAATAACTTTTACTGTAGGAAGTAGCTCGCAGTGGCTCTCATACCTTGGAGTGTAGTGTTGCATTTGTGTTAGTGAAATGAATATGACTCCATGTTCTATCCTATGCATAGCCATTTTCCAAGCAAGTAGCCATTTTCTATGCCTCTTTTCACTGTATTCATTTGTCCTCTTTTGGAGGATTTATGGATATTAAATGGTTATATAATAAATAGAGATGAGCGAACGTACTCGGTAAGGGCGATTTCGCAATCGAGCACCGCGATTTTCGAGTACTTCACTACTCGTGTGAAAAGTACTCGGGTGCGCTGTGGGGCGGGGGGTTGCAGAGGGGAGTGGGGGGTAGCAGCGGGGAACAGGGGGGAGCCCTCTCTCTCTCCCTCTCCCCCCCCCCCCACTCCCCGCTGCAACCCCCCGCTCACCCACAGCGCACCCAAGTACTTTTCACCCGAGTAGTGAAGTACTCGAAAATCGCGGTGCTCGATTGCGAAATCGCCCTTACCGAGTACGTTCGCTCATCTCTAATAATAAACCTTGAGTGAATCACTAAGACCTTTGCTTAAAGAAGCTATGTGGCATTTAGACTGGCCGGCGGATCAAACTGACATGTTCATAGCTGTTCACATATGTTCCTAAACATTCCCTCTAAACAACTTATTGTTTAGATTTGCTGCTCCAAGAAGTTAATCATGTATGATTATTTCTGCACCTGCACTGCATTTGGTTGGCATTTTAAATGTTAAATTCCTTATCTTATTTGTTTCTTTTGACCAATGGTAATAAATGAATTATAATAGATTTGAATTGTTGTAATTGAATCACTTGTTCCTATAAAATCTCTTGCCTGTCAATCAATAAAGAGATTACTTTGATCACGCTAAGTGTTGTTGTGGTGAGAGTTAATCTCCTGAGCTCAGCTTAGCTCTAACTAAGAATTTGGACCCCAAATGCATATCATATAGCAAATATTGTTTTTTGCACTAACATTTGTGACCAACAGTATGGTTGGACAAGTTACAAAGGGAAAAGCAGATGAACATTTGTCCATACAAATTCAGCTTCTCCATCTGGACTGTTGAGTATTCTTTGGATTTGCCATATATCACCTTACCAGGGATTTGTTTAATGAACTGATAGGCAGTTCTGCAACTTGTGAGGGACTGGAACTATAAAACATATTTTGAGCAATAGATATGCATCATATTTGTGAAGCCAGACAAAACTGAAATATGCTCCATTTTTCATCTCAGCGTCAGAGAAGCAAAGACAATAAAAACTTGCTTTAAGTTTAGGTCTTCTCTATTTTTTCCCTTTATTTTATAACTCTTTTCTTGTTTTTTGGCATTTTATTTTGTCTTCTTTTCATTGTTTGTAAGTACTGCATCTTTTATTTTATTAAAGCTGAAAACTTTAGTAAGTTTAGTACTTGCAGCTCTAAACATGTTTCCTTTGATAATGTTGACCCTTTGACTGCTGGAGAGCAGTATGTGTATGCAGCTCTTTTGACCTTACGAGGAGTGTTGGCGGAGAGTATTTGGGGTACATGGACTATGTGAAGGTGCAATTTATGCTCAGTTTGCAACATGAGTGGAATGTAAGCACAAGACTAAGAGAATGAAATAGATTAACCACGTGCAGTTGCACCCATGTCACATGCTGGAAAAGTGCATATGTGACAGGAACCATGACTTGAAAATATTGGATTAAGCAATGGCAAAAAGCTATTTCCATATTAGCAATACACAATAGCAAAGGTATATAATATATATTTTTTCATAAGCCAACACTTTTAATCCTTTTACTGCCAGAAAACCGAATACAATTTTGGGGCTAGAAACTATATCTTGGCATCATGTTAACATGATGCCAAGATATAGGTTCTAGCCCTAATATTGTATTCGCAACAATTGCTTAAGGTCATGATGCATTTTTTGCAGTGAAAAGGTTAATGCCACTATTGAAACAATTGAAATATTTTTTATACAGTTAAGCCATTTCTGGCTTAATGTGAGTGCACAGAAGGTAATAAGGTTTGTCACTCGTATAAAAGAAAAACATTATGTGTCCTGCTTTAAATGCTCATTTAATCATTTTACAATCAATCATCATTTTCACTTATACGTGTGGAAAGGAATTCTACAGTAACATTTGTACCATTACTGACTGAAAGGCTTTTTCAGGACCATTTGGTAAGATGTTTAGTCACCTGCTGCATATTGATGGCATGGACAACTGCACTTTAATACCATTTTATATTGTTCAACTTGAAAGCCAACATTGTAAAAAAAAATTGTCAAGTAGTCCTGTGTCACATTTCTAGATAGCGCTCTCGTTATATTGCTGTTACATGCATTTATTCATACAAAAAGGGGCACATCATACAGAAAAGGTAAAGCGCAACCTTAGCATTAAGAACTGAAGAGCAATTATAATGCTTTGAAGTCTGTGACAGTTTTGTTCAGTAATGTCTGGGCAGACATAGCACATTTTGTAATTTACCTGCTCATGGGAACAAAGTGCTGCCTTTTGAACAACCTGTGACAGAGTCCTGTAAAAATGAAGGGTCTCAGTGGAGGCTTTAAAGAATTTCCATCATAGTACTCATATGAAGTGGACAGGGGTCTGCACAAAGCTCTGCAAACATACAGAAATAGGAAAATAATGGTGACCGTTTATGCTAAATTCGCTTTAATGTTCTTAATACTGACTTACTGATTGGCACAGCAACAATAGCTGTCATATTTTTCTACATTTTTCAACATTAAAAAATGAATTGGCTGGGCTTTCTTCAAGCATTTAAACTTTTATCAAGCAATACGTTTACATTAATACATCTCACCTACTCTGACTACAGTTTTCAGATGATTAACTATTTCTACGATGAATACATGGCATAGAGCAGGGGCGTAACTATAGAGGGTGCAGGGGATGCGGTTGCACCCGGGCCCAGGAGCCTTAGGGGGCCCATAAGGCCTCTCTTCTCCATATAGGGAGCCCAGTACTATAAATAAAGCATTATAGTTGGGGGCCCTGTTGCAGGTTTTGCATTGGGGCCCAGAAGCTTCAAGTTATATGTCTGTGCAGCATGGTTTAGGTATGGGTACGGGTACAGATACAGATAGAGGGGGGAGGGCCCAGCTCACTTTTTGCATCAGGGCCCCTGAGCCTTTACTTACGTCCCTGGCATAGAGGCAGCGTATAGAGATCCACAATGCAAGTTATGATATTAAATGGGTTTTCTAGGCAAAAACTATTGATGACCTTTTCTCAAGGGACCCTATTATTAAAACACCTGCTGTTTGGGAATCCTGTCATCGAGCTGGCCCGCTATCAGTGCATCAGGCCGGATATGCATCAAAGGGGGCGGAAGCAGAAATACCCTAACTAGCTTTATCCCCATTGAAATCAATGTGAGCTGAAGCCAGATATTAGGGCATCTTCTCATGGCAGAATTTGCCATGTAATTTTCCGACTCGAATTCCACGTCAAAATACTGTGTCAAAACCTGTGGCTTTCTGCTGCAGTTGTTGGTTCGGATCCGCACGCAGAATTTGTACTGTTAATGCGAAAAATCCGCATGTGGAATTGCAATGTAGAAACAAGCGTTTCCGTGTTAAGAAGTGACGTGTTACTTTTTGACACGGAAACTGATAAAAATGCAATTTTCTACATCACATGCAGATTTTGTCCATTCACACGGCAAATTACTCATGTGCATCCTTGCTAAAAAATGTGGCAGATTTGGACACAGCACTATGTTATAGTACAATACCTGATTATTATACATATATAGTATTTTAACAATAGATTTCACTTAGGCCGGGCTAAAACAACCATATGCAGAACCTGCTTGTGGAGGTTCACAGCGGATTCCAGCTGTTAGCCTGACCATGAGCCTGCATACGGTTGCATAATAAACTGCATATGACCGAGTACTCACGCAGGATGTCATGCGCAGTACAACTTTGTCTTTTTGCTTGTATGTAATTATGTATGGGCTATCTATTTCTTCCTTCTCTTTTTTGTCTTATTTCCACTTAAAAGTAAAAAAGTACTATGGCTCTATATTATAATTTAGTATACTGTATTTTTTTTATACATCTTGCATATGGCAGCCCTCATTAGAGGGGAAAGTAGTACTGTTTGATTAAATTATTTACAAATTCAGATTTCAGTGTAGTTTTTGATGTTGATGAGTAATATACAGAAGTGGGTACATAAGAGACTATAGCCTTCTTGTAACATTTACCCCAATTAGATCTCTGCTGGGGATCGTTAGATTCAATAGCTCTCTCTTGCCACCTATTGCAATGCCAGTGACCTCCAGCTGCAAGATTGCTCTTTCATCTGGTTTTAGAGCATTAATAGATCGCGTCTAATAGAACCAATGGTTTCCTATAGAAACTTTCACATGAAGGAATTTTACACGCACAAAAAACTTGCACCTTCCAAAGATAGGACATGTGGGTGCAAAGCTCACATCTAAGGTCCGTGCTGCGAGAATAGAAAGGACCTGACCTATCTTTGGTGCATGCTGTGCAGGAGTTTCTGTAGATTCCTATGGGAGCTGAAAAACATGCAACACGCAACTCCCGATTGTGTGAACAGGCAATTTCACTGCTAATTAAGCTTGAGACTTAATAGCTGGAAATCGCCTATTCATGCTACTTTTAGTGCAGTATAGCCACAATCTTTTCATACACCTACAATGCGCTAAAATCACGCTCATGTGAATGAGACCCTAAACTTGAGCCATACATGTACCATGATACAGGTTTATAGATCAGGATCATGTGACTGAAACAGGCATTGCATGTCTTAAGTTTGTATTAATTGGTGGTGAGATACTCTAAGAAATTAAATTCAACTGTTCGCCTGCCATGCATTTATTCATTTGTACCATCCTCATTCACTTGCAGCTGTGCCCAGAAAAGGACAGAATTTAAGCAAGCTTAATTGCCCTGGACAAATTGCATTAGCAAACTAACAAATTTTACATTGATTTCAGGTGCTATATTTTCGTGAATGATCCCTGCTGTCTACAAAATAGTTTTTAATAAGTTGCACCTGACGTAGAAATGTCCATAATGAGTCTCAGGTGCACAGCGCAATTACTCAGATTTAGGATATTATGATCACTTTTGCCCAGTCAAGTTTTGGCATCAGCTATGATTTCTTCACCACACTGCAGGAATTTCAAGATATAATGAACATCAAGAGCACATATTCAGTAGAAAGTACTGCAGTATATTCACAATTCCAGAAATATAAATGGAACATATTATTATTATGATGCAATTTTTATGGTGAAAAAAATACTACTTTTATTGCTAGGTAACAGCTAAACATGGGTATGAATCTAAAAACGCCTGACTCGCCCCCATCCTGTCTGGAATCCATATTCATTGCTATAAAAAATGTTTAAAGCATGTGTAACACTCAACACTGCTTTATGTACCATATAAATAATTGATGACATATCACTAGGATATGCCATCCATATATGATAAGTGCAGGCTGGATCAATGGAACCTTTATTACTATGAGAAGAAATGGGTCCTTTAACTTCTACCAGATATAACACCAACTTTCAAGCGGATAGGGCTGGGTTGTGTCAAAGAAATTCTATTAATCAGGTTAAACACGATTTGTTGTCCTCCATGTTGTCTCATTTTCTTTAAGGTTGAATAAACATATTGCTTGATATTGACATATTCATCCTATCTATCTATCTATCTATCTATCTATCTATCTATCTATCTATCTATCTATCTATCTATCTATCTATCTATCTATCGATCGAGGGACAGATGTGTGTGTGTGTTAAAATATATATATAGCAAATAACCCTATACATTCATATTCCTTTATATAAAACAGTTAGATTTGAACTTTTACTTAAATTATAAGCTGAAACTGCAAGGCAGTTGACACGCATATCTGGGTTTCTTGTCAGAAGCTTGGCTTTAGAAGAAAAACTTATATTTTTAGCTAAGATGTTTCAAAGAAGTCGGAATACAGAAATAAATAAGTGTCTGTAGAGCTATTATTGCCAATGTGCCATATTGCTAGATTTTTGTCTGAAGATAAAACCACATCCTTATAAAACTGCTGCTGCAAACACAGATGACATACAGGACACCAGAATCCACAAAATCCATGTACCAACGAATCCAAAAAGAGGCTTGTTGCAAAAGTAAGATAAGATGGAGGGGAAAGCAACTTTTTTTCTCCAGATATTATGGTAAATGGTTGTGCATAACCAAATACATCAACATGTCTGAGTATGCTTTATGAATGGTTCTCTTTATTATTGACTAATGCATTGGATTGCCCCCCCCCCCCACCGACACTCATAATAAAATGACCACCGTTTAGAGGAAGTTGCTTAGACAAGCACCTAGTTTACATCTCTGATTCTTTCACATCGGCCAATGATTTGCTTTCACTCTGTTACTTCAGGAGAAAATCTGAATTGAACCCACAATCAAGTGACATCTGAGTTTTGGGGCGAACTGAAATTACATTAACAGTTGCAATACCCCATACAATACATAGACAAAGGTGGCGCCATGGCTGCTAAAGCCTCAAGTGATTTTAACACTATGCTGAGTGCCGTAGTTACTTTGTTCTTGTGATCATAGAATCCTAGAATGGTAGAGTTGGAAGGGTCCTCCAGGGTCATCTGGTCCAACCTCCTGCTCCATACAGAGGATTGGACCAGATCCTTAGGGGAGCCCAGCATTATCACTCATGCCAATAACATATACATGACACATCCTAGTAAGATTTTAGTTTAATTAGTTTAGAACCCCTTTAAAGTGATCTGAGGATAGTTGAATGAGCATATTTTACTGGCTGTAAACAAAATAATCTAGCATACCAGGAATGGTTGGGTTTTTTTTGCAAGTACATGTAAATTGTCATTCGATTCACTTCACATGGGCGTATCTGCTCACGTTTTGCGATCGTACTATTTACATGTGCAATAGGCAGTGAATAGAACTTGTTCATTTCACTGGGTTTGTTCACATGTTCTTTTATGTGCATGAAAAAAATCAGCATGCTTTAGATTTTTGCACATTTGTACACCAAAGGTCCGCATAAAAATCTTTAGGGGGTGCACAAATGCACATACAATATGCAAGCAGATGAAAAACAGCATAAGGCTTCTTTCCCACGAGCGCATATACGCTACGTCAGTTGAGAAAAATTTGGTGAATGGGCGCACAAATCAAACGTTTGTGCGCCTGTTCAGATGGCCTGGTGAGCCCGGCGCAAATGCGCCAAGTTTACCAGGCCATCACCAATTTCCCCTCCCTCCTCATTGCAGGCTTACCTGTCTTCCTCCCCTTTCTTCCTGTGCAATAGGAGGGGGCGGGATGGGGGCGGAGCTAAGCAGCGGTCCGCCCCGCTTCTTCCCATTGATAGCTGTGGACAAGGGGCCGGGAGCGGGCAGCATGCTTAGCTCCGCCCCATTCCGCTCTTGTCCATAACATCAATGGGAGGAGGCGGGGTGGACCTGTGCTTAGCGCTGCCCCTGGCCCAGCCCCTCCCATTGTACAGAACGAAAGGGGAGGAAGACAGGTAAGCCTGCACATGGGGGGGAGAACAAAGGGAGGGAGTTTAGCAGCCACGCTGCTAAACTCCCTCCCATCTACGGCCGCTGCCATGGGCTCCCATAGGAGCCCGTGCAGCGGCTGGATGTATTCCAGCCAAAACATAGTTGCAGAACTATGTTTTGGTCCGACGTAAAAACGCCTGGTGCTATATTGGCTTGGCCGAGCGTTTTTACATCTCACCAATACGCCCATGTGATCTGATGCATTGGAATCCAATGCATCAGATCACAGCGCATATCGTCCGGCCGTGAAAGCGCCGGCCGATATGCGCTCATGTGAAAGAAGCCTACGTCTACTGGAAAGAGAATGCATCCAGATCTCATTAAACTAAATAGCCATTTAAATCGTGCTGTGTTTGTCTGCCATGCGCAAATGAACATGTCCTGTAGGCGCAAAAAGTACAGTTAAATACGCCAATACATATACAAAAAAACTGTGTTCATGGCACAAATACATTGCACTGAGTCATACGCAATTATGCATATGATTGGGTGAAGCTGCCCTAAGGCCAATTTAATGAAAAAACAATTTAAATTATCAGGCAAAAAATGCTCATCTAAATACTTCATATGCCCAAAGTGTCAGGCTACTGTATATGAATTAACGACTATGAGTACTTTGGGCATGTGAGGTATTCAGATGACCGCTTTTTGCTTAGTGTAGGTGTATTCCTTTTATTGAGTCCAATACAAGTGATTAATTACTACTCCCTTGACATTTGAGTCTGAGGAGACCCTTGAGAGAAGGACGAAACGTGGCGACACATAATTGGGATGGACTGCGGCAATTAATTACAGGGGCAGGTACCATACAGGGTTGCTCTTGTCAGGGCAAAAACCCCGTTATTGGCATCAGGGTTTTGATAGATGGACCTGATGGGGCATTATAGAGTATATTACAAGTCCCTATGACTTTGTGAAAAACTTGAAACTGCCATGGACCCATGTTAATCAACATCTATGATTACCCAGAGACCCCTGTTATTAAAACACTGGGATTCGTGAGGCATTTTCAGTTTTGTCTCTTCTATGTATGTGTGTGGTGTTTTGTCTCTAGCAGCATTCCTTTAAGAAGGTTAATTAAAAGTTATCTTTTAAAAATGACATATAACTATACTCATAAATAGTGATGAGCGATTAGTGGAATAATCATTTTGTGTTTGTATCGAAAACCATTGTGAATCGGGACGATTGATTTTGACTCCCATTGAAGTCAATGAGAGTAAAAATCCAGTTCACTAATTTACCCTCCAGAAAGTTCCCAATGCAGCAAAGGCCCGCTCCTCCCAAAAATTGGCCACAATGGCGTACAGTTGTGTAGGAATCAATCGTAGCACAGGAATGTAACTGAAAAAAAAAAGAATGGGTTTCCTAGATCAAAAATTGTTCCAAGGTAGACAGCATGTGTGCTGCTTGTTTTAAAAAGCAATACCATAAATTTTACAAGGAGAAATTCTGCCAGATGAAGACATCACTCAAGCACATGCCTGCTCCAAATAGCTGTACAGCTACCAAAAATTTGCTATGCCTAACAGCAGGTGTGCTATTTGTTTTAAAGGCAATGTCATAAAATGTTACCATGTGAACAGAACAGTCAAGCACAGGCCTTCTCCAAGGATAAGACGCAGAGTTACAGATGTTTCTTGTGCTTTAGATGATGTTCATTTTAGGAGAAGGAGGAGAAAGCATGGCGGAATCAAGAGAAGGAGAGCAGCAGTTCCACCAATACCAGGAGAAACAGCACCTTGAGAGCAGACTGTGCTCCCCATAGAAACATGAGAGCTGTAGCGCTGTATTTCCATATTAACATATTTTTAATTTGAGCAGTAGTAAGAAGAGGAAAAATAGTGGAGACAGGTGAAGAGCAGCAGCACCATCACCAGCGACAGCACCTTGAGGGTACTGTGTGGTCTTTGATATAAATCTATGTTTGGTCATATGAGTAAAAATTGCCAGTGGCTAACTAATCAGTGGAATCTGTCATGGTGGTGCAGATGTCAGGCGATTCACATTGTCTATGGACAGGCAGATGCGTCTGTTTATTATGACACCCCCAGTTGTGCTGAACCCCCTTTCTGAGAGCACATGGGCAGCAAGACAAGGAAGCACCTCTAAGGCATGTTGTGCAAGCGCTGGCCACAGGTTCAGCTTAGAAACCAGAAGTCAAAGGGGCCAATGCCATATCTGAGTACATCCATGTGGGAGCTGACATACTCTTGGACCATTATGGATAAGTGCTGCCTGTGACTGTCAGTCCTATCCTGTGCTTTTGCTGCAGGCTGCAATCGGCTAAAAAAAACTATGCCACACCTATTAGACTTTCCCTGCTGCCGGTCGTGGTGCCGCTGCAGCAGCTTCCTGCTTGTCCACCATGAAGTACAGAGGTGTGATGCATTATGGATGCATCCCCCTCAGCTGTGCTCAAATTACTTAACAATCTGCCCTGGTAGTGCTTTCATTTTGGCCTTGTACTGAGGTTTAAGGAGGGTGGCCACCTAGTAATGATCTGATGTTTTGATTTGGACTATGTCACGGTCCTTCTGCAAGCACTGCAGCATAGAAGCACTCATATGCCTCAAAGTGCTGGTCCACATTGCTTGAAGTCAGGCCTAAGAGTATCCTCTGGCTGGTCCCACCATCCACATAGCTGGGGTTAGTGGTGGATGGAAGGAACTTTTGGTAGCTCCCTCCCCTGCCTCTGGGTCTATATTATCCCCCTCCTCTTACTCCTCTTTTTCCTCCTCTATACTTCTCCCATGATTGGAGAAACATATAGGAAAAGATGCCCAAAGCCACCCTCCCTGTGATGTTGAGTGATGGTGGACTGGCCAGATAGTTGAGAGATCGGTATCCCCTCCTCCTCCTCCTGTGACAATAACATGGCATTGTATGTGAGGCCCTGTAGTGTCTATTCAAGCAGGCAGAAAGCAGGGACAGTCATACTGATCAGTGTGGCATCACGACTGACCATGTTGGTCGCTTCCTCAAAGTAGGCTAAAACAGCACACACATCATTGATCTGCAGCCACTCCACAGGTGTTGAGTGACCAACCTCCATTCAGCATCTGCTAATAGCCATACACCATCTGGTACTCTGTGAGTGCTCTCTGCTGCTGACTTAGCCTCTGCAATATATACAACATAGAATTCCACCATCTAGACACTTCACTGATGAGACGATTGAGTAATAGCTCGAACTATCGCTGCACCTCCTCCAGGCAATAGTTCGTGGCCTTTTCTAGCAGTGGATGTAAAGCTGGGTAATTGTTTAGGAAGTGCTACATTACCAGGTTCATCATGTGGGCCAGGCAAGGTCTGTGTGACATTGCTGAGGTGAAGGGCTGCCAACAGGTTGGCCCCATTGTCACACATGACCTGGCCTGGCTTCAGATTGTGCATGGTAAGCCGTCAACAGCTCTTCAGCCATGTAGCTGCACACCCCTAGACATGAGTTTTAGAACAGCATTTTAGTGTTTACCACATGCAGCGCTGTATGGAGGTCAGATTTTGTCACATGTGGATATATGTGGCAATGTGGAGGGTGTTGAAAGGTGGTATGAAGAGGTGGAGGAAGAGAAGGAGGGGGTGAGGAGGGTACAGACAAAGATGAATATCCAACAATTCTTGGGGGTACCATAAAACAGCCACCACTTTTGGCTTCATGCTCCACCTGTATGACATTGACCCAAGGTGCTGTTAAGCATATTTATTGCCCCTTACTATGCTTGCTGGACCACATACCCATGGTGCACCCTGCCACTGACAGCATTTTTCAATGCCAGGGACATGTTATCACTCACATGGCGGTGCAGGTCAGGGATAGCTTTTTAGGCAAAGAAATAGCAGCTGGACATCTGGTACTGTGGGTTAGCATGAAACATCACGTTGCAGAAGGCATCTGTGTCCTCCAGTCTGCTTCGGTGTGAACTGCTTGAAGTGTCAACTTAGCCCATCCTCAACAACCTCCAGCACCACCACCGACATGTCCCCAACCCCTTGCTGTCTTCATGTTTCCTTTTTATTTAGGACTTTTTAGTGTAGATTAATGTAACTTAGCTAACTTTGCAGTTTGCAGATCTACAAATAATTTGTATTGGCCAGACTGCTGACTTTGAACAATGCTTGAGGCCGCTGACACACTGCGTGTATTTGCGGTTTCCCTGTATAGTTTTCTTTTTGTTTTATATTATCAAAAAAATCATTGCCAACTAAACAAGCCACATCCCCTGGGAGGCACAATATGTGAGAACAGAGGGCCATAGAGTATAGCTTGTATCTTTGTGAGCTATCCCTGTTTGTGGCATAATTGAATTCCTCAAAACCCACATCTAGCTACAAAAGGTCTGCAAATAATTCGTAGTGGCAGGACTGCCGACTTTGAATGGTATCAGAGGTCACAAAAGGAAAGCTGCAATATTCCCCAAACCAACATATGTTTTGTCTGCTTTGCTGCTATACATGTTGACAGCAGCAGAAATATACCCTATTCCAATATACAGACCACATTTTGTATAGGTATATAAATTGATGCAGCAACTTTCTCTGGTTCCTCCAATAGAACCCCTTTTAAGTTCTCTGCTGGTAAGCAAGTTTTCTCACCCAGCAGTAATATATCCTCTGTGGAATATCTGTCCCTTTTAACCCCTAAAGAGCAGGCTGTTTTATACCTTAATGATCAGACACTTTTTAGGGATTTTACGACCCTATTTTTTTCCTTTAGCTCCGTAAATTATTTTTGCTGTGTTTTTTTTTGTGACATATAGGCCTATTTTTTCATATCTTTTCACATTGACTTTTTTCTTTCAGTTTTTTAGTTTTATGTGGGGTAAAAAGCTTAAAAAATAAATTTTTGAATCATTTAGAGTGTTTTTTTTAAATTATTATTTTCACGCTCATTTTGTTATGAATGTTTTGATATATAATATGTACAATGTTGTTTCAGGTTACAGGACACATACGGCGATGGTTTTGGTTTGCGTCGGCTCTGGGTCATATTCTTTTTTATGTATATATTTTTATTTTATTACATAATTTTTTTAAATTTATTTTTGAAACTATTGTTTTTACTATCTATGTGCTCCATGACATCATATAAGACCTCTGGGGGTCATTCGCCATGGTCTTTCTAAAAAAAAATTATTACACACTTTTCCACTGTAGCTGAGGCATCCATAGGAGCCCCAGTTACATGAGGAAAAACATCCTTCGGTAGTGGCAATAGTGACTGACAGTGCTGATCAGGGTCTTCTAGGACCCTGCTGCTCTGCTGTAACAAGGGAGACCAGGCAGTCACGTGATCACCAAGTCACTTAGTGGAAGAAACACTTCCACTTTCACTTCTTAGTACATAGCACTCATTGAGTGCTATGTACCTGGGAAATGAGAAAGCAGAAGCAGTTAAAAAATACTTCTCCTCCGGGCTCTCAGCAATGACTAACAGCTGAGAACCCAACCTGCTCCTGCTTGGTTGCAGGAGTAGAGGCTTTAATTCCGCATTGTATTTTTGCAATGGGTGGGGATTAAACCCCAGGACCAAGTGCTGTAAATTTGTGATGCTTGGTCCTTAAGGAGTTAACCACAGACCACATGTTATATAAGCATATACATGTGATGCAACTTTTTTTCTGCTCCCTCCAATATAACACCAGTATTCAAGCTTTCACACCGAGAAGAATATATCATCTCTCTATTAACAACAGACCATGTGTTATATAGGCATATAAACATGATGCCAATTCTCTGTGGGGCATTTAACTGTGGGTCAGAAGTGGCATTGTGCCTCCTTAAGGAGAGCACCCAAAAAGTGTGTGGGAGATACCTAGGGGGTGAATGGATCAGGGGATGGTATAGTCTATCCCGAAGGATAGCACCCAGAAGGGGTGTGGGGACACCTAAAAGCGAAGTAAGGAGACTTATAAGGCAAAGTTCCTCTGGGAAATTCATGCAAATAAGAAAGATGGAAAAATACCTCTACAGCGCCGTCTATTGGATGGCAGCATTCCTTCAATTCAAAGCGAACTTATAACAAGTCCTCAATAGTTGGGAATATTAAACCAAGCCAGAAACCATGCACAGACAGACTGTCTCAGGGTGCTTGCCCCTCATCAGTGTGCTGTAGGACTAAACCAGACAGACTAAGCCAGAATCCTACTGCATATTGATGAGGGGCAAGCAACCTTCTGGGTGCTCTTCTTGGGGAGAGACCATGCCATCCCCTGATTCACTCACCCCCTAAGTGTCTCCATACGACACTGCTTCTGATCCACGTCATAGCCTCTCACAGACTCAGCCAGAATCCTACTGATAAGGGGCAAGCACCCTGAAACAGTCTGTCTGTACATGGTTTCTGGCTTGGTTTATTATTTCCAATCATTGAGGATTTGTTATAAGCTCACTTTGAATTGAAGGAATGCTGCCATCCAATAGAAGGCGCTGTAGAGGTATTTTTCCATCTTTCGTAGTTGAACTTAACTGTAAAATGGCCCATGTTGAATATGGCTAGGTCATGTGATGCAGGCATCCAATGAAAGTGCTGCCCATATGCAAGATGGAGGACACATTTGGTGATATCAGCCTTGGCTGCTGATTGGCTGCGTGGTGATCTCTGCAGCATGCATTATGAGCAATTCAATTTTCTCGCCATTTTATCCAAAAATCTGTTTGGACTAACCCAATTTATGTCCCTAACACAGCAAAAGGACATGTGCAAGAAATGAGACTCGCACAAAAATGGGACCTTCAGTGATTTTCAAACTCGGAACACCGGTCCAGGTGAAAAATCGCTTATGTGAATGAAGACATTCAAATGAATGGGTTTATTTTCCATTCAAATTCTGTACATGTAGGACAGAACAAACTCCCATGAGTTTAACAGTTATGTCAAAGTGACCTTAAGAGATATTCTGGGACTTTACATTTTTTTCTAATGATGACCGCTGCTCGGATCCCTACCGATCAGCTGATTTCCAGGGCTTCTGTCATTGCAGTCAGTGCAGGAATGAGAAAGCACTGACCATAGCACAGCAGCATGGGTGGGCATTGCAGGCGTGGCTCCTGTTGAATTCAATAGGAGCTGGCCTGCATTACTAACCCAAGACACTGCATTGATTTATATAAATAGCATTTTCTGCTTCCTGCCTAATCTTGATGTTTAAACCAAAACAGCAGGACCCCCCCCCCCCCCCCCCAACATGTTTCGCCAGTGTACTTGTATTCTCAGAGGTATGGGGTTGCTAAAGTCCAATGCCCATACCACTGCTCCATTCAATCTCCTCCTCACTACTTTGGGTGCATTGAGTCCACATTGTGAGGAGAGGGGGACACAGGACCCTCATGCTATGCATTGGAGGGGAGTCTCACTGTGACTCCCACCTATTAGACACTTATCACCTATCCTGTAGATAAAGTATAACCAATTTAATGAGCCACACCAATGAACTCATCCCTATGATTTGCTGGAAATTTTGAAGTGAAGGTTTTCAAAAATTTCCAAGATGGTAAGTATAAGTGACAAATGGTTAAAATCAGCATGTCTGTTAATACACTGTAGAGCCCACAACCCAGGCACCATTAAGGACCTGACAGGTTCCCTTTAATAGAAGTTTTAAAAGATCCTACTGATCCCAAAGTTTTCAAGATAATTTAATGCAATATCAAGCCATATAGGTTTTGATTAGAGATGAGCGAACGTACTCGTCCGAGCTTGATACTCATTCGAGTATTAGCGTGTTCGGGATGCTCGTTACTCGTAACGAGTACCACGCGATGTTCGAGTTACTTTCACTTTCATCTCTGAGACGTTAGCGCGCTTTTCTGGCCAATTGAAAGACAGGGAAGGCATTACAACTTCCCCCTGCGACGTTCAAGCCCTATACCACCCCCCTGCAGTGAGTGGCTGGCGAGATCAGGTGTCACCCGAGTATAAAAATCGGCCCCTCCCGCGGCTCGCCTCAGATGCGTTGTGACATAGCTGAGGGACAGTGCTATCGTGTTGGAGCTGCTGTAGGGAGAGTGTTAGGAGTTAGTGTAGGCTTCAAGAACCCCAACGGTCCTTCTTAGGGCCACATCTAATCGTGTGCAGTACTGTGGAGTCTGCTTTTTGCAGTGTTGCACCTTTTTTTTTTTGGTATATCGGCCGTGCAGAGCATTGCGCCCTGCAGTAATACTCCAGGGACAGAAGTGTGGAGGCAGGGACAGAAGACATATATTATTGATTGAATATACGCAGTGGGCCTTTTCTAAAAAATATTGGGCAAAAAATCTATTTGGCCTGCCTGTCACTGTGCTCAGTGTTCTGGGTCCGTGTGTGCTGGGAGACGCCTGACGACGGACGAACAGTGGTGTGCAACCTTTGTCGCGCTAAGATCAGCTGGGGAGGCACCACCACCAGCATGCGCAGGCATATGATGGCCAAGCACCCCACATGGTGGGACAATGCCCGTTCACCGCCTCCAGTTTGCACCACTGCCTCTCCCCCTGTGCCCCAACCTGCCACTGAGATCCAACCCCCCTCTGAGGACACAGGCAGTACCGTCTCCTGGCCTGCACCCACACCCTCACCTCCGCTGTCCTCGGCCCCATCCAGCAATGTCTCTCAGTGTAGCGTCCAGACGTCGCTAGCGCCACTGTTTGAGCGCAAGCGCAAGTACGACGCCACGCACCCGCACGCTCAAGCGTTAAACGTGCACATTGCAAAATTGATCAGCCTGGAGATGCTGCTGTATAGGCTTGTGGAAACGGAGGCTTTCAAAAGCATGATGGCGGCGGCGGCCCCGCGCTACTCGGTTCCCAGTCGCCACTACATTTCCTGATGTGCCGTCCCAGCCCTCCACGACCACGTCTCCCGCAACATTGTATGCGCCCTCACCAACGCGGTTACTGCCAAGGTCCACTTAACAACAGACACGTGGACAAGCACAGGCGGGCAGGGCCACTATATCTCCCTGACGGCACATTGGGTGAATTTAGTGGAGGCTGGGACAGAGTCAGAGCCTGGGACCGCTCACGTCCTACCCACCCCCCGAATTGCGTGCCCCAGCTCGGTGGTGGTATCTGCGGGGGTGTATGCTTCCTCCACTAAACCACCCTCCTCCTCCTCCTACGCAACCTCTGTCTCGCAATCAAGATGTGTCAGCAGCAGCAGCAGCACGTCGCCAGCAGTCGGTGTCACGCGGCGTGGCAGCACAGCGGTGGGCAAGCGTCAGCAGGCCGTGCTGAAACTACTCAGCTTAGGAGAGAAGAGGCACACGGCCCACGAACTGCTGCAGGGTCTGACAGAGCAGACCGACCGCTGGCTTGTGCCGCTGAGCCTCCAACCGGGCATGGTCGTGTGTGACAACGGCCGTAACCTGGTGGCGGCTCTGCAGCTCGGCAGCCTCACGCACGTGCCATGCCTGGCCCATGTCTTTAATTTGGTGGTTCAGCGCTTTCTGAAAAGCTACCCCCACTTGTCATACCTGCTCGGAAAGGTGCGCCAGCTCTGCGCACATTTCCGCAAATCCCACACGCACGCTGCCACCCTGCGGACACTGCAACATAGGTTTAATCTGCCAGTGCACTGACTGCTGTGCGACGTGCCCACACAGTGGAACTCTACGCTCCACATGTTGGCCAGACTCTATGAGCAGCGTAGAGCTATAGTGGAATACCAACTCCAACATGGGCGGCGTAGTGGGAGTCAGCCTCCTCAATTATTTACAGAAGAGTGGGCCTGGTTGGCAGCCATCTGCCAGGTCCTTGGAAACTTTGAGGAGTCTACCCAGATGGTGAGCGGGGATGCTGCAATCATTAGCGTCACCATTCCTCTGCTATGCCTCTTGAGAAGTTCCCTGCAAAGAATAAAGGCAGACGCTTTGGAATCAGAAACGGAGGCGGGGGAAGACAGTATGTCGCTGGATAGTCAGAGCAACCTCATGTCTATATCTCAGCGCGTTGAGGAGGAGGGGGAGGAGCATGAGGAGGAGGGGGAAGAGACAGCTTGGCCCACTGCTGAGGGGACAGATGCTGCTTGCCTGTCATCTTTTCAGCGTGTATGGCCAGAGGAGGAGGAGGAGGAGGAGGGGGGGGAGGAGCATGAGGAGGAGGGGGAAGAGACAGCTTGGCCCTCTGCTGAGGGTACAGATGCAGCTTGCCTGTCATCCTTTCAGCGTGTATGGCCAGAGGAGGAGGAGGAGGATCCTGAAAGTGATCTTCCTAGTGAGGACAGCCATGTGTTGCGTACAGGTATCCCGGTACACATGGGTGACTTCATGTTAGGATGCCTTTCTCGTGACCCTCGCGTTACACGCATTCTGGCCATTACGGATTACTGGGTGTACACACTGCTCGACCCACGGTATAAGGACAGCCTTTCCACTCTCATTCCCGAAGAGGAAAGGGGTTCGAGAATGATGCTATACCACAGGGCGCTGGTGGACAAACTGATGGTAAACTTCCCATCCGACAGCGCTAGTGGCCGAAGGCGCATTTCCGCAGCCCAGGTAGCAGGGGAGGCGCAGAGATCAGGCAGCATGTACAGCACAGGCAGGGGAACACTCTCTAAGGCCTTTGACAGCTTTATGGCTCCCCAGCAAGACTGTGTCACCGGTCCCTAGTCAAGGCTGAGTTGGCGGGAGCACTGTAAAAGGATGGTGAGGGAGTACGTAGCCGATCCCACGACCGTCCTTGGTGACGCCTCTGCCCCCTACAACTACTGGGTGTTGAAGCTGGACACGTGGCCTGAACTCGCGCTGTATGCCCTGGAGGTGCTTGCTTGTCCTGCGGCTAGCGTCTTGTCAGAGAGTGTGTTTAGTGTGGCTGGGGGAATCATCACGGATAAGCGTACCCACCTGTCAACCGACAGTGCCGACAGGCTTACACTCATCAAGATGAACAAAGCCTGGATTTCCCCAGACTTCTCTTCTCCACCAGCAGACAGCAGCGATACATAAACAATACGTAGGCTGTACCCGCGGATGGAAGCATCGTTCTCTATCACCATCCAAAACGGGGACCTTGTTGCTTCATCAATCTGTGTATAATATTCATCCTCCTCCTCCTGCTCCTCCTCCTGAAACCTCACATAATCACGCCGAACGGGCAATTTTTCTTAGGCCCACAAGGCTCAGTCATATAATTTTTCTAAACAATTTTTATACGTTTCAATGCTCATTAAAGCATTGAAACTTTCACCTGAACCAATTTTTATTTTAACTGGGCTGCCTCCAGGCCTAGTTACCAATTAAGCCACATTAACCAAAGCGATTAATGGGTTTCACCTGCCCTCTTGGTTGGGCATGGGCAATTTTTCTCAGGTACATTAGTACTGTTGGTACAGCAATTTTTGGGGCCCTCGCCTACAGTGTAATCCAATTAATTTTTTTGCCCACCTGCATTACAGCTGACGTAACATCAGCTGTGATGGGCAATGCAATGGGATATATTTATGTACCGCCGGTGGCTTCCTGGCACCCACCCATGCTGTGGGTCCACAGGGAGTTGTAAATGCATCTGTGTCCACTTCTAAAGAACCCCAGTCTGACTGGGGCATGCAGTGTGGGCCAAAGCCCACCTGCATTAAACATGACATTATTACCTCAGCTGTGATGGGCAATGCAATGGGATATTTTTATGTACCGCCGGTGGGTTCCAGGGAGCCTCCCATGCTGTGGGTCCACACGGAGTTGTAACTACATGTGTCCACTTCTAAAGAACCCCAGTCTGACTGGGGCATGCAGTGTGGGCCGAAGCCCACCTGCATTAAACATGACATTATTACCTCAGCTGTGATGGGCACTGCAATGGGATTTATTTATGTAAATAAATTTATAAAAAACCGCGGTCTGACTGGGGCATGCAGACACCTTGACAGAATGAATAGTGTGTGGCACATAGGTTCCCCATTGCTATGCCCACGTGTGCAGCTCCAGATGGAGGTGGCACAGGATTGGATTTTTCATTGCTTCTGTACAGCATTGTGGGCTATCGCCCCGCCCCTTTTAAAGAGGGTCGCTGCCTAGCCGTGCCAACCCTCTGCAATGTGTGCCTGCGGTTTCTCCTCATGGCAGACGCACTTATAAATAGACATGAGGGTGGCGTGGCATGAGGGCAGCTGAAGGCTGGGCAGGGACACTTTGGTGTGCGCTGTGGACACTGGGTCGTGGGGGGGGTGGTTGGTCAGCATGTAACCCAGGAGAAGTGGCAGTGGAGTGTCATGCAGGCAGTGATTGTGCTTTGTTGGAGGTAGTGTGGTGCTTAGCTAAGGTATCCATTGCTAATGAGGGCTTTTCAGAAGTAAAAGTTGTTGGGGGGGGGGCCACTCTTGCCGCTATTGTGGCTTAATAGTGGGACCTGTGAACTTGAGATGCAGCCCAACATGTTGCCCCTCGCCTGCCCTATCCGTTGCTGTGTCGTTCCCATCACTTTCTTGAATTGCCCAGATTTTCACAAATGAAAACCTTAGCGAGCATCGGCGAAATACAAAAATGCTCGGGTCGCCCATTGACTTCAATGGGGTTCGTTACTCGAAACGAACCCTCGAGCATCGCGAAAAGTTCGTCTCGAGTAACGAGCACCCGAGCATTTTGGTGCTCGCTCATCTCTAGTTTTGATGCATTTAAGCCGCTTTTTTTACACACTTAAATTGACCTGAAGACATAAGAAGTTGCAGTGAAATACCACTTTATATTCGATAAGTGATGTCACATTGTACCATATTCTACAATGCAGCCCATTGTTTAAAAAGAATACAACAAGGTGAAGGCAACTTCCTTTGATTCAAAGAGAACTTTCCATTATCCACTTCTGTCTACCTTTAGTGATTTTTGCTTTTAGCCGAATAAACAGCAGATTAAAATGGCTGATATTTTTCCGTCAGAATATCTGAATGTACATATGACAGTATATCAAAAGCTATTTTAATATTTATGTAATTTGTCCTGATCTTCTGCATCTCTCAATGTGGAACCTCTCTGTAATTAAAAATACTAATTTACATAAATATTTAGAGTGCGTGGTGACATTCTTACATGAATATTTGTCAATTCATTACTTCTCGTACCTTTATTTATTCAACCCTATTCTGGAATATATTAATTTGTACATTCATTTGCATAGGTAATCATCAGGCTGCACTGATTACATCTTAATGGTATGAGAATAAAGGCATTATATTTGGGGCATGACAGCACATCTGTAAAGGAACTGAAAGGTGGAAATAATTTTCATGCATTTGCAAAATCTGTGAGTAAAGAACTGTAAATGCATTCACCTAATGTCTGGTTATTGCAAATTATGGCAAAATTTACATGTATATACGGCAATCAAATGCCTTAGGGTGAATAATGTCTCCTGGTGATTTATAGCAAAAATATGGATTTTACGCCTGATCTTAGATTTGAACACATAGTAGCTAATGGAGTCTCTTGGCATATGTCAAATTGGAATTTTGTATAACACAATGTATTGGGTTTTTTATGCCAGCACTTTCAAACTGTCAGAATAGCATGAGTCCCGGTAAACACGTCTAACTGGATCTGACCTGAAGACATTGTAGACATATATTAATTATCAGGAAGGAAAACACTTGCATTTTCAAAAAGTTTATTTTACAGAACAATTTTACACTCGCTACAATGGAGCATATTTGTGCATTAACAAGGTTTGGAGATGCCAATACACTGGTCAACAGTGAAAATCTTTCCGGCTTGAAAATAGATATTTCTTAATCATTTCATCACGAAAGAAACGAAAATGACATTGAAAACTTTGAGCTAGGCTTAGTGCCAACGGCCGTGACGGGTCCGCAAGTGGAATTCTGCAATGGAGCCCGTCACGGCGCCCCCCCAGAGACCTTATACTTACCTCCAGATCCGCCGCCTGACGTCCCGCATGACGCTCCAGCGCGTCATACGACACGCCCACAGCGTCACGACGAGCCGTCCGCTTCATAGGACGCGGCCGGCGGTGGGCGGGGAAGCGTTTTAATGCTATCTTCTGCTGGGCTACAGCGGAAGATAGCGTGATGGACGGCTTCCATTGACTGCACTCGAAGCCGTCTGCATGTACGCCCCCGGCAAATAGAGCATGCTGTGGGTGAGTACTGGTGAATTCACAGGGTGGAATTCTGCACTGTGAGCATTGCGCTATTAGAACCTAATAGCTGCATGGCAACGCCGCGGATTTCCGCCGCGTGCTATGCGGCAAAAATCTGCCCGTGGGAATTAGGCCTTAGCTCTTGGCTCTGAGATGAAACCCGTTTAAGTTAAATATATGGACCTTTATTCAGATTCTCAAGGTTAGTTGAGTGAAATCATTAAATAAACAAAAGTGTATATAGTAAAATAGTTGAATAAGAAGAACTAAAATGTAAATCTTAGAATTGATATGTGTATATTACAATAAAAAAATGCAATTTTAAGTTTTCTCTACGTAATTTCAGGTTAGAATCCAGGATGCCAAATAATTGTAAAAACTCAGGATATATCGAAATTGGAAGGAAGGTATCAGGGAAAATGGAGGCTTCTCTGCTTGCAGACTACTGTAGGACGGTGACAAGAGACGCCCCAGTAAAGCAGTACAAGTGACTAGTAAAGAGGATCCGCTCACGGGATTGAGCCCTTTTATTTGAAGTTAGTGTATCTATAAAACCAGAGTTAGGCCTACTAATTAAAATATAATATCACATTCATTTTTCTCGACCCAAAATTAGGGTAATGTAGTTATTTTGAGAAAAGAAAGAAATTCAAAGCGTATTTTTAGTATTTTGATTTGAGATTAGTATATCTTAAAAAACAGAGCTAATAAACAAAATCTAATGTCATATTCATGTTTCTCAACCCAAAATTAGGGTAGTTTAACTATTTTGGGGAAGTGCTTTTTTGTGGTCCAGTGTAATCTTCCCAATGCACACGTGCCAGCACAAAGTAGTGTAATTGTTGCACTCACAATGCCAGTTCACATTCGTGTGTGATACTCCCTTTCCATGGAATAGAAGGGCTATTTTAAAGCTGAATAAGGGCCGGTTGTCATCTTTTCCCTGTGTTGTACGCAAGGTTACACCCTTTCCCTTGTTTTTTTTAACTTGCCGTAGACTTGTATGGCAGCTTTCTGCATAAAACACAGTAAGATTAGGAAAGCCCTATCTTTTCTAGCACACAGGAATTGCGCATAAGAATCATGCTTATGAGAATGAACCCATTAAAGTCAATGGGTTCGCTTCATCACGTTTTGCTCGCATGAGTTTCACGAGCGCAAAATCATGTGCAAACACGTTCTTCTGTTTAAGCCCTTACATTGCTGCAGGTTTGAGAGTCTAGGAGGAAGAACGCATTCTGTAAGTGCTGTAATGTTTAATGGATTATCTTTTTGAGTGCCTTGTGCTCCAATTCAACTACTATGGTTTCTAGAAGAAACAGAATACTCATAGAAGTCGGGATTTTCTGCTGCGCTGGAACTATTTATAGTTTGCAATTTTCCCAATTTGTATCCCTTAGACATGTATGACTGTATACCCTGAGTATTGCTTTGCCTCCAGATATTCAGGATACACTAACTTGGACAGGCTCACAATTCTGTTCAAATGTAAATGAACAAGGAGGAATGAAATACAACATATTTTCAAATTCTATTAATCTTAAAGGCCTCATGTCCACGGGGAAAATCAGGCCCGCCGTGGAATCCGTAGCGGGTCCCTCCTTTCCCTGCGGACATGAGGACTAAAAAGAAGAATTACTCACCTGTCCGGACACTGCGGATCTGCCCTCTGTCGCGGCCGGATCTTCTTTCTTCGGCCCAGCGGATGTGCTCGGCACGCCGGCAGCGTGCCGCACGCATGTGCCGTGCACTCTATTTTTTTTAACTCCTGCTCTCACGGGAGACCCGAACTAAAATGGAGCATGCTGCGGGTGTTTTCCCGCACATGCAATCCGCGACTCTGGGGAAAATGACATCCGCAGGTATTTAACTACCTGTGCATCCAATGCATCCCTATGGGACGTGGATCACGCGTGCGGGAGAAACGCTGCGAATTTTAAATCTTATTTTGCCGTGGACATGAGGCCAAAAAGTTTAACCTGTTTTAGGGATCCTTTAACCCCTTGAGTGGCACGCCCGGAAAATTTCCGGGACGAGCTCCACTGCTCATAGCAACATAGCCCGGAAGATTTCCGGGCTATGTATCACTATAGGAGCTGCAGAGCACACTGCCACAAGCTGTGGCATTGTGCTCTGCCTGCACAGACCCACACAGAGCAGTGCAAGGGCTTTGAAAAACCAGCAGAAGATATTGCCGACATGTCGGCAATGTCCTGCTTTGTTTACAAGTTGCCATAGAGACCATCGGCTTGTCAGAAGCAAGCCGATGGTCTCTGTGGCAGGGAGAGCTGGTTGTTAGCTGTCAGAGGACAGCTAGGTACCTGCTCTTACAGCAGAGATCAGAGAAAACCTCCGATCTCTGCTGTGTTAACCCTTTACATGCTGCAGTCTATGTGACTGCAGCATGTAAAGGGTTGTCACTGCAGCATGTAAAGGGCTGTCACCATCGGACCCCCAGAATGTGATCAGGGGTCCTGATGGGTCCCTGTGAAAGTCCCCTAAAGGGATAAAAAAAAAAAAATTTAAAAAAATTTAAAAAAAAAAAAAGTAAAAAGATTATTAAAAAAATTAAAAAAACACTTGTCTCCCTTTACTTTGTAAAAAATCAAAAATACAATCACACATGTGGTATCCATGCATCGTAATGACCCAGAGAAGGAAGTTAATACATTATTTAACCCCTTAATGACATGGCCCCTTTTTTTCTTTTTTCCCCATTTCTTTTTTTCCTCCCCCCTGTTTAAAAAATCACAACTTGTCCCGCAAAAAACAAGCCCTCATATGGCCATGTCAATGGAAAAATGAAAAAGTTATGGCTCTTGAGACGCAACTGCAAAACTAGTTGAAATTCAATGATTAGACCATTTTAAAAAACCTGCCCTGGTGGGCACGACAGGGTGATAGGAAACCTGCCACTCAAGGGGTTAAACCAGTGCATGCGCAAATGCTCATGCTTCAGTGCAACATATTTTCGCTATGAACAAGGTACCTTTGCACTCGTCTGTGCATTGTACTATACTTTTGTGCGCACACAGGGTCTGTTCATATGCCCACGCAACACAACCCTGCCCTGATTCAAAAAGCTATATGGCTTAATGAGGTCTAGATGTGTTCTTTTCCCTGCAGTTTAGCGCTGTATTTCATGCACCTCCTATAGACTTCTATGCAACTCTTTGGTGTACAGATTCACACAAAATAGAGCAAGTTCTGCACACGCAAGAAAAGGTAATATGAGTGAACCCACTGAAATCAATGGGTTCTATTCTCTGTGTAAATACGCTCATGTGAAGGAGCCTTTAAAGAAGAAACTATTAGCGAAAAAGAAACTAAAAATATGTCATAGAAAAAAATAGGTAAAGAGAATTTTTTAAGAAGGCTGCTTTCTGATGAGCATATTATTATTATCCGTATTTGGTCTCTGTTTTACGGACCATAACATGGAGGTAATAGGAATCTATTTTTCATGGCCATGTTTTAGCATGTGTTACTTTTTTCTGATTTTGATTAAAAGTATGCCCATTATTCTCTATGGGAAGTGATTAAACTATGGATGTATCAGTAATGCATCAGTGTTTGATCTGTATTTGCAGTCATTGGTATTATATTCTATTGGCCCCCCAAAATTATCTGTATTTTCCCAATGGAAAATGAAACCATAGAAAACAAATATAAGGGCAAATACTAATGAAGTACTGATGTAACACAAATGTAATCTCATCTTTAATATCTCCATTCTACGGATCCATATTATGGATGTGTTACAGAATGCTCATGTGAAACTGGCCTAACATGTTTTACCTTTATTAGCATTTATCCCCTCCACATGTAACAGAATAGTGTTGGGTTACATTTTTTCTCTGCACATGGTGAGTGCAGGTCTCAAGAGAGTGAAATAACATATAGCTCTCCAAAAGAAAACTGTATCCTTTTTTTTATTCTGGTGTTCAATGCTTATTCTACTAAAAAAATCTGGACTCCAAGATACTCACTCAGATATGATTTTCTACCATAAGATCAAGGAAGTCCCTTTAAGTTGTATCCTCTATTTCTTATCAACTGAGTTAACTCACAACCACAACATCTTTTCTTCACATCTGTAAAACTAGACACTAGTGATTAGTAAACTTTATAAAATTCAGTTCAGTCAGTTCACCAAATTTGGGTAAAAAGCTTGATTTGGTCTGAATCAGTTCGGACTAAACCAGAATTTCACCAGTATCCCCTAAAACTGATGTATATCACTGTCTAAGATCCATAAAGCCCTGAATGACACCCATAGATCACCTAAAAGTGTATCTAAGTACTTTTGAGCTGTTTTTAAGGCAAAGTTAATAAAGAAGAAGAAAAGAAAGAGGAAGAAAAAGAAGAAAAGGAAGAAGAAGGAGAAGATAAAGACAAAAGTAAGAGGGAAAAAAATAGGATGAGGAATAGGAAAAAGAAAATAAAGAGGAAAAGGAAGAAGCTGTTTTAGTGGGTTCAGTCAAGATGAAACACCCAAGCTTCGGCTTCCTGCTGAACTGACCTTTTAGCAAAGTTCGACCTGAAACAGGGTTCTACTGTTTTCATTCACTCAACACTACTAGACATTTAACAGCTCAGAGTTTGAATGAGAAGATACATATCAGTCTGGTGTTTTGATTTTTTAATGCAGGACTAAAGTTCCTGAAGGCAAAGGTTCTTCAGCAAGAGCACAAAATTAACAGCAAAATAACTTTAAGTCAACATTTATTACTTTCAATCATATGTAAAACTCAGTTTGGGAATGAGATAAAAACATTTGCGCTATTCAATTCATGAATAATTTATAATGTAAACAGAACATGATTTGGGATATTGGCAGCACTACCTAATAATCTTTGGCTTGAGATGGTGAAAATTTCTCTATGCATGATCAATATACAGTAGTCTCTATAACATAACAATATACTTCTTTCCATATAAAGCTCAGTATATAAGTCAATCACTTCATTAAAAGGCACAGGGAGAATCTACACAAATATGGAGCACTACTGCTTTAACATGTTATCGTTGTACATGCTTCTAAGACAAAGTAAAGTAGGAAGTGCTAACAGTTATTTTCTTAAAAAAAGAGTAAGCTTTCAGAGTATGTGGGGGGGGGGGGGTTCGTGGTGCATAGTGTAAACCTGCAGATAAAAGAAAGTTAAGTATGTTGCTTGTAATACTTCATTGAAACATCACAATATCTTATCTATGGTTTTACATAAGACTTCAGACACTGAAATAGCTATAATTGTTATACCATGTTTTCCGGAAAATAAGACACTGTCTTGTATTAATTTTTTTCACCAAAAGAGGCAAAGTGTCTTATTTTGGGGGAGTGTTTTATAATACTCACTTAGTAGCCAGTGTTTGTGTCCTTCCCATTGGCCGGAAGCGCTGCTGCAGGCTTCTGTGTAGTCTTTGGCGATGACAGAGCCTTTCTTCCTGGTAGCGTGGCTTGAATAACCCGCCTCCAGCAAGCGATTGCTTTGATTGGTTCATCGAGCATCGTGTCAGCCAATCTGAGACGGCACTCGATTAACTAATCACAGTCATTTATTGAATGACATAATTGAATGGCTGAGATTGGTTAATCGAGCGCTGACACGGTGCTCAATGTACCAATTAGAGTATTCAAGCCCTGCTACAAGAAAGAAATGCTCTATCACCACTAAAGACTACACAGAAGCCTGCAACAGCGCTGCAGCCCAGCACGAGGGACCCGAACGCTGGCTACTAGGTGAGCATTGTTTTTTTTCATGTAGTGTAGCTAGGGCTTATTTTTAGGGGAGGGATTATATTTCAAGCCTCCCCCACTCCCCGAAAATTGGAGTAGGGCTTTTTATTAGGGATGGGCTTATTATTGGGGAAACACGGTAGTTGTAATATTTGCTGCCACTCAGCAACATGCAGTAAAAAAAAGCAACAGGACTATAGCAGCTGGTTGCTGCAATAATCTGTGATCATCTTATCATCAGAGAACCCTTCTTGGGTCATCTCCAGCACCAGTAGCACTTGCTTCTGTGCCAGCACTACTTCTGCTCTTACAGTCCCAGTTCTGCCCTCCCTTTATCAGAGCTCTAAAGTTACATCTCGCCCACCACAGCCAGACTGGCCGCAGGGCAGAATCCAGCCTCGACTGCTCATGCGCTGGTACATAGCGGTACAGTTCATGCGTACAAAATTCAGAGTTTCTGGGAACGCTGCCTTTACAGCAAAGGCAGTACACCTCTATCAAAAGTGACGTGGCATTGACTTCCCCAGCCGGAAGCTAATGCATGGGATCGACGTGACGTTGGTGGTATGTTGGCGAAGGTGCGCAGACTTGGGTCACATAACCCATCCTGTGATCACCGTAACGAAGTAGAAAAGCACACACAGATTGATTGAGAAGTTGGAAAACGGCAGGTAGGCAGGTACGGATGCCACATCTTTACTTTCATGACAACACCCCTTTAAAGGAGTTGTCTGGGACTTGAGTGATTTCTTTCTATTGCTGACCTATCCTCAGGATAGGTCATTAATATATTATTGTCCACTGCTTGGGATCCCCGTCGATCAGCTGATTCCTGGCACCACTATTAGTATGGACAGTTCAGGAGCAGATTGCGCCATCTGTATTGGAGCAGCTGGGTTTGGTAGTGCAGGCACAGCTCCTATTGAATTTAATAGGAGCTTCACCTGCACTAGAGTCCTTTGGTCTCTTTTATAGAGGTTCAAACCACAAGTACACACTGCCTTAAATTTGAGGTAAACAAGATTTAAACTATATTCCTATATGAATTACACCAAGACTATAGGATGTTTCCCTTTAATATGAAACAATCTGCTCTGTTGCAGTCTAAATAAAGTAAACTTTTCAACACATTACTTAGTCTTGCTAGATTTTACATTGTCAGGACAAGGCTAATCATTTATATCTATACAGATATCGACCAACTTTATCAGCACTTCACATTGACTTACTTATTTAAGCAATTAAAGAACTATATTATGCTTCTATTTCATGAGGTTTCAAGCCGGAGAACAAGTGTTTCTGTTTGAGCTCCCAGTATTAACTACGGTGCAGAGACATCTTGGCTAATGTGATGACAAATAGAAATACGGCTAAGCATTTTTATTCAAATTGCTTCTCCAGCTGTTTTCACTAACAGCCTGATTGAGAGAGATGGATAAGGCTAGAAGTACAGCTTTGATTTTTACTGCTGAACTAAATAATGATGTAACAGAAATGTTGCACAGAAGGTGTATATATTAAACTGCTTATACTTCATCATTGGCCTCACCACACAGTGCCTTCAGAAAGGAAATATAGTTCACTGATAGCATGGATAAACTGGGCATATTAACAGGTAATTTCATTCAAAATTGAAATGACAGTTTTCAGTGGATTATATTAGTTTTCAGTGGATTATAAAAGAGGCTTTCATAAACTAACTCCCTCCATAAGTTAAGCTTCCAGGGAATCAGGACTCTATTAGAAGTATTCCTTTTACAAATAAAAGTCCTAAAAATGAAGTTGAAATGTTAGTTTGCATTTAAGAGGCTATGAGTAATATCAATGCTTTTTTTCTTTGTACTAAATTGTATACATAACATCCTTTTGAGGCCTCGGTTGACAATTTGGGCATTAGGTGTGACTGGGGACATTCATGGGCTGTCCTGTGCTTTCAGACCTTTCAGTTGGCTGCTTGGACACAGTGAGCTTCTTTTATATAAGATGCTATCATAGTTCACTTTTCATTTATTTATTAAACAGCAGTAGAGATGAGCGAACCTACTCGGCCACGCCCCTTTTTCGCCCGAGCGCCGCGATTTTCGAGTACTTCCGTACTCGGGTGAAAAGATTCGGGGGGCGCCGTGGGTGAGTGAGGGGTTGCAGCGGGGAGTGGGGGGGAGAGGGAGAGAGAGAGGGCTCCACTCTGTTCCCCGCTGCTACCCCCGCTCCACCACGCCTCCCCCCGCCCCCCCCCCCCCCCCGAATCTTTTCACCCGAGTACGGAAGTACTCGAAAATCGCGGTGCTCGATCGAGTAATTACTCAAAACGAGTATATTCGCTCATCTCTAAACAGCAGTGAAGAAACTGTAGCAAAATATTTTCAAAGACCTGCTATGGAACAATCTTAACTTCTTTTCTAGTTTGAAGGCATTGTGTGGAATGGGCTAAAGAGCCAACTCCACTCCATACTAGGCTGGTAACGCCTGTGTTATACCCACTTATGTGTGCCAGTATCGGAGCTAGCTTTGTACCTGACCAGTTAACCACTTTAAAGTCATGGACAAAATTAACATCTAAGTGGTAAGACAAAAATAAGATTCTGCTTCAGTTGCCCAATCCCACCCCCTACCCCACCAAACACGATTAGATTGGGCTGAGCAATTGTCAAGGCAGCCAGAGGTCTTGTACACTTGTTACATTTCTGGCAAGGTGCAGTAGGATAAGAGACTGCAATACATTTGATCAAGAGACTACATGCTTAAGACCCCTGGGGAACTACAAAATAAAATTTAATCTGAAACTTTTTAAAATCATGTAACTATATGATGAATTAAAAAAGAAAAAATATTTTTTCCCATTTTGCATAAACTGAACCATTAACATATGATGAATACAAGTATTAGCAACTCTTTGGATGAACACCTTCCAGTCATCTTCAGTGTATTCTTCAGATTCCTTTGGGCACTAGGTATGCCGAGATGCGGTAAAAAAAATTTCAAAGATTTCAATCCATTGACATATATGCAACCTGCTACTTGCTACACACTCTGTACCTGTGTAAAAGAGAAGCCATGCACACTGCACAGAACCTTCAGGTGTATATAAAGTCTTCTTTAATTGTCCTACTTACAGTTTAAAAAGTCTATGTCTTTGGGGGTGTAGCGCGTTATAGGGGTTGTCTCGCGGCAGCAAGTGGGGTTATACACTTCTGTATGGCCATATTAATGCACTTTGTAATGTACATCGTGCATTAAATATGAGCCATACAGAAGTTATTCACTTACCTGCTCCGTTGCTAGCGTCCCCGTCGCCATGGATCCGTCTAATTCTGATGTCTTCTTGCTTTTTTAGACGCGCTTGCGCTGTGCGGTCTTCTTCCTGGTGAATGGGGCCACTCGTGCCGGAGAGCTGGTCCTCGTAGCTCCGCCCCGTCACGTGTGCTGATTCCAGCCAATCAGGAGGCTGGAATCGGCAATGGACCGCACAGAGCCCATGGTGCACCATGGGAGAAGACCCGCGGTGCATCGTGGGTGAAGATTCCGGCGGCCATCTTGGTGAAGGAAGAAGAAGGAAGAAGGAAGACGTCGCAGAGCGGGGATTCGGGTAAGTAATAAATTTTTTTTTTTTAACACATCCTTTGGGGTTGTCCTGCGCCGAACGGGGGGCCTATGAAAAAAAAAAAACGTTTCGGCATGAGACAACCCCTTTAATGCATTAACCACTTCTCGATATCTGTCATACTTACGGGCGGATGTCAGGTGTCATTGTATACAGCGGGTATCGGCTGCAATTACCACATACCCTGAAAGCCTAATTTTGTGTTTCCACTTCATGTTACGTGTTGTTTTCCATATGGACAAGAGAACAAATATATCATGATTTTAAATTATACTTGTTTTGTTGTTTTTGTAGTGCAGCAAGTTTTCTATTTCTGCATGGGAAAAAAAAATTCATCCCCAAGCCTTTTCTGTTAGTTTTTAAACAGTTGTTTACCAATTTGTATTGAATAGTTGTAGCATTTCAGCACACTTTTTTTGGTTTGTCAGGTAATCTCTGCCTTATAAGTCTCCTCACTCACCTTCTTGGTGCTCTTCCTAAGGAGTGATGTTACCCCTCCTGACCCATGTCTATAGGCCCCTTACTAGCCAAGCCAGGAGCTTACTGCATACTGATGAGGGGAAAACACCCCGAAACAGTTGTCTGTGTATAGATTCTGGCTTGTTTTCTATTCCCAATCAAGACCTATATAAAGGGTCAAGCATTGATTTGAAGGAATGCTGCCATCCAATAGGTGGCACTGCAGAGGTATTGTTCCATCTTCCTTATTACAAAAGCTAAGTCACTTTTTAGCACAGTTTAGTTAGTATCTAGACAAAACTTTTTGAATGACCATATGATCCTCATTATATTTAGTTAGGAAACAAGATATATTCTTCACTATATTCTATATTTTCTTCTTATTTTTGCCTATTTTCAGTGAATTCCTATCCCCCGGTATTATCTAATTCATGGCAGTCTCTAGCCATTCCTTTGAGCACTGTCTCTGCTTCAACCTTTTACTAAATGCTTCTTTCTCCAAGTGCAATTTTATCAAATCCTAATTAGTTGATTGTTCTGTATATTCTTCTAGCAAAGATTTGTTTTTAGGGAAAATTTAATGCAATCAATAATAAATATTTTTGTTCACTTAGAAAAACATCAGCAGCAGTACATAAGTAAAAGTCATCTGACCAATCCATCTCCTTTAATTTGTGTCAACATGTCAGATGGGTCTCTTCCATAACCAGGCATCATTTTCACATGTTTCTGTAGAAATCAATTTAGATATGCCCTCAAATTGACAGATAAAGTGCCTATGGCCGACACATTTGTCTACCAGGGAGGGAATGTTTGCATCTTTGTGGGTCTTAGGCAAAAAATAAAACACCAGGATATAATTAAAATACCACTTTTCTTTTATTACTTCAAAATGTCCTTCCCTAGTACAGTATTTTAATGTGAGAGGGATTTATGGTTTTAAAAGAGGATTTTTGTGTTGTTGCATCCCTTCATAAAGCCGAGTCAGGAGTGGGCAGTTGGAATTGCCATGGTGATGTTTCATTGCACTGTATGCCTGAATATATGAGCTTTTTAGCTTCTATTTCTAGTTCTCAATGGTTAATTGCCATACTATTAAAGCACATAACTAATTAAACCTGAAAACCCATTTCGTTTTTAATTCGGCCATGGAGCCAAGAATTAGGCTTCTTTATAGAATCTCCACAAGCTGGCCAGCAGCTCTGCCCCTCCCCCTCTCCGCTTCTGGGCGGAGCTTTGGCAGGGCCCTTCACCTTCCTTCATGGGCCCTGCCTCCAGATCATCCCGCTGTAGCTTCTTGCTACCTGCCGCAGCATGTGCATGTCACACTGACAGGCAACAGGTCTAGCAGTCATCCAGGAAACCAGGAGGACCCATGAACAGATTGCTTCTGTTCTAGTGAAGCTGCTGTGGACAAGACCAGTACATTTTTTATAGGGATCACATATAAAGTACGTATGTACACTACCGTTCAAAAGTTTGGGGTCACATTGAAATGTCCTTATTTTTGAAGGAAAAGCACTGTACTTTTCAATGAAGATAACTTTAAACTAGTCCTAACTTTAACCCCTTAAAGACCAGGTTGTTTTGTACCTTAAGGACCAGACACTTTTTAGGGATTTTACCCATGTGGCGGTTTTACTGCTCCATTTTTTTTCCTTTAGCTACCAAAATTATTTTTGCTGCGTTTTTTTTTTCCGTGACATATAGGACTATTTTTTTAATATCTTTTTCACTGACTTTTTTTTCCGTTTTTTAGTTTTATTGGGGGTAAAATGCTAAAAAAAAATGATTTTTTTAACATTTATAGTTTTTTAAAAAATTATTTTTATATTTACACTAAAATAAAGTATGGAAATGGGTTCCTCTATTTATTTCGGACGTTTTGATATATAGTATGTATGGTTTTGGTTTATAGGGCGCATACGGTGACGTTTTTTGTTGGCGTCTGCATTGTGTTATTCCCTTTTTTATGTATGTTTTGTTGTTTTATTCTGTTGTTTTGTTTTACTTATGTATGTAATTGTGCTTTTTACTATCTATGTCCCCCATGACGTCATATAAGACCTCTGGGGGACACTCACTTTTTTTTTTTTTTACTTTATTTGACATTTTCCCACTGTAGCTGGGGTGTCCATAGAATCCCCAGTTGCAGGGGATAGCAACCCCTGTGGTGACATTAGTCACCTGCAGAGCTGCCAGGGTCTAAGTCTGATCCTCCAGCTCTGCAGTAGCAGGGAATCCCGGGAGGTCACATGACCCCCCAAGGCTCCCGTAGTGAAAGAACTTCTTACTTTCACTTTGCCCCGACAGTGTTCATTGAGCACTGTATATCGGGGAAGCAGAAGGCAGGAAGGGTTAAAAACCCCTCCTGCCATCTGCTCCGGGTTATCAGCTGTCACTAACAGCTGATAACCCGTACCTGTCTCTGACTGATTGCAGAGGCAGGAGGCTTAGAGCAGTATTCCCCAACTCCAGTCCTCAGGGACCACCAACAGGTCATGTTGTCAGGATTTCCTCAGTGTTGCACAGGTGATGTAATTATGGTCAGTGTCTCAGACATTGCCACAGGTGTTCTTACCATAGGAGATCCTGAAAACATGACCTGTTGGTGGTCCCTGAGGACTGGAGTTGGGGACCCCTGGCTTAGAGCACCGCCGTATTTTTACGATCGGTGGTCCTTTAAGCCCAGCCCCAGCCGCCGTATATATACAGTGGCTGGTCGTAAATGGGTTAAACAAATGCACTCTATACATTGCTAATGTGGTAAATGACTATTCTAGCTGCAAATGCCTGGTTTTTTGTGCAATATCTACAAAGGTGAATAGAGGCCCATTTCCAGCAACTATCACTCCAGTGTTCTAATGGTACAATGTGTTTGCTCATTGGCTCAGAAGGCTAATTGATGATTAGAAAACCCTTGTGCAATCATGTTCACACATCTGAAAACAGTCTAGCTCGTTACAGAAGCTACAAAACTGACCTTCCTGTGAGCAGATTGAGTTTCTGGAGCATCACATTTGTGGGGTCAATTAAACGCTCAAAATGGCCAGAAAAAGAGAACTGTCATCTGAAACTCGACAGTCTATTCTTGTTCTTAGAAATGAAGGCTATTCCATGCGAGAAATTGCTAAGAAATTGAAGATTTCCTACAACGGTGTGTACTACTCCCTTCAGAGGACAGCACAAACAGGCTCTAACCAGAGTAGAAAAAGAAGTGGGAGGCCGCGTTGCACAACTAAGCAAGAAGATAAGCACATTAGAGTCTCTAGTTTGAGAAACAGATGCCTCACAGGTACCCAACTGGCATCTTCATTAAATAGTACCCGCAAAACACCAGTGTCAACATCTACAGTGAAGAGGCGGCTGTGGGATTTTGGGCTTCAGGGCAGAGTGGCAAAGAAAAAGCCATATCTGAGACTGGCCAATAAAATAAAAATATTAAGATGGGCAAAAGAACACAGACATTGGACCGAGGAAGACTGGAAAAAAGTGTTGTGGACGGATGAATCCAAGTTTGAGGTGTTTGGATCACAAAGAAGGACGTTTGTGAGACGCAGAACAAATGAAAAGATGCTGGAAGAATGCCTGACGCCATCTGGTAAGCATGGTGGAGGTAATGTGATGGTCTGGGGTTGCTTTGGTGCTGGTAAGGTGGGAGATTTGTACAGGGTAAAAGGGATTCTGAATAAGGAAGGCTATCACTCCATTTTGCAACGCCATGCCATACCCAGTGGACAGCGCTTGATTGGAACCAATTTCATCCTACAACAGGACAATGACCCTAAACACACCTCCAAATTGTGCAAGAACTATTTACAGCAGAAGCAGGCAGCTGGTATTCTATCGGTAATGGAGTGGCCAGCGCAGTCACCAGATCTGAACCCCATTGAGCTGTTGTGGGAGCAGCTTGACCGTATGGTACGCCAGAAGTGCCCATCCAACCAATCCAACTTGTGGGAGATGCTTCTAGAAGCGTGGGGTGCAATTTCACAAGCTTACCTCAACAAATTAACAGCTAGAATGTCAAAGGTGTGCAATGCTGTAATTGCTGCAAAAGGAGGATTCTTTGACGAAAGCAAAGTTTGATGTAAAAACAATGTTATTTCAAATACAAATCATTATTTCTAACCTTGTCAATGTCTTGACTCTATTTTCTATTCATTTCACAACGCATGGTGGTGAATAAGTGTGACTTTTCATGGAAAACACAAAATTGTTTGGGTGACCCCAAACTTTTGAACGGTAGTGTATATCTATTTGTTTTTGTTTGTGTGTTTATATGAACATAATTGTTTGCACTGCATGTATGCTGTGGTAGCTTGGCTGCTTGACTGGCATATTAATACCACATCGGGTCAAATGACCATATATGCAGCAGGTAAAGGGTTTTCTCTGGGTTTCAGCTGCCTAATGAGGTAATTAGCTGTCAGGTGGGGGAGATCTTCAAAAGAGAGATAAGCCCTTCATAGAATGCTCTTAGTCTGCGGTAGGACAGGCAGTGCCCAAGTCTGTGGGAGCCAGAGGTGTGAAGCTCTGATATGAACTGTGTTTGCTTTTATAGTGTCAGGCAGAAGGCCTACACCTCGCTAGCAGTGGACATTGGGGCAGATCTATCAATATGCATTTTCTTTATTTCAGTCCCACTGTCAATTTTTTTGTAATCTCCAGAAATCCTCATAATAATGATGGGATGATTATCTGTTCAGTCGCATCCGACCCTCGGTCAGTCCATGGATGAATGTTCTCCACGCATTCCTGTCTTTCACCGCTTCTTTCAGTTCGCCGATTGACATGTTCATGGTGGCCTTGATTGTATCTAGCCATCTTGTCCTTTGTGTTCCTGATCTTCTCTTTCCACTGACGTATTCTCATTATTCTCATAATAATACCCAACACATTTTCAATGTATTCTCTTTTTGTCCTTGTTTTTTATATACTGCAACTGTTCTGAACAACTAGACACTCTAAAGACGTATATAGTTGTAATCTGTTTAATATATATATTTTTTAAAATGAGACAAAATATATTTTTCTTTTGACAAATTGAAACTTGGACTGTGCAAACATAATGTCTTATGCTTCGATATGTCTACCACTAACATTCATTTTACAAAGATGCAAATAATTGTTGGTTTTGTTACAGTATGTATAATGTAAACATAGTTTTGGTACTGCATTTATGCAGTAAGCTGAGTTCTTGCATCATATCTATGCAGTAAGCTTGGTTCTGATTCTATTTCTATGGTTCTGGTACTGTTTCTTTAAAGTAAGCTTGTTTTTGGTACCATATCTTTTGTAATAAGTTAGGTAATGCTACCGTATCTATGTAATTAGTTTCGGTATAGTGTTATATCTATGCTGTAAGCTCAGCTCTGGTATCATATTCATGTAGTAAGTTTGATTCTGGGACTGTACATATACAGTAAGCTTTGTTCCAGTACCATATGTAAGTAGTAAACATGATTCTTATAATGTATCTAGGTAGTAGGCTTTGTTCTAGTACTTAAAGTATGTAGTAAGCATGCATTACGCATTCTTCTGGTACAATATCTATGCAGTAAGCTTGGTCCTGACACTGTATTTATGCAGTAAACTTTATTCTGGATGCAGTAAGCTTTATTGTAGAATATTTAGGTAGTAAGCTTGGTTCTGGTACTGTATGTATGTAGCAAGCTCACTTTTGGCACTGCATATATGTAGTAAGCTTGGTTTGAATGTAAGCTGACACTGTATATATGCAGGAAGCTTTCTTCTGCTACTAAATACATGTAGTAATCTTTCTTAATCTTATGGAGTGTCATATCATTTTAAATCATTAGACTCATGAGGGGCCCACACTTTTTTATACAGTCCAGGGCCTACGGTAGCCTTAATACGCCCTAATGCTCATATATATCTTGCGGTTTAGACCTGCATTGCAGAGTATACAAGTGGTAGCTCTGTACAAACCATGACGTGGATGTGTCGGACCTGCACCAGTTAAAGTCCTAAAAAATCCAATTAAGTATACTGCCACATGAGTGGAAAATCCATAGTGGATCTGCTGATAATCTGTAGTGGCAAAAGATAGACTAAATGGTGCAATTTTTTTCAAGGTTTACTTTGCAGGAATTCTACAAAGTTGCCACAAGTTTAACCCTTTGCATTGCAAAAAGTGACATCCACACTAAAAATCTGCAGCATAAATTGACAAGTTGTGGATTTTAAATCTGCACTGAAGGTCAATTAACGCAACATGTAGATGAAATGTCTTGAAATCTCATTCACACCGCTTGGTCTGTAAAATTATGTCAATTTTCTTAAAGAAACTTCACTGCGGAAAAGCCACAACATTTACGCTGCAGGTGGGGGAAAAAGAAAAGCTCATTGTGATATGACATCCCAAGTGCAGCGTACATTACAGCTTGTCATAATGTGTGTATGCATGAGACCTAAGGGATATAATTTATGTGTAACTGTAGGGTGGGCCTGCCAGAGTCAATTCTACTGGTGGATTTCAGGTACTCCAGTCTAACACTGTTCACAGGTTAGTGATTGGCGCTCAAGAACCAATGAGAGCAATCACTTACTGGAAGCTGTGTTTACAAACCCTGCTACCAGCAAGCGATGTTCTGCTGGCACCAAGAACTGCACAGAAGCCTGCCAGAACTGCAGGGAACAGCGGGAGGGACCAGACGGACCTGCTAGGTAAGTATTGCTTATTTTTCATGTAGTGTAGCTAGGGCTTATTTTTGTGTAGAGCTTATATTTTAAGACTCCCACCCCTCCCCGAAAATCAGGGTAGGTCTTATTTTTGGAGAAACATATTTCAGCTCTGAGTCAACCAAATCATTGCTTTATTACAAAGAACCTCAGCCTACAGCAGCCCAGATGTCTGCTTCCTGGATCTGTGTGTGCTTGACTTCAGAAGGAGGGGTATTCAGCTTGGCTCCGATCTATCCTTAATATATAGGATTTAGTGTAAGTGTGCTAGGAGTACTTTATATGGATTTAAAAAAACACTTGACTTCTTTAGGTATATTTCAACTGAGAAATGAGGAATCATTACTAACTATAAAGATTATATTCAGGTAGTTAAGTCGAAAGAACCTGCAGACATATTTATCTGCCTACCCAGAATATCAGATTTCCTCTTGCTCTACTTTTCATATTCCCAAATATTTATTCATTTTTGCTAAAGCATCACAGACAGTGTTCAGGTCGCACCGCAAGTCTTGCACCACATTTTCAATACTCCGGGTGTCCTTAAGGATTTCAATACTCTGGGTGTAAGGATTGAAGTACACTGAGAAGGGACGGTTGATTGACTTTGCAAAGTCTCTATAGGATTTAAAATCAGAGAAAAATGCATAAGAATCATAGCAGTAACGCTGCAATATTTTCTAAAGTTTCTTTTTTTTGTCTCTTTTTCCTAATAATGGAATGTACCTCATCTTTTCTTTGGCTTCATCAAAGCTTTCTGACACAAAGTATAAATCCTGAAAGGTAGTGATAATACATTCTTGCAAGCAAGTTGTCTTTGGATCAAACGTTTTCACAGTAGCTTTGTCAGACAAGGCATGCTGTAAAAAGACAAACCAAACACACCTTTTAAAATAGCGCTTAAGGAAATGAAGACAAACAAATCACGTGAGTTACTTGTTCTAGAATTAGCAACATTTTAGAAACAGAAGAGTCTATTTTAGCTCATTTTTGAAACGATGATGTGATGCAGAATATTGACGTTGCTCGAATCATTCATTAGCATTAGACACGTAATAGCTATACTTGAGAGTAAAGATGTTCCCATATTACATAAAACAATCTAACATGTTTACAAACATTAGATCTAGACATCAAATCAATGTAGTTATGTAAATAATGATCCGTCTAGTCCAGACTGACTGTGAGTCTATAGCCAATAGCAAAGTATTTTCTGATTATCCATTATGTGTATGATCATCTACAGTACATTTTCCAGTATCCCAACCAGTGATTCAGGTTTCACTTTGAATAATAATTTAACTTCTATAGACCTATATGATAAATAAGAAGTTCCAGTGTTGGTTGTGTCAGCTGTACTCCTGAGAGCTACTGTTCTCATGAAATAACTAACCTACCAAAATACATTGGAATAACATGATTCTATAGGAAACTGAGCAATAAACAGAAATAGCATAAACATAATACAAGTACATAATAGATGTCTTTTACAGATACAAAGCACTCCTATCATACATGTTATGGTGTACAGCAAAAATATGTGGTTCCTTGTTAGGCCAGCTGCACACAGGCATAATTGCATTTCGGAATCTGGAGCAGGCGTCCGCCCCTGGATTCTGCAACAAATACCGCCCATAGCATGCAATGGAGAAGCAATTTTTCCTAACATTGCTGAAAGGTTGTGGGATCCGGATCTACTCCTAGTGACTTCGCGGGAGAATCAGTACTGCGCATGTCTGACGGCTCACCGGCCAGACTATCCACAGTACAGAAGAAAGAAGAAAATGGCAGGTACGTGGGGTCACCGGCCGGGCACAAGGTTGGATTCTGGTGCCGGATTCTTCATCCGGAATCCGACACGTTTGTGTGCAGCCGGCCTTAGGCAGAAAAATCAGTGTGATGTTAAATACTTATATTTGCAAGCTTTCAGAGCACAGAGGCTCCTTCATCAGGCTAGTTAACTAATGATGCACTTAGAGAAAAGCACAAAATTTAAATGATGTTACCTCAAGACATTGTACATGGGGTGAACTATTATTAAGGTAAGCAAGAGCAATAAAAGTTATCACAAGTCGTAAAAAGCATTCTATAATACTGTACTTTTATCTTCTTTATGCATGAGTTTTTAACAATCGCATATATTTTATGTGAAATGCTTCATCTGGTTGAATTCTAAGTATGATTTTGATCTACTTCATAAATTTTAGGTCCCTTGTCTGTTAACTAATACAAATTACCATACAAAAGAGGAGAATTATCATGTTTAAGAATGTGTTACTGGAGGGACATGACTTAGCAGTAGTGTATATTCATTACTAAGTGTTCAAATCAGTTATGGTCAGTTTACACAAACAGAAGGGGAAGGCCACTAAACCCTAAGGCTACTGGATGGCTTTAGTCACATAACCAGACACCGCTGTGAACACAATGGAGTCTCAGGACAAGTGGTAGGTTGGATACCTGGCTGGATATTTTTTGGATCGCAATATCACGGTCGCGGCAATCTGTGACTCACACTGTTACTCTATTGACTTAAATGGCTGTGCCATATCACAGTGCTACACAGTGATCTTTGGTTGTGTGACCCCCATCGTGGCAATAATCGCCATGTAGCTGTAGTCAAAACATTTTAATTGTGACCTTAAGGATTACGTTGAATGCTGCGTGGAATTTAAAGCATCTAAAGATGACTATGTATGCTGTGGCTTCTTAGCTTGATGATCATAACTAGAGATGAGCGAGCACCAAAATGCTCGGGTGCTCGTTACTCGGAACGAAATTTTTGCGATGCGCGAGGGTTCGTTTCGAGTAACGAACCCCATTGAAGTCAATGGGCGACCCGAGCATTTTTGTATATCGCCGATGCTCGCTAAGGTTTTCATTTGTGAAAATCTGGGCAATTCAAGAAAGTTATGGGAACGACACAGCAACGGATAGGGCAGGCGAGGGGCTACATGTTGGGCTGCATCTCAAGTTCCCAGGTCCCACTATTAAGCCACAATAGCGGCAAGAGTGCCCCCCCGCACTGTCAGCATAAAGATCGTTCTCCTCTGCCACAGCAGTAACAGCTGTGGCAGAGAAGAACGATGTTAGCCCATTGAATTCAATGGAGCCGGCAATACAGCAGGTTCCACTGAAAGCAATGGGCTGCCGGCGTGCGCGGGATGAATTGTCGGGAAGGGCTTAAATATAGAAGCCCTTCCCTGCAATTCATCCAGAAATGTGTAAAAATAAAAAAAATATACCGTATATACCGGCGTATAAGGCGACGGGGCGTATAAGACGACCCCCCAACTGTCACCTTATACGCCGGGAATACAGCGGAGCAAAAAATAAAAATCATTACTCACTTCCCCCGGCGTTCTGCGGCGCTGCTGCAGGATGTCGCTCCCTCCTGGTCCCCGGCAGAGCATTGCTTCCTGGACGCAGGGCTTGAAATCCTCGCCTCCAGAAAACACACGTGCCTTCAGCCAATCACAGCCAATGACAATGATGTCATTGGATGGCTGTGATTGGCTGACGGCGTGTGTTAGTTAATCACAGTAGCTTTCTGGAGGCGGGGATTTCAAGCCCTGCGTCCAGAAAGCAATGCTCTGCCAGGGACCAGGAGGGAGCGACAGCCTGCAGCAGCGCCGCAGAACGCCGGGGGAGGTGAGTAATGAATTTTTTTTTTTGACACTTTCTTTTTTTCTGTATTACCGGCGTATAAGACGACCCCCGACTTCAGAGCAGATTTTTCGGGGTTCAAAAGTCGTCTTATACGCCAGTATATACGGTATATACTTACCTTGTCCCGGCAGATGGAGTTCAGCGCGGCCGGCCTACAGTGGGTGTGAAGGGGGTGTGAGTCAGACCTGCCCCCTGATTGGCTCAGCGCTGAGTCTGACTCTCACCCCCTTCACACCCACTGCCGGTCGCCGCGGCTGAACTCCGTCTGCCGGGACAAGGTAAGTAATAGTATATATATATGTATATTTTTATTTTAACACATTTCTGGATGAATTGCAGGGAAGGGCTTATATATTTAAGCCCTTCCCGACAATTCATCCCGCGCACGCCGGCAGTCCATTGCTTTCAGTGGAACCTGCTGTATTGCCGGCTCCATTGAATTCAATGGGCAAACATCGTTCTTCTCTGCCACAGCTGTTACAGCTGTGGCAGAGAAGAATGATTTGTCTTCTATATGTTCTCAATGGGGTCGGCGCTGCTGCCGCCGGCCCCATTGAGCACATATAGAGAAGAGAACAGGAATCGCAGATCGCAGATAGGTGCGATCTGCGATTTCTATGGCCTAAGAAGGACCGTTGGGGTTCTTGAAGCCTAAAATCACTCCTAACGCTCTCCCTATAGCAGCTTCGGCATCAACAGCACTTTCCCTGAACTATGTCAGAATGCACCTGTGGCGAGCCGCGGGCGGGCAGATTTTAACCCCTTCCCGCTCCTGGACGTACCTGGTACGTCATGGTAGCGGGATACTTCCCGCAACATGACGTACCTGGTACGTCATGTCATTAAAGTGTCGCCGCGGTGACAATCGCGGCGACACAGCAGTGATGTCTGCTGACATAGTCAGCAGACAAGTGCTGCGTCCGGGCTGGGGACCAATCAGAGCGGTCCCTCCCCCACGATCGCTGTGATTGGTCAGGGAAAAACTCCCTGACCAATCACAGCGCAGCAGCGGACTTCGCGCTGTTTACAGTAGGGGCTCCATGTGCAAGCACCGCAGTGTGTTTCCGGTGCTTGTACAGAGAGCACCTACTGTGTATTCTATGAATATAAAGTGCGATTAGAGTGTAGATTAGGCAGGGAGTGAGTGTAGTGTAGTGTAGTGGAGTGGAGTGGAGTGGAGTGGAGTTAGTGATCAGTGTAGTGGAGAGGAGTTAGTGATCAGTGTGGTGTAGTGGAGTGAGTGTTAGTGATCAGTGTGGTGTAGTGTAGTGAGTGTAGTGAGTGATTGATCAGGCAGTGTAGTGTAGCAGAGTGGAGTGAGTGATTGATCAGGCAGTGTAGTGTAGTGAGTGATTGATCAGGCAGTGTAGTGTAGCAGAGTGGAGTGAGTGATCAGAAGTGCAGTGTAGTGTAGTGAGTGAGGGATCTGTAGTGTGTGATCAGAAGTGTAGTGAGTGAGCTGTAGCGTGCGATCAGCAGTGTAGTGTAGCGCAGCGTGTAGTCAGTGTATCCCTTGGTGTAAAAAAAAAAAAAAAAAAAAAGTTCCTGTTGTTCCCATTTTGTTACCTGTCCCGTCACCCGTTATTAGTTAGTGTAGCGTTTAGTTAGTCCGTCTAGTGTGTAGCGTGTCGTTAGTCCGTGTACTGTCAGTGTATTCGTCTGTGTAAAAAAAAAAAAAAAAGTTCCTGTTGTTCCCATTTCGTTACCTGTCCCGTCACCCGTTATTAGTTAGTGTAGCGTTTAGTTAGTCCGTCTAGTGTGTAGCGTGTCGTTAGTCCGTGTACTGTCAGTGTATTCGTCTGTGTAAAAAAAAAAACAAAAAAACAAAAAAAGTTCCTGTTGTTCCTATTTCGTTACCTGTCCCGTCACCCGTCATTAGTTAGTGTAGCGTGTCGTTAGTCCGTCTAGTGTGTAGTGTGTCGTTAGTCCGTGTTGTGTCAGTGTATTCGTCTGTGTAAAAAAAAAAAAAAAAGAAAAAAAAAAAAACACTTACGTGAATACACCACATAAGTTTCCGCGTTCTTTCCGACCCCCGTCCCGTGGTCACCCCATCCCGCAGTGTCCCATCTAATAAAACTTTTTCCCCGTGTGCCCCATTTTATATAAATATGGCCCGCAGGAGGTACACTTCAGAGGAACTGTATGCAATCATTGCATCAGACTCGGACTCAGGTAGTGGTGATGACGACCCCACTTTTTTGGCATTCTCCGACTCCTCATCCTCATCCTCATCCAGCGAGTCTGAGCTCCCTGCACCCCCGAGAAGGCGTCCAAGGACCGCCACTGACCCCAATGCATCAGATGCTCACTGGAGTACCCCGGAAGATTACAGACCCCAGATCCCTGATTTTATTGGGAACCCAGGGATTCAATTTGACACGGAAGGGCTCAGAGGGAAGGACTTCTTCAAGTTTTTTTTTTCTGAAGAGTTCATTGCCCATATTGTTACCCAGACGAATTTGTACGCCCAGAATTTTATAGAAGAAAATCCCACCTCCAGCTACGCCAGACCCGATAAGTGGACCCCTGTGGATGCACCAGAGATAAAAAAAAATTGGGGGGGCTTATACTAACCATGGGGCTAATAAAGAAGCCAACAATCAGGGCGTACTGGTCTACTGATATTTTGTACCACACCCCAATGTTCCGCATGGCGATGTCGAGGACGCGCTTTGAGTGTATTTTAAAATTTCTGCACTACAATGACAACCAGCTGTGCCCCCCCAGCGATCACCCCAATTACGATCGGTTGTATAAGATCAGGCCCGTAATAGACCATTTTAACGCCAAGTTTGCCCAGGCGTATGCCCCACAGATAAACATTGCAGTAGACGAGTCCCTGGTACACTTCAAGAGGAGGCTAAAATTCCGCCAGTACCTGCCCAGTAAGCGGGCACGGTATGGTGTGAAGTTGTACAAGCTGTGCGAAAGTACATCAGGGTACACCCACAAGTTCCGTATTTACGAGGGGAAGGACACTAAAATTGAGCCCCCAGAATGCCCCCCCGTGCTGGGAGTAACAGGGAAAATAGTGTGGGAACTGGTGCACCCACTATTAGACCAGGGTTACCATCTGTACCTGGATAACTTTTATATCAGTGTCCCCCTGTTTCAGTGCCTCGCTTCCAGAGGAACAGTGGCATGTGGCACTGTTCGGAAAAATCAAAAAAGCCTCCCTAAGACGCTGCTTGGGCAACTGCTCAGAAGGGGTGAGAGCCGGGCCCAATGCAGCGACAATGTATTGTGCGTTAAATATAAGGACAAGAGGGATGTCCTTATGTTGACGACAATACACGGCCACAGCAGTACCCCCTGCCCAGTACGAGGTACCAGTGCAGAGACCCCCAAACCAGACTGCGTCCTCGACTATAATAAGTACATGGGAGGGGTCGATCTATCAGACCAGGTACTGGAGCCCTATAGAGCCATGCGGAAAACACGGGTGTGGTACAAAAAACTGGCCGTGCACCTCGTACAGATGGCACTGTATAATGCCTACGTGCTGTTCCGAGGTGCAGGCCACAGGGGGACATTCCTTGAATTTCAAGAGGAAGTTATCAAGGACCTAATATTTGGGGACCAGGAGGTGGGGGAGAGGCCCAGTACTTCTGGAAGCGAGGCCACAAGAATTGTACCAGGGCAGCATTTTCTCAGTGAAATTCCCTCCACTGCGACGAAGGGAAGGACCCAAAAGAGGTGCAGAGTGTGCTACAAACAGGGGATAAGAAAAGACACCAGATACCAGTGTGAAACGTGCCCCACACAACCCGGCCTCTGTATAAATGAGTGTTTTAAGATCTACCACACGTCCCTGAAATTTTAATTTTTTTATTGCCCTGACGTTTTACCCTGATGTACTTTGCACAGCTTGTACATAAAGCCACATGCTAAGTCCTTCCCTTCTGAGCCCTGCGCCCTAAAAACAGTTTAGATTCACATATGGGGCATTTCCCTGTTGGGTAACATCATAGGTTACGTTTTCTCCTTCTGCCCCTGGTAAAAAATAAAAATCTGGGCCTAAACTGAGCATTATTGGAAAAATGTGAATTTTTCGTTCTCAACTCAAATTGTTAAAAACAATTCCTCAAATACCTGTGGGTTCAAACCGCTCACTACACCCCTTAAAAAATTCCCTGAGGGGTGTAGTTTCCAAAATGGGGTCAGTTGTTGGGGGTCTCAAATGCACTGGTACCTCAGGGGCACTGCAAACACTACACGGTGTCTGAAAATTATTCCAGCAAAATCTGCATTCAAAAAAAGCGCTCCTTTCTTTCTGAGCCCTGCCATGTGCCCAAACAACAGTTTACATCCACATATGGGGCATTTCCGTGCTCGAGAGTAATTGGGTAATGCATTATGGACTATGTTTTCTCCTTCTGCCCCTGGTGAAAAATGAAAATCTGGGCCTAAAGCTGAACATTATTGGAAAAATGTGAATTTTTCGTTCTCAACTCAAATTGTTAAAAAAATTCCTCAAATACCTGTGGGTTCAAACCGCTCACTACACCCCTTAAAAAATTCCCTGAGGGGTGTAGTTTCCAAAATGGGGTCAGTTGTTGGGGGTTTCAAATGCACTGGTACCTCAGGGGCACTGTAAACACTACATGGGGTCTGAAAATTATTCCAGCAAAATCTGCATTCAAAAAGCCAAGAAGCGCACCTATCCTTCTGAGTCCTGCCATGTGCCCATACAACAGGCTACGTCCACATATGGGGCATTTCCGTGTTCGAGAGCAACTGGGTAACGCATCATGGGGTATGTTTTTTCCTTCTGCCACTGGTAAAAAATATAAATCTGGGCCTAAAGCTGAACATTATGTGAAAAATGTGATTTTTTTGTATTGAACTCAAACTGTTAAAAAAATTCCTCAAATACCTGTGGGTTCAAACCGCTCACTACACCCCTTAAAAAATTCCCTGAGGGGTGTAGTTTCCAAAATGGGGTCAGTTGTTGGGGGTTTCAAATGCACTGGTACCTCAGGGGCACTGTAAACACTACATGGGGTCTGAAAATTATTCTAGCAAAACCTGCATTCAAAAAGCCAAGAAGCGCTCCTATCCTTCTGAGTCCTGCCATGTGCCCATACAACAGGCTACGTCCACATATGGGGCATTTCCGTGTTCGAGAGCAACTGGGTAACGCATCATGGGGTATGTTTTTCCTTCTGCCACTGGTGAAAAATGAAAATCTGGGCCTAAAGCTAAACATTATGTGAAAAATTGGATTTTTTCGTATTGAACTCAAACTGTTAAAAAAAAATCCTCAAACATCTGTGGGTTCAAACCGCTCACTACACCCCTTAATAAATTCCCTGAGGGGTGTAGTTTCCAAAATGGGGTCAGTTATTGGGGGTTTCAAATGTACTGCTACCTCAGGGGCACTGCAAACACTACATGGGGTCTGAAAATTATTCCTGCCAAATCTGCATTCAAAAAGACAAGAAGCGCTCCTTTCCTTCTGAGACCTACCATGTGCCCATACAACAGGCTACGTCCACATATGGGGCATTTCTAAAAACTGCGGAATCTGGGTAATACATTCCAAGTTTTGTTTCTTTGCTAACTCCTACTGTTTTATATATAAAAAAAGGTTTTATATTGAAAATCAGTAGAAAAAAGGAACTGTTCTAATTTTTGATGCACTTTCCTTTAATTCCTGTAAAACATCTAAAGGGTTAATAAACTTTCTAAATGCCATTTTGAATACTTTGAAGGGTTCTGATTTTAAAATGGGGCAATTCATGGGGGATTCTGATATACAGGCTCGGCAAAACTATGTCTGAACTGCATTGGTCCTTAAAAAATTTAGATTTTGAAATTTGCTAGTAAATGTGAAAAATTACTGCTAAATTTATATACTTTGTGGAGTCTGCAAAAAGTAAAATAACACTTAAAAAATGATTGCTGTGTAAAGTAGGCCTATGGGAAATGTTAATTAATAACTATGTTGTGGTGTTTGACTTTCTATCTTACAAAGAAAACAATTCAAAGTTTGAAAATTGTGAATTTTTCCAAATTTTCAGTAAATTTGGATTTTTTTTCCTAATAAGGACAAAATTTATTGATGAAATTTTTACACTAACATAAAGTACAATATGTCACGAAAAAACAATCTCAGAATCACCTTGATAAGTAAAAGCATTCAAAAGTTATTAGCACAGAAAGTGACAGATGTCAGATTTGAAAAATAAGGCTTGGTCCTTAAGCTCAAAATAGGCCATGTCATTAAGGGGTTAATACTCGGGTGACACCTGATCTCGCCAGCCACTCACTGCAGGGGGGTGGTATAGGGCTTGAACGTCGCAGGGGGAAGTTGTAATGCCTTCCCTGTCTTTCTATTGGCCAGAAAAGCGCGCTAACCTCTCAGAGATGAAAGTGAAAGTAACCCGAACATCGCGTGGTACTCGTCTCGAGTAACGAGCATCTCGAGCACCCTAATACTCGAACGAGTATCAAGCTCGGACGAGTACGCTCGCTCATCTCTAATCATAACATGTCAGCAAGCAACAATACTAATATTGACTTCATACAATCCTCTGCGTCTATATCAAGTGACAAATTCCATTTGGTAGGGAAGGGCTCTTTTCATCCAAAGCAGAATCTGTTTCTCTACATGTTTCAATGTCATAAACTCTTGGATGATGCTTCTAGAGTGCCAATTGCTATTCAATGGCATAGATATAGTTGATAGGATAATTACAGGGGCACATAGCAGTTAGAAGGATAGCCACCAAAAAATTAGACTCACTGTGGTAGCGATCTCATCAATGAATTAATCTGCCTCTGGTACAGCAAGTATTACACAGCACCATAAAGGCTCTTACATACGATATGCGTTTTAACGGTCACCTGAACATGTTGTTGAACGAATAATAGCCACGATCAAGTCCTGATCTCTAGCTGCGTATTTTCTGTCGTTCACACGGCCGGCTACAGCGTATCGACAAAAAAATATGCTACAATGCGGAAATCCATCGATTGGCAGAAATCCTTGGAATGACTGCTAAAGCTTAAATAGAGCCAGTTGTCTTTTTTTTCCCAGTGCTGAACGCAACTAAACCTCCTCCCCCTTCCTTTTTTTTTTCAGCTCCCATAGGAGTCTATGGGAGCTTCCAGTGTATCTCTGCAAAAGATAGGGCAAGGCCTATCTTTAAATGCAGTGTATTAAATTGGTGATGTGCTGTTTTTGCGGGCGTGATTTTTTTTACGTGGCCAAAAATTGCTCATCTGAAAGAATACTTTGGAATCCACTGCTTCAGATGGTCACGATTTTTGCCTGATTTTTGGACACAGCTAAATAGCGGCATATATACAGTCCTGTGAATAAGGCCTTAGTATGAAAGAATACCAGTGTTTGTAATGGGAATCCTAGTGATACGAGTTACAACTTATCAGTGGTTGAAGTGAATTAGCTGTGCCCAGGAGGGAAATGACAGGTTGCAGGAGGAGGGAGCAGGAAGGGGATTTAGACATAAATGGCGGGAGATTTAATTTTGCGCTTGTGCACTGATGAACGAGGACGATGGCAAGGTTCAATTAAATCACTTCTGGGAAAACCTATATAGTGACATATTGTGAGTGGAAGGTTATAAAGCAGCGCATGTGTGAATAGTAAATTAAGATATTTCATACGCACTCAAGCGGTAAGTAATTGGAATTAATTGGAAATAATATGTAGTACTTACTGGGATCGGGGAGATCCCCCTATGACTGAAAATAGGGCAGACCTCCTCCTATAGGACCAAAGATGGTTTCTAAATAACTTCCAGTGGCTTGTAGAAGTTTTCCTTTTTCTTTATTTACATACAGGTAATCAGGGGTTAATAGCAACGCGTTTCGGCGTAGGTAAGCTTGAGAAAGGCGTATAAGAAAGGATTTCCCCCTTCCCAGTAAGTACTACAAATTATTTTCAATTACTAACTGCTTGAGTGCGTATAAAATATCTCAATTAATTTGTTACCCCTGTTCCTTGGAGGGTTTTTTCTCCTCCATTTATATATGCTGCTCTCCATGTCCAGGGATTTCATGCAGGGCTATGGAGAACTTTTCAAAAGGACTGCTTTTGTGACAACACGTCATTTTCATCTCCTCAAGGCGCTGGCCTATTCTGGTTTTATATCTCTCCATGTGTGTATAGTGGAATTAAAGTTTTGCACAGATTATGCATTTAAAGGCACACGATTATGTGAATAGTATTATAAAAAAAATAAATAAATAAGTGGTATCTATTAAAAATTTATAATTACGTAAGTAATTAAATAAATGAACAGATTAGAACATAATTTATACGTATAAGACAATTGTTTTTTTTCCAAAAAGATTAAAGCTGGTGGGGAGCCAGCCATAGTCACCGCTCTGCCCCCAGGTTAGTGCTAGGGCTATGCGAAATGACTGCTGAGTGGGAATAAAAATATAACCAAGTAATACAATACACATGTCGAGAATGAAAAATAATTAGCTGGAGTGTAACAGCGAAATTAAATTAATTAATAAAATAAAAAATAAAATCAATGGATGATTTTTTTTTTTTATTCAATTTGAAAATACAACATGCAGCAAATTCTTTTCATATGGACAATCATCACTTGTGTGTACAGTCCCATAGGCTGTAGTGGGTTGTCCATGAAATATACAGACAGAACACGCACAAAAAATACAGTCATTCGAACAAACCTTAATCTGTCCTCATTTAAAGGTCCATTTAGACACAAAGATGATCGCTCAAAAATCGCTCAAACGACAGTTTGAATGCTAGCTTTGAGCGATCAATTTGCATAAACTACTAAGTAGCTACTCAGCTACCTAATAGCTTATTAGCATGCAAATGAAGCCTTTAGCTGAATACAGATAACAGCTGGAGGGCTCTTATCTGCTTTCAGCTTCATTGTTCTTCCGCGGGATAGTTGCTGAAAGAATGCTATCAGCACTACTCACAGAGAACTCAGCTTGCGGTCCTGATAAGCAACAACAACGGTTTTCAAGTTGGCTTGAAGTCAGCGATGAACGAAAAGTGCACGATGGGCGTGCATTTAGATGCAGCGATTGTTGCTCAAAAGATGGCTTTTTTGGGCCCAAATGGCTATTGCAACAATTTGTGATGGTGGATGCAGACATCTGATTTCATTTTGCTGTTCACATAAATGTTTGCCTAATGTGTCACCTTGTCCTGCTTCATCATTACTGCTTTACTTAATTTTTATTAAAGGGGTTGTCTCGCGAAAGCAAGTGGGGTTAAGTACTTCTGTATGGCCATATTAATGCACTTTGTAATATACATCGTGCATTAAATATGAGCCATACAGAAGTTATTCACTTACCTTTCCTGTGCTGGCGTCCCCGTCTCCATGGCTCCGTCTAACTTCAGCGTCTAATCGCCCGATTAGACGCGCTTGCGCAGAAGGGTCTTCTGCCTTCGGATCTGCCCGGCAGCAGCGGCGTTCTGGCTCCGCCCCCTTCTACGCGTCATCGCGTAGCTCCGCCCCATTATGTGTGCCGATTCCAGCCTCCTGATTGGCTGGAATCGGCACACGTGATGGGGCGGAGTTACGCGATGACGCGTAGAAGGGGGCGGAGCCAGAACGCCGCTGCTGCCGAACCGAGCCGAAGGCAGAAGACCCTTCTGCGCAAGCGCGTCTAATCGGGCGATTAGACGCTGAAGTTAGACGGAGCCATGGAGACGGGGACGCCAGCGCAGGGAGGGTAAGTGAATAACTTCTGTATGGCTCATATTTAATGCACGATGTATATTACAAAGTGCATTAATATGGCCATACAGAAGTGCTGAACCCCACTTGCTTTCGCGAGACAACCCCTTTAAGTATTTGATTTTACTTCCTCTATTATGGTGCTTTCACACAAGCAGAGTATTTCTGCAATACTTTCCTAAGACTCTCCTAAGAGAATAGAACCCATTGATGTCAATGGCTTTGTTTACATTTTTGTATTTTAGTTGTGCAGGCAAAAAAAAACGCAGCATATGCGCACTAACAGTCCCAGTGGAAGTCATTGCGGGGGGCGCACAATACACAAAGAGATGCATAGTACATTCCATAATTCCGCTGGAAAACAACACATCTGGAATGCTTTAGATGAATTAGCCATTTCAATCAGTGTGCCTTTGTTTGCCATGTGCAAATGAACATGCCGTCCAGCGGAAAAGTACAGTAAATTATGATGATGCGAGCGCAAAAAGGCCTTGTTCACTGCACAAAAAACTGTGCATACACTTGTATTACACTGACCTAAAGACGTGGAAAATCCCACAACAAAACCCGTAAATGCAGGTTAGAGAGCAGAAATCTGCAGTTGCAGAGTTAGCGTGGATACATGCACAATTGTGCGTGACTCAGAGCATCATATTTGCGCTATGAACAAGGCTCCAGATGTGTTCTCTTTCTAGCGAAATTGCGTAGCATATTGTGCATCCTGCTGCATTTGCACACCAGCCATAGACTTTTATGGGAACCTGTGGTGTGCAAAGGAGTACAAAAATAGAGCATGCTGTGCTTTTTTCACAGGAGCAAACTGTACATTCAAAAAAAAAAAAGAATGTGAACGAAGCCATTGAAATCAATGGGTTTTATTATCTGTATGCTCTGCTGGGAACCAGGAGGGAGCGACAGCCTGCAGCAGCGCCGCAGAACGTCAGGAGAAGTGAGTAATGATTTTTATTCTTTGCTCCACTGTATTGCCGGCGTATAAGGTGACAGTTGGGGGGTCGTCTTATACGCCCCGTCGCCTTATACGCTGGTATATATTTTTATTGTAACACATTTCTGGATGAATTGCAGGGAAGGGCTTATATATTTAAACCCTTCCCGACAATTCATCCCGCGATCGCCGGCAGCCCATTGCTTTCAGTGGAACCTGCTGTATTGCCGGCTCCATTGAATTCAATGGGCAAACATCGTTCTTCTCTGCCACAGCTGTTACAGCTGTGGCAGAGAAGAATGATTTGTCTTCTATATGTTCTCAATGGGGTCGGCGCTGCTGCCGCTGGCCCCATTGAGCGCATATAGAGAAGAGAACAGAAATCGCAGATCGCACATAGGTGCGATCTGCGATTTCTATGGCCTAAGAAGGACCGTTGGGGTTCTTGAAGCCTAAAATCACTCCTAACACTCTCCCTATAGCAGCTCCAGCATCAACAACACTTTCCCTGAACTATGTCAGAATGCATCTGAGGCGAGCCGCGGGAGGGGCAGATTTTAATACTCGGGTGACACCTAATCTTGCCAGCCACTCACTGCAGGGGGGTGGTATAAGGCTTGAACATTGCAGGGGGAAGTTGTAATGCCTTCCCTGTCTTTCTATTGGCCAGAAAAGCGCGCAAATTTCTCAGGGAAGAAAATGAAAGTAACCCGAACACCGCGTGGTACTCGTTACGAGTAACGAGCATCTCAAACACCCTAATACTCGAATGAGTATCCAGCTCGGACGAGTATGCTCGCTCATCTCTAATCATTACATAATATCATTCCGCACTGTGGTCAGGTATTGTGGACAGTTAAAAAGACACTTAGGGTATTCTTGAAAAGCTAAGCAAGAAAACTCAGATCTGAAAAGGTTTTATTTTATATGCAAATGTTAAAAACAATAAGTTTAAGTTTGTTTAGTTCTTTTTCTTAGTTTTTTTAATTGCATGGATACAATGTAACTTTAGTATCTATCTGTACAGCATATAAAACCATTATGGAAAGGACACTATTAAGAAGTTAAATGGGAGTGCTATTTATGTTCTAGTAAAGCATGATAAAAATAATGTAAACACCACTTAATTGCAGCAAAAATAGTAGCAATTATCTGTGCTAATGAGCCTAGGTGACATTACTTGCTTATGTGTCTCTGAATCTCCCCTTTCCATTATGAAATCCTGTAACTACTCTCATTATGTTACAAAGCTGACATTCTTCTGCAATATATTACTAGCTCTAGTATTTTCTTTTTTCTCTCCCCTTTCCTTTCTCTACACTGATTTTGATTTCTCTATTACGTGTCCTTAGCACAATTAAAAAATAGAAAAGTACATCTAAGGCCTCGTTCAGATGAGCGCTGTTTTCCCGCTGTTAAGCAGCGAGAAAACAGTGCCGTTATAGTCCGGAAAGGAGGCCATTCACACTATCCGAGGCGCGGGCTGCGTGCTTTCAAGGTACATGTCCTATCTTTGCCTGAACCTCGGAGCCCACATGCTAGTTTGCACTCGCATGTCCTATCTTTGTGTGCATGCGTTGAATCATCACGTCTAGCAATCGCTCATGTGAACGCTTCAATAGGAACGCATTGGTTCCTATAGAAGAGTGTTTTGAGCGCTGCTAAGCGGTGCTAAAACCAAGCTCATCTAAACAAGGCCTAAAGAAAATGTGACCCAGGAGAAACACTGAAAAACTGTGCAAATAATATTGCTTATATGATATAAATTTTTAGACTTGACCCTTTAGTGACTGGCCTATTTGACACCTTAATGAAGAGTCTTTTTTTTTTTTTTTTTTATTAGTCAACACAGGATGTCTTGTTTTTTGTGCAATGAGTTGTATGTTTTAATGCCTTTACCACTTTGAAGTACATATAAGATACTGTGGAACTTTTTTTTAAAGTGTTTTGGTGGGATGAAAAATTTTTTTCCTCTTATGGGGTTCACCGTACGGATTAAATGACATGTTACCTTTATTTTGAGTTTCAGCTTGATTATATATTGATTAAAGCAATACTTAATTTGCATAGCTTTTTATGTGCTACTGCCTTTACAGAATAAAAACGCTTTGAAAAAATAATTGTATTTGCATTACTGCAATTCAAGGCCCAGAACATTTTTACTTTTCTTCTAAGCGAGCTATTTCAGGTCTTGCTTATTGTAGAATGAGTTGTAATTTTCATTGGTATGATTTTCGTATATATGCAACTTTTTAATCACTGCTTATTGCCTTTTTGGAAGCAGATTAATGAAAAACAACAACTCTAGTGTTATTTTTTCATTTTCTTTTTTTTATGGTGCTCACCATTTCACCATATAGAATAAATAATATGCTATAATCACTGTAGGCTATGAAAATCCTCTCTGAAGACCACTACCACTGCAAGAATTAAGGCCCATTTACACTGGACGATTATCGCTAAAACTTCGCTCATCGGCGATCGTTTTAGCGATAATCAGTGCGTGTAAATGGGCGCAGGGCACCCGCATTTCAGACTCTTTTCGCTGATCTTTAAAATCAATTGGGCTTGATTTTAGCAATCAGTTTTATCCGTCGTTCTCCACGGGTAGTGCTGATAGCATTGTTTCCCCTGTGGAGAACAAAGGATCTGAGCGCAGATAATAGCCTCAGGCTATTAGCCTGCACTCAGTGAAGGCTTCATTAACATACATAATTGGCATTTAAGTAGCTGAGAAGCTACTTGAATACCAATTATTTTTTATGCAAAATAATTGCTCAAAGCTATCACTTAGACTGTGGTTTGAGGGATCTTTGAGCAATTATCTGCTCGTGTAAATGGGCCTTTACTCAAACTTTTAATAAGAATTACTAAAAATAATATGGGCTGATAGGTGGAAGACATTACAACCTAATGATTGCTCAATGAAGGCTAGTGTTGTATATCAGAGCAATCCTATTTTAATAGTAGGGCCATGGAGGAGAAGAAATCCTTGCTGCCTATATCATAGATCTCTGTAATGGGAATATACTAGTACCCGCAATAAGTATTTTAAGGCCCATATCCCCAATCAAGTTCCCTATCTATTAAGACAGCTCCCATACCTGCACTGCATAGAGACCTAATACAAAACTATTCTATCTATATGCTAAAATCACTCTACAATACTCTAAGGGTCAATTTACATGGGATGAATGTCGGACAAACAATGCCCGACACTCGTCCCTGTGTGTCCTTGCTCCTGTGATACTGCACGGGAGCTGGTAGTACTTGCTCACTCTCTTCTCTCGCTCCCCTGCCCCTCTCCTTGGACTTAACATAGCGGCCGTTCAGTACTGAACGTCTGCTATTTACACTGAACATTCATCGTTCAGCTCATCATCCATCATTTATGCTGCAAAACAATGGACGATGAGCTGATCACTCATCGTTCAGTGTAAATAGCAGCCGTGCAGTATTGAACCGCCGCTATGTTATGTCAATGGAGAGGGGCGGGGGGAGCGCAAGGAGAGAAATCTCCTGCAGCCTCCCCACTGAGAGCTAATGATACTAGCTCCCATGCAGCAGCACGAGAGCGAGTATGTGCGGGAACGAGTGTCTGACATCGTTTGCCTGACATTCATTACGTCTAAAAGGGCCTTAATTTTATGATAAATAACTAACTTCTACTACAGAGTATATATGCTTTGTGACTCCAATCTACCATAAAACCTGGTGTCTGTTGTTTGTTCATCTACTTTTTATACTGTAATTCTCCTTATGAGGCAGTTAGTTATTAGGGCTGCTGAAACGCGTAAAGATCGAGTAAGAGAAGCTGGATATCTATCTTATAATTAGAGTATTGTAGAGGAAATTTAGCATAGAGATAGAATGTTGAATCCCATTCACTACCAAGTAGTCTGATGAATGAATCTGGCAGATGCCAGGCAAAGGCTATTTGGATATCTCTTATTATAAAACAGCAGCATGTATATTGAATGGTAGAATTAAATGCCAGGAATTTCTAAAATCATAGAATGGTAGAGTTGGAAGGGGCCTCCAGGGTCATCGGGGCCAACCCCCTGCTAAGTGCAGGATTCACTAAATCATCTCAGACAGATATTTGTCCAGCCTTTGTTTGAACACTTCCATTGAAGGAGAACTCACCACCTCCCGTGGCAACCTGTTCAACTCATTGATCACCATCACTGTCAGAAAGTTTTCTCTAATATATAATTTGTGTCTCCTCCCTTTCAGTGTCATCCCATTGCTTCTAGTCTTTCCTTGTGCAAATGAGAATAGGGCTGATCCCTCTGCACTGTGACAGCCCTTCAGATATTTGCAGACAGCTATTCAGTCTCCTCTCGGTTTTCATTTTTGCAAGCTAAACATTCCCAGATCCTTTTACTGTTCCTCATAGGACACGATTTGCAGACCGCTCACCATCTTGGTAACTCTTCTCTGAACTTGCTCCAGTTTGTCTGTCTTTTTTAAAGTGTGGTGCCCAGAACTGGACACAGTATTCCAGATGAGGTCTGACTGAGGAAGAGTAGAGGGGAATAATTACCTCACATGTTCTAGACTATATGCTTTTCTTAATACATCCCAGAATTGTTTGCCTTTCTGGCTGATGCATCACCGCCCACTGTTCAAGCTTTTCTAGATCTTTTTAAATTCTCTCCCTCACTTCCCTAGTGTTAGCTATCCACATTAGATTTGTGTTATCGGCAAATTTGATCAGTTTCCCATCAATTTTCTCCTTCAGATGATTTATAAAAATGTTGAACAACACTGGGCCTAGGATAGAGCATTGCAGTACCCCACTTGATACATTCTTCCACTTGGATGTGCAGCCATTTATGACCACTCTTTGAGTACGATCACTCAGCCAGTTCTGAATCCACCTAACAGTTGCCTTGTCAATCCCATATTTGGTCATTTTTTCAATAAGTATGGTATGAGATATATTGTCAAATGCTTTACTAAAGTCAAGATAAACTATATCCACCGCATTTCCCTGATCAACCCAGTCAGTGATTATTTCATAAAAGGAAATTATATTCGTCTGGCATGACTTGTTTGTTACAAACCCATGCTGGCTATGGTTAATAACTCTATTTTTATCCAAATATTTGCATACATGCTGTTTAATAATTAGTTCAAAGATCTTTCCCGGTATATAAGTCAGGCTCACAGGCCTGTCGTTTCCTGGATTGACCTTCTTGTCTTTTTTGAAGATAGGGACAACATTTGCCCTTTTCCAGTCTTCTGGGACTTCTCCTGTTCTCCAGGAACTTTCAAAGATTATGGCTAGTGGTTCAGCAATTACCTCCGCTGCTTCCTTTAGTATCCTAGGATGTAATTCATTTGGACCTTGGAACTTTTCATCCTGTAAGCATCCAATAGCATCTTTGACTTTTCTTTTGACATACCCCCAAAATCCTTTTTTATTGCTTTTGGCCTCTGTTGCAAGATTCAATTCATTATTAGTAGAGATGAGCGAACGTACTCGTCCGAGCTTGATACTCGTTCGAGTATTAGCGTGTTCGAGATGCTCGTTACTCGTAACGAGTACCACGCGATGTTCGGGTTACTTTCACTTTCCTCTCTGAGACGTTAGCGCGCTTTTCTGGCCAATTGAAAGACAGGGAAGGCATTACAACTTCCCCCTGCGACGTTCAAGCCCTATACCACCCCCCTGCAGTGAGTGGCTGGGGAGATCAGGTGTCACCCGAGTATAAAAATCAGCCCCTCCCGCAGCTCGCCACAGATGCGTTGTGAGATAGCTGAGGGACAGTGGTATCGTGTTGGAGCTGCTGTAGGGAGAGTGTTAGGAGTTAGTGTAGGCTTCAAGAACCCCAACGGTCCTTCTTAGGGCCACATCTAACCGTGTGCAGTAGTGTGGAGGCTGCTTTTAGCAGTGTTGCACATTTTTTTTTTTTGGTATATCGGCCGTGCAGAGCATTGGACCCTGGAGTAATAGTCCAGGGACAGAAGTGTGGAGGCAGGGAGAGCGTTAGGAGTTATTGTAGGCTTCAAGAACCCCAACGGACCTTCTTAGGGCCACATCTAACCGTGTGCAGTAGTGTGGAGGCTGCTTTTAGCAGTGTTGCACTTTTTTTTTTTTGGTATATCGGCCGTGCAGAGCATTGCGCCCTGCAGTAATACTCCAGGGATAGAATTGTGTAGGCAGGGCCAGAAGACATATATTATAGATTGAATATACGCAGTGGTCCTTTAGAAAAAAATATTTGGAAAAAATCTATTTGGCCTGCCTGTCACTCTGCTCAGTGTTCTGGGTCCGTGTCTGCTGGGGGTAGTAGTTCTCCAAATAAATACGCAGCCAGCTAAGTGTTACAGCAGGCTTGCGCCAAATTATTTCCTGGCTCTGAAATCACCGGTCTGTTGCAGTTAATAACAGTGCAACACTGCAGTTCCGTCACACACACATCAGGGACAGAATTGTGTAGGCAGGGCCAGAAGACATATTATAGATTGAATATACGCAGTGGTCCTTTAGAAAAAAATATTTGGAAAAAATCTATTTGGCCTGCCTGTCACTCTGCTCAGTGTTCTGGGTCCGTGTCTGCTGGGGGTAGTATTTCTCCAAATAAATACGCAGCCAGCTAAGTGTTACAGCAGGCTTGCGCCAAATTATTTCCTGGCTCTGAAATCACCGGTCTGTTGCAGTTAATAACAGTGCAGCACTGCAGTTCCGTCACACAGTCCAGGGACAGAATTGTGTAGGCAGGGCCAGAAGACATATTATAGATTGAATATACGCAGTGGTCCTTTTGAAAAAAATATTTGGAAAAAATCTATTTGGCCTGCCTGTCACTCTGCTCAGTGTTCTGGGTCGGTGTCTGCTGGGGGTAGTATTTCTCCAAATAAATACGCAGCCAGCTAAGTATTACAGCAGGCTTGCGCCAAATTATTTACTGGGGTTCCGTAAAGGAAGTCAGCCTGCAACCACAGGCAAATAAGCGGCACATTTAATTACAGCGTTCTGTTTCTGCACTACTGCTAATACACCATGCTGAGGGGTAGGGGTAGGCCTATAGGACGTGGACGCGGGCGAGGACGCAGAGGCCCAAGTCAGGGTGTGGGCACAGGCCGAGCCACTGCGGTGGCCAGGGGTAGAGGCAGGGCCAGACCGAATAATCCACCAACTGGTTCCCAAAGCGCCCCCTCGCGCCATGCCACCCCGCAGAGGTCAAGGTGCTCTACGGTGTGGCAGTTTTTCACAGAGACGCCTGACGACCGACGAACAGTGGTGTGCAACCTTTGTCGCGCCAAGATCAGCTGGGGAGGCACCACCACCAGCATGCGCAGACATATGATGGCCAAGCACCCCACAAGGTGGGACGATGCCCATTCACCGCCTCCGGTTTGCACCACTGCCTCTCCCCCTGTGCCCCAACCTGCCACTGAGATCCAACCCCCCTCTGAGGACACAGGCAGTACCGTCTCCTGGCCTGCACCCACACCCTCACCTCCGCTGTCCTCGGCCCCATCCAGCAATGTCTTTCAGCGTAGCGTCCAGACGTCGCTAGCGCCACAGTTTGAGCGCAAGCGCAAGTACGACGCCACGCACCCGCACGCTCAAGCGTTAAACGGGCACATTGCAAAATTGATCAGCCTAGAGATGCTGCCGTATAGGCTTGTGGAAACGGAGGCTTTCAAAAGCATGATGGCGGTCGCGGCCCCGCGCTACTCGGTTCCCAGTCGTCACTACTTTTCCCGATGTGCCGTCCCAGGCCTGCACGACCACGTCTCCCGCAACATTGTACGCTCCCTCACCAACGCGGTTACTGCCAAGGTCCACTTAACAATGGACACGTGGACAAGCACAGGCGGGCAGGGCCACTATATCTCCCTGACGGCACATTGGGTGAATTTAGTGGAGGCTGGGACAGAGTCAGAGCCTGGGACCGCTCACGTCCTACCCACCCCCCGAATTGCGTGCCCCAGCTCGGTGGTGGTATCTGTGGGGGTGTATGCTTCCTCCACTAAAGCACCCTCCTCCTCCTCCTACGCAACCTCTGTCTCGCAATCAAGATGTGTCAGCAGCAGCAGCACGTCGCCAGCAGTCGGTGTCACGCGGCGTGGCAGCACAGCGGTGGGCAAGCGTCAGCAGGCCGTGCTGAAACTACTCAGCTTAGGAGAGAAGAGCCACACGGCCCACGAACTGCTGCAGGGTCTGAGAGAGCAGACCGACCGCTGGCTTGCGCCGCTGAGCCTCCAACCGGGCATGGTCGTGTGTGACAACGGGCGTAACCTGGTGGCGGCTCTGCAGCTCGGCAGCCTCACGCACATGCCATGCCTGGCCCATGTCTTTAATTTGCTGGTTCAGCACTTTCTGAAAAGCTACCCCCACTTGTCATACCTGCTCGGAAAGGTGCGCCAGCTCTGCGCACATTTCCGCAAATCCCACACGCACGCTGCCACCCTGCGGACCCTGCAACATCGGTTTAATCTGCCAGTGCACCGACTGCTGTGCGACATGCCCACACAGTGGAACTCTACGCTCCACATGTTGGCCAGACTCTATGAGCAGCGTAGAGCTATAGTGGAATACCAACTCCAACTTGCGCGGCGCAGTGGGAGTCAGCCTCCTCAATTATTTACAGAGTGGGCCTGGTTGGCAGCCATCTGCCAGGTCCTTGGAAAATTTGAGGAGTCTGCCCAGATGGTGAGCGGGGATGCTGCAATCATTAGCGTCACCATTCCTCTGCTATGCCTCTTGAGAAGTTCCCTGCAAAGCATAAAGGCAGACGCTTTGGAATCAGAAACGGAGGCGGGGGAAGACAGTATGTCGCTGGATAGTCAGAGCAACCTCATGTCTATATCTCAGCGCGTTGAGGAGGAGGGGGAGGAGCATGAGGAGGAGGGGGAAGAGACAGCTTGGCCCACTGCTGAGGGGACAGATGCTGCTTGCCTGTCATTCTTTCAGCGTGTATGGCCAGAGGAGGAGGAGGAGGAGGAGGGGGAGGAGCATGACGAGGAGGGGGAAGAGACAGCTTGGCCCACTGCTGAGGGTACAGATGCAGCTTGCCTGTCATCCTTTCAGCGTGTATGGCCAGAGGAGGAGGAGGAGGAGGAGGAGGATCCTGAAAGTGATCTTCCGAGTGAGGACAGCCATGTGTTGCATACAGGTACCCTGGCACACATGGCTGACTTCATGTTAGGATGCCTTTCTCGTGACCCTCGCGTTGCACGCATTCTGGCCACTACGGATTACTGGGTGTACACACTGCTCGATCCACGGTATAAGGAGAGCCTTTGCACTCTCATTCCCGAAGAGGAAAGGGGTTTGAGAATGATGCTATACCACAGGGCGCTGGTGGACAAACTGATGGTAAACTTCCCATCCGACAGCGCTAGTGGCCGAAGGCGCATTTCCGCGGCCCACGTAGCAGGGGAGGCGCAGAGATCAGGCAGCATATACAGCGCAGACAGGGGAACACTCTCTAAGGCCTTTGACAGCTTTATGGCTCCCCAGCAAGACTGTGTCACCGGTCCCCAGTCAAGGCTGAGTTGGCGGGAGCACTGTAAAAGGATGGTGAGGGAGTACGTAGCCGATTGCAGCACCGTCCTCGGTGACGCCTCTGCCCCCTACAACTACTGGGTGTTGAAGCTGGACATGTGGCCTGAACTCGCGCTGTATGCCCTGGAGGTGCTTGCTTGTCCTGCGGCTAGCGTCTTGTCAGAGAGTGTGTTTAGTGTGGCTGGGGGAATCATCACGGATAAGCGTACCCACCTGTCAACCGACAGTGCCGACAGGCTTACACTCATCAAGATGAACAAAGCCTGGATTTCCCCAGACTTCTCTTCTCCACCAGCGGACAGCAGCGATACCTAAGCAATACGTAGGCTGCACCCGCGGATGGAAACATCGTTCTCTATCACCATCCAAAACGGGGACCTTTTTGCTTCATCAATCTGTGTATAATATTCATCCTCCTCCTCCTGCTCCTCCTCCTGAAACCTCACGTAATCACGCCGAACGTGCAATTTTTCTTAGGCCCACAAGGCTCAGTCATATAATTTTTCTAAACAATTTTTATACGTTTCAATGCTCATTAAAGCGTTGAAACTTTCACCTCAACCAATTTTTATTTTAACTGGGCTGCCTCCAGGCCTAGTTACCAATTAAGCCACATTAACCAAAGCCATTAATGGGTTTCACTTGCCCTCTCGGTTGGGCATGGGCAATTTTTCTGACGTACATTAGTACTGTTGGTACACCAATTTTTGTGTGCCCTCGCCTACAGTGTAATCCAATAAATTTTTGGCCCACCTGCATTACAGCTGACATAACATCAGCTGTGATGGGCAATGCAATAGGATATATTTATGTACCGCCGGTGGGTTCCAGGGAGCCACCCATGCTGTGGGTCCACAGGGAGTTGTAACTACATGTGTCCACTTCTAAAGAACCCCAGTCTGACTGGGGCATGCAGTGTGGACCGAAGCCCACCTGCATTAAACATGACATTACTACCTCAGCTGTGTTGGGCAATGCAATGGGATATATTTATGTACCGCCGGTGGCTTCCTGGCACCCACCCATGCTGTGGGTCCACAGGGAGTTGTAAATGCATCTGTTTCCACTTCTAAAGAACCCCAGTCTGACTGGGGCATGCAGTGTGGGCCGAAGCCCACCTGCATTAAACATGACATTACTACCTCAGCTGTGATGGGCAATGCAATGGGATATTGTTATGTACCGCCGGTGGCTTCCTGGCACCCACCCATGCTGTGGGTGCACAGGGAGTTGTAACTACATGTGTCCACTTCTAAAGAACCCCAGTCTGACTGGGGCATGCAGTGTGTGCCAAAGCCCACCTGCATTAAACAAGACATTACTACCTCAGCTGTGTTGGGCAATGCAATGGGATATTTTTATGTACCGCCGGTGGGTTCCAGGGAGCCACCCATGCTGTGGGTGCACACGGAATTCCCATTGCGGAATTGTACCTGCCTGTGACTATATATAAAAAAACGCGGTCTGACTGGGGCATGCAGACACCTTGACACAATGAATAGTGTGTGGCACATAGGTTCCCCATTGCTATGCCCACGTGTGCAGCTCCAGATGGAGGTGGCACAGGATTGGATTTCTCATTGCTTCTGTACAGCATTGTGGGCTATCGCCCCGCCCCTTTTAAAGAGGGTCGCTGCCTAGCCGTGCCAACCCTCTGCAGTGTGTGCCTGCTTTTCCTGTGGCAGACGCACTTATAAATAGACATGAGGGTGGCGTGGCATGAGGGCAGCTGAAGGCTGGGCAGGGAAAGTTTGGTGTGCGCTGTGGACACTGGGTCGTGGGGGGGGGGGATTTGGCAGCATGTAACCCAGGAGAAGTGGCAGCGGAGTGTCATGCAGGCAGTGATTGTGCTTTGTTGGAGGTAGTGTGGTGCTTAGCTAAGGTATGCATTGCTAATGAGGGCTTTTCAGATGTAAAAGTTGTTGGGGGGGGGCCCACTCTTTCTGCTATTGTGGCTTAATAGTGGGACCTGGGAACTTGAGATGCAGCCCAACATGTAGCCCCTCGCCTGCCCTATCCGTTTCTGTGTCGTTCCCATCACTTTCTTGAATTGCCCAGATTTTCACAAATGGAAACCTTAGCGAGCATCGGCGATATACAAAAATGCTCGGGTCGCCCATTGACTTCAATGGGGTTCGTTACTCGAAACGAACCCTTGAGCATCGCAAAAATTTAGTCTCGAGTAACGAGCACCCGAGCATTTTGGTGCTCGCTCATCTCTAATTATTAGCTTTAGCTTTTCTGACACTTGCCCTACAATTTCTGCAGACTGCATTATATTCTTCTTTAGATATCCCCCCCCCCCCCCCTCTTTCCATCTGCTAAACATATTTTTCTTCCTTTTTAACATGTGTGCAAATTCTGTGTTCATCCATCTTGGACTCTTTAAATGCTTTAAATTCCTCCTTCTTTTAGGGATTGTTAAAGATTGTGCTTTGAGAATCTCATTTCACAATATTTCCCAACCTTCTTGGACATTTCTGTCCTTCAGAACATCCAGCCATTGGATTCTTCCTATACTCTTACTGAGTTCATTAAAATCTGTCTTTCTGAAACCTACCTTAAAGGAGATGTCCCGCGCCGAAACGGGTTTTTTTTTTTTTAAACCCCCCCCCCGTTCGGCGCGAGACAACCCCGATGCAGGGGTTAAAAAAACCACCCGCACAGCGCTTACCTGAATCCCGGCGGTCCGGTGACTTCAATACTTACCGCTGAAGATGGCCGCCGGGATCTTCTACCTTCGTGGACCGCAGCTCTTCTGTGCGGTCCACTGCCGATTCCAGCCTCCTGATTGGCTGGAATCGGCACGTGACGGGGCGGAGCTACACGGAGCCGCTCTCTGGCACGAGCGGCTCCATAGAAGACTGCTGAAGACCCGGACTGCGCAAGCGCGGCTAATTTGGCCATCGGAGGCCAAAAATTAGTCGGCTCCATGGGAACGAGGACGCTAGCAACGGAGCAGGTAAGTAAAAAACTTTTTATAACTTCTGTATGGCTCATAATTAATGCACAATGTACATTACAAAGTGCATTATTATGGCCATACAGAAGTGTATAGACCCACTTGCTGCCTCGGGACAACCCCTTTAAGACTAAAGGGATATTTAGAAATGATTTTTTTTTTCTAGAAATCAAATAAAACCCTTAACCATGCATAACAGGACTATTTCAATTTTCTCACTTTCCTAATCACATTCAAATGTAAATGGATCTTTGATATTGTCAGGCAGATGGATGTGGACCCACCCTTCCACATCCTGATTAGAGGCAGCACTTGGGTAATTCTGGTTTTCAACCTTGAAATTTAGTCTTCAGGGTCTTCAAACCATTACTCACAGACATAGTCTCAGTCGTGTGGCTGCTGATGTTATGCAAGTCCAAGCTTGGAGTGGACTTAGTGCCACCTAGAGCAGCCTCTCTCACTTACCCTAAGTGATGATGTTTCCTTGTTTGACTGGGCAAGAACACTGATAATTTCCAGAACTTCCACAATACACGCACATATACATAATATGCTTTCTCTGACATTCCTCGGATAAGAACTTACTTCTTTTTACCTCCACAGGCCCAACAGCAGAAGTGGAGGAAGGAAGTGGTCTTGAGAAGCTGGGAGCCAGATGCCTCTTTTTCTCATCACAAGTGAATGTTAATCTTGGTAGCTAGGGAGATGAGGTCTTCCAAGGTAAATGGTAATTCTTCACCAGCTAACTCGTCTTTAATTCTGCCAGAACGCCCAATCCCGAAAGTCACCAATAGTACCTGATCGTTTTAGTCAAGTACTGCCGTCAATGTGCAAAACTGTATAGCATAATGCCCAACCATCTTGGACTCCTGGAGGAGATATGCAGAAGTGCAGAAGCAATAGCAGAAACGGAGCTTGGTTTTTCAAATAAAGTTCTGAAAGTTGACAGAAAACTCTGAAAATTGGTAGTTGTTGCATGATTTAATTCCCATAATGAAGTAGTCCTCCTCTGTTTCTTTCATTCTTTTTTTCTGACTGGGTAAGTCAGCTTTTTGAAGTAGTGACAACTGGGGGACGTGAGAAGCTGGGCAGGTCCTGACTCCTGTTGTATCAAACTCTGGCAGCAGACGTGACACCTCTGGAGACACATGTCCTTGTGTTGGCACGCGGGTGGCAGCTCATAGGGCACTGAGTGAGGGAAGCCTAAGGCCTCATGTCCACGTCTAAAATACATTTAAAATCCGCAGCGTTTCACCTTCACGCGTGATCCGTGCCCTATAGGGATGCATTGCAGGTAGTTAAATATCTGCGGATATTATTTTCCCCTGAGCGTGCGGATTGTGTGTGCGGGAAAACACCCGCAGCATGCTCCATTTTAGTGCGGCTCTCCCGCGGGGACGGCTCCTGCAGGCTTCTATTGAAGCCTATGTAAGCCGTCCGGATCCGCGGCACACCCACAGCTGAATTAGTGCTCTCCAGCGCGGAAGCGCGGGAAAGCAGGAGTTAAAAAAAAAATAGAGTGCACGGCGCATGCGCGCGGCACGCTGCCGGCGGGCAGAGCACATCCGCTGGGCTGAAGAAAGAAGATTTGTCCATGACAGAGAGCAGATTCGCAGCGTCCGGATAGGTAAGTAATTCTTCTTTTTGGGCCTCATGTCCGCGGGAAAGGAGGGACCCGCTGCGGGATTCTGCATAAAGAATCTGCAGCGGGTCTGATTTTTCCCATGGACGTGAGGCCTAAAAGGACTCACTTCCTGACACCATGTGGCAGCAGTATCATGCTGACAAATAAAGAGTCAGACCTGTTCAGCCTTGCATGTAGCCAGCCCGCAAGCGATGTGGTCTCTGGAGTCTGTTTAGGCCTCATGTCCACTAGAAAAATACAATTCCCGCAAAATCTGCTGCAGATTCTGCGTGGATTTGCTTTAAATGGTATTTTTTCTTGCACGTGGATATCCCCACCTATAGATAGCAATGTGGCCGATCCGCACTAAAATGGAGCATGCCAATGATATTCCTATGGGCAAAATTTCACCCGCGGAATCCACATGCGATATTCGCAATTTAATTTTACTAGTGGACATGAGGCCTCACCATGAATGCAGTGGAGGAGCGATACAGAAGAGGGCCCAGGCTGGCTCTGTCAGTAGTGACTGACTGCAGGACTGCAGTAGTGCACCTTGGAGGAGCATGAGAGTTGGATTGCGGGACATTGGAAGACAATGTGGGTTGATTGTGGGACATTCAAAGGAGATAATGGGGGGTTGGATTCTGGGTCACTGGACACAGATGATTGGGGTTGATGATGCAAAGGGTGGAATTATATATTTTTGGTGTAGGGAAAAAAATTGGGTGCCTGGGAAAGTGTTTCCTAGTCCGTTGTTAGTAGCAGTATTATGTATTTTGCCAGTTCGCCTTTTGGCAATGCATAGAGTGCCTAGGAAATGTGTAAAATATTTATAATTTCATACTTTGACATCCAATTTTGGGCATTCTATAGATTTCTTAGGCATTTCATATAATCATTTCACACATTGCCTGTAACATATGCATTACATATAATATTAATCATATATCAAAGTTAAAATAGGAACATTTTCATAAGCTGGAAACTTTATGTAAAATACAGTAAAATTCTGATTGGTATAAGCATTCAGTATTGATGTAAATTTTTGAACCATGACTGAAAAGAATCCAACTATAGCCTATTCGACTTATATTTCAGAAACAACTTATAATTTGTTGTAAACCATCAATCATAAATAATATAGGAAACCGATTCCTGTCAGTTGATCACCTATGCAGATGGTTTCATCTCCATTTCTATTATATATGGAATATAAAACAGGCTCACTGCAAGATACCATGGGGATAAATGCAGAATGAGCACGTTTACATATACTGCACATGCATATAAATCACTGTGAATGCTAAGACAATAAAACGGAGTTGGAAAAAGAATGATATAAAGCCTACAGTATTTCTTGATCATAATCTCTCTAAACTTGTATCCTCAAGCTACAAAGTTACGTAATACCTTCAAGGCACTGGAAAATGTTGTTAAAATGATTCTTCAATCCAGTATTATAGAGTACCTGTAGTTGAACCTCTGTCACTAAAAAGTGATATGTGCCATATTGTTCCTTGGATAATGGGCCGTGTTGCCTTGTAAAATGGTGATTATGCTTTATGAACTATATATCTCCAATATTACTGGCCACTCGAAAGGTACTGTCTACTTTGTAATGATCAAGTACCACCATCTAGAATTTATGATTTTCTTTCCTGGGGTAATGCACCAAATGTACAATTTTTTTCTTCACTCTTTCAGAATGATTTCTGATTCCACCGGCACAAGGTTTTTCAACCGGTACTTTAATTCTGACCATGCCCTTAAGGCAGTACCTATGACATAACAAGAGATTTCAACCTAATGGTGTATTTATTGTGTGTCTTTGGAGAAACTCCTAAAGCCTTTGTCACTTGAAATATCTATCTAGTGTTAATATTTTTATATTTGAAAGTGTTTTGGCTTCAGATAGGATTTTTGTTTGCTTATTTCTGGATTTGTTTTCTTGGCATTTTAGGGACTCACAAAAATAAACTGTGTTTCTTAAATAAATGTGGTTATATTAGCTTTTTTTATTCAGTATATAAACATGAAAAGTTAAAGGAGATGTCTCGAGGAAGCAGTGATTTTTTTTTTTTTGCCCAATCCCCCCAATTAAACATACATTACTAAGCCCCCCTGTAAATGACTTTCCTAGCTGGTTTGTACTTACCGTTCCAGCGTTTCAGCAACTTATAAAAGTTTCCCCAAGATGGCCGCCGGCTCTTTCCCCGTCGCTCGCTGCAGCCCGACGTGCGCGCTCCCGAGACGCTGCCAGCTGTGTCTCCATGGCAACCGGACGCCCCGCAGCCGCCGCCGCCGACCAGACGCCCCGCAGCCGCCGACCAGTCACCCACCGCCAGGCAGCAGGTAACCGGCGCTAGCCCCCGGCTCCCCAGCGCTAGACCCTCAGCCCAGGTGAAGGCCCCGGAGCCCAGCGCTGGGCTCCGGGGCCTTCACCTGTCAGTGAACATCACCCCCGACCCATCACTTACCCCCCTGGCCCAGCGCTAGTTCCCCCCGGCCTAGCGACAGCCCCCCCATCGCAGCGACAGCCCCCCCCGGCCTAGCGACAGCCCCCCCATCGCAGCGACAGCCCCCCCCCGGCCTAGCGACAACCCCCCCATCGCAGCGACAGCCCCCCCCGGCCTAGCGACAGCCCCCCCATCGCAGCGACAGCCCCCCCGGCCTAGCGACAGCGCCCCCATCGCAGCGACAGCCCCCCCCGGCCTAGCGACAGACCCCCCATCGCAGCGACAGCCCCCCCCGGCCTAGCGACAGCCCCCCCATCGCAGCGACAGACCCCCCCGGCCTAGCGACAGACCCCCCATCGCAGCGGCAGCCCCCCCCCCCCCCGGCGCATCACAGCGACAGCGGCGACAGCGACGACAGCCCCCCCCCCCGGCGCAGCGGCAGCCCCCCCCGGCCCATCACTTACCTGGACGGCAGGACAGCTGGACGGCAGGACAGCTGGGCGGCTTCTCCGGACGGCAGCTCCAGTTTCTGCACCTTCCTCTAACAGAGGAAGGTACAGAATGGCCGCTCCAGCACGCTCCCGAGCAGTGACAGCTCATCTGCGCATGCGCAGAAGAGCTGTAGCGGGGAGCACACTGAAGCGGCTCGTGCTGAAAGGAGAAGACCGGACTGCGCATGCGCGTCTAAAAAAGCAAGCTGCCAGCGAATTTAGACGGAACCATGGAGACGAGGACGCTAGCAACGGAGCAGGTAAGTGGAATAACTTCTGTATGGCTCATATTTAATGCACGATGTATATTACAAAGTGCATTAATATGGCCATACGGAAGTGTATACCCCCACTTGGTTTCGCGAGACCACTCCTTTAAGGAAGCCTTATTATAAAAGTTTGTAACACAGATATAATTTCTAAGCAAAATGTACATGCCCACATAAATTGTAAATGTGGATAAATGCACTCACTAAAATTGAATTCCTGTCAATTGGATGATGATGACATAATTTAATAGAAGACTGGGCAAAACTGATACATTGAGAGAGTTGTATCAAAACTAGTATTAGGTCACTGCTTTTTCCGAAGGTGATTTTGTACTATGTGCCACTTGAAAACAGTCAGCAAGCTTAGGGCTTATTTACACGAGCGTATATCGGCCGGCCGATATATGCTTCCATATAAGCAGTTCCCCTCTTCCCTCCCCCTCATCGTCTCTCTGCCTCTCTCCTCCCTTCTGGTGTTTGCAATGGCAGTGGGCGGCAACTATCTGATGCATTGGATTAGAAGTGCATTTCGGCTGGGCGGTTTTTTTTGTCGGCCTGGAACTATTTTCCTGCCCGGAATACGTTGGCTGCTGCATAGACTCCTATGGGAGCCTATGACAGCTGCTGGAGAAGCGAGGTCAGAGGGAGTTTAGCAGTGGGACTGCTAAACTCCCACCCCCTTCCCTCCTCTTTTCCGACACTTGCCAACTATTTGCAATGGGAGGGGCAGGACGGGGGTGGGAGCTAGTGGCTAAGCCATGTTCCTGCCCTCTCTTCGCCCCTTGTTGACAGACAGCAATGGGAGGGGGCAGGAGCATGGCACACTAGCGAGGTGGAGGAAAGGGGGAGTCAGTTTAACAGAGCTAAACTGTCTGCGCCCGCCAGATGGTATTGCGGGGACTGTGTATATGCACTGGGCCAGGGCCGTCTGAACCCATTCACACGTTTTTACGTTGCCAGCGAGTGACTGCAAAAACATGGACGTCCGTGTGAATAAGCCCTCAATGTAATGAGTGAAATCCCACAACTAAATTCACACCAAATTCATAAGAAAATCATGTGCAGATTTAACTGCAGATTTTGGTAGCAATTTTTGATGTAGAAACACAGCAGAAATGTTCTCCTATATGTAAAAGTAGCCTTAGGTTGCCTAAACATGCACGTTTTGGTGATATTTTTGGCCTTTAAAAAACCATGTTAAAAAAGACTGATACATGCAATTTTTTGGGTGGATTTTTTTTTTTATTCACATATTTTTACATGCATTTTTTTCTCGTGCTTTTCTTCTATAGCTAAGGCTTTATTCACATGAGCATATATCGGCTGGCTGATATACGCTACCATCTGATGCATTGGATTCCAGAAGGGCGTATTCCCAAGGCATAAAAGCGCCTGGCTAGCCAATATAGCGTCAAGCAGGAAAGATAGTCCTGGAACTATCTTCCTGGCCTGAATATGTCGGCTGCTGCATAGAATCCTATGGGAGCCTATGGCAGCTGCCGGAGAAGGGAAATGGGAGGGTGTTTAGCATTGTGACTACTAAACTCCCTCCCCCTTCTCTCCTCCTCGCCATCCCTTGCAGACTGTTTGCAATGGGAGGAGACGGTGGCGGAGCTGGTTGCTAAGCTCCCACCCGCCCCACCGCCTCTCATTGCTGGCTGCCGACAAGGGGCAGAGAGGGGGCGCGAGCTAGTGTGATAAGCTCCCGCTCCCTCTGCACCCCTTGCCAATGACACTGTGAGCTCGGCATATATGCCCGGGCCAGGGCCATCTGAACGGGCGCACAAACGTTAGATTTGTGCGCCTTTTCACGCGTTATTACGTCGCCAGCGGTCGAAAGTAAAAACGCTGATGCCCATGTGAATAAGCCGTAAGCCTATATAAATAGACCAGATAAAATGACAGCAATTTAAAAAAAACATGAAAAAAAATTGTCTGTATTGCGTTTCATATTTCCCTAAAAAGACAACAAAAACTGGCCAGAAAGACACCATACAGCAACCTTTCACATGGGATGGAATTACATATGGTGCTGGACACAGCAAAATAAGCAGCTGCAGAATTCTACATCAAAATCCGCAGGTCTAACTGCGGAATTTGATGCAGAATTGCAGCCTGGTTTTAAGCTGTTTTAAACCATTTTCAATGTCATATCAAAATTTGCAGTAGCCTGTGGATTTTGGTGCAGAATTACCTGTGGCTTGCAGTGCATCTTGCAGCTTATTTTATCCCATGTGAAACATCCCTGAAACAGCATGCTTATTAGAGATGAGCGAGCATACTCGATAAGGCAAACTACTCGAGCGAGTAGTGCCTTATTCGAGTACCTGCCCGCTCGTTTCTAAAGATTCGGCTGCCGGCGCGGGTGACAGGTGAGTTGCGGCGCTGAGCATATCGCCAGTGTGCAAGAGCCCTTAATGATGAAACCTATCAATATTCAGGAAAGTTATAAATGTAATAAATATAAAACTATAATAAAATCTTTCAAGAACCGCTACTCTGCTTATTGATATTTTACTTGGAACAATGGGGTTTTTATAAACTACAGCAAGGAAAATTGTGAAAAATTTAAAAAAGTGGAAAAATGTGAGTAGGCTTCATTAAAACATCTGAAGACATTAGCATATATTGAGATTTGTGCAACACAGTCTCCTCTGTTCTTCTGTTATCTTACCTTCAATTCTCCAATGGAAGATAGGAGTCCGGCACCGTATGCTCGCAGCTGTCCATCTTGTTTGCAAAGCCCAAATTCAATAGTAAAAAAGTAGCACTGAAAAGAAAAATTACAACTGTTTTTTGCTATACCATTCCTTAAAAACATGTAGTAATATTTCTCTATAATCCTGTGTTTCCACAGTCAGATACCAGTTTACAGCTGAGGCTCCGGCTAGCAATGGCAACCAATTCAATTGCAGTCTCAGCAATATGGTCAGCAAGATTGTGCTGCTATTGGCAGATACCGCTGAGCAGTGTCTTAGCTGCAAGCCGGTACCTGTATGTGGGAACACGACCTAAAGGAATTGTCTTTTTTAGGCAGCTGCTTCTGTAAAACAGGTGCTCACAGCAATTTGTTATTCGCAATGGGTCCAGTTTCTAAAACTCACCTCATTCGGCCACACATTTCCTCTACAATGCATACATTCAACCTTTTTGAAGACCAGGCTTTTTTGTACCTTAAGGACCAGACACTTTTTAGGGATTTTACCCATGTGGTGGTTTTAATGCTCTATTTTTTTTTCCTTTAGCTACCAAAATTATTTTTGCTGCGTTTTTTTTCAGTGACAAATAGGGTGTTTTTTTTCACTGACTTATTTTTCCTTTTTTTAGTTTTATTGGGGGTAAGGCCTTAGTCAGACGGGCGTTTTTTCGCGCGATTTGCGGATCGCATGACGGATGCGCATCCGCAAATCGCGTGACCCGTGCGTGCAAGTCGCCCGCAAATCGCCCGAAAATCTGCTCCTAGCCGCGTTTCATTAGAAACGGGCCGGAGCTGTCCAGCGCATTGCATTCAATGGAGACGGCAATAGAGCCGCCTCCATTTAAAGCAATGCGCTGCGGGCGAGCCCGGGATGAATTGTCGGTAAGGGCTTAAATATATAAGCCCTTCCCTGCAATTCATCCTAAAATGTGTTAAAATAAAAAAAAATTGTATACTCACCTTCTCCCAGCAGCCGGAGCTCCGCGCGGCCGTCCTGCAGTGGGTGTGAAGGGGGTGTGAGTCAGACCTGCCCCCTGATTGGCTCAGCGCTGAGCCAATCAGAGGCATGCCTCACTCACACCCATTCATGAATTCATGAATGGATGTGAGTCAGACCTGCCCCTGATTGGCTCAGCGATGAGAGGCAGCAGTCACTCACCCATTCATGAATTCATGAATGGGTGTGTGAGTGAAACCGGCCTCTGATTGGTCAGGGCTGTGACCAATCAGAGGCAGATCATTCAGCAGGCGGGGATTTTAAAGCCCCGCCGGCTGAATAGTGCCGAGAAGCAGTTCAGGAGAACTGACAGCGGCCGCGGCTGGACTCCGGCTGCAGCGGAAAGGTGAGTATACAATTTTTTTTTATTTTAACACATTTTAGGATGAATTGCAGGGAAGGGCTTATATATTTAACCCCTTCCCGACAATTCACCCCGCGCACGCCGGCAGCCCATTGCTTTCAATGGAGCGGCTGTGTTGCCGCTCCATTGAATTCAATGGGAAAACATCGTTCTTCTCTGCCACAGCTGTTACAGCTGTGTCAGAGAAGAATGATTTGTCTTCTATATGTTCTCAATGGGGTCGGCGCTGCTGCCGCCGGCCCCATTGAGCGCATATACAGAAGAGAACAGGAATCGCAGATAGGTGCGATCTGCGATTTTTTGTTCTATAATTTATCGGACGAGCGCATAAAAAGCGCTCATGTGTCCGATACCATTGCAAATCAATGGTTTTATAAAATCACCGGACGCATGCGCAGTTTTGTTTAGTTTTAAATTCGTATATTTACACAAAAATAAAGTATAGAATCGGGTTCCTCGTTTTGTTTCGGATGTTTTGATATATAATATGTATGGCTTTGGATTACATGGCGCTTATGGCGATGGTTTTGGTTGGCGTCGGCTTTGGGTTAATTTCTTTTTTATGTATGTATTTTAATTTTATTCTGTCATTTTGTTTTAATTATTTATGTAATTATTTTTTTACTATCTATGTCCCCCATAACATCATGTAAGACCTAAGGGGGATAATGACATGTTTTTTTGGTTTTTTTTATTTGACACTTGTCCACTGCAGCTGGGGCATCCATAGGACCCTCAGTTACAGGGAAAACATCCCCTGTAGAGGCAATAGTCACTGGAAGAGCTGGTCAGGGTCTGCTAGGACCCTGTAGCACTGCTGTGACAAGGAATCCTGGCAGACAGCTCGCGTAGTGAAAGAATGAGTTTCACTTTCACTCTTTAGTACATAGCGCTTGTTGAGCACTGTGTACTAGAGAAAGGAGAAGGCAGAAAGGGTTAAAAACTCACAGCTGACAACTTGACATGCTTCTGATTTATTGCAGAAGCAGAGGCTGTAAACCGCCGCTGTATATTTACTATTGGCTGGGTTTTAGGGCTTATTCAGATGGGCGTATGTCAGTTGGTTTTTCACGCCCGCCTGATAAATGCTGCCCCTCTCTGCAAGGGAAGGAGGCGGGATGGGAACTAACACTGTCGAGGGGCGGAGAGGGGGCTGGAGCTCAGTGCACTAGCTCCCGTCCCATCTCGCCTCCTCCCCTTGCAGAGAAGGACAGCATATATCGGCTGGGCATGAAAACACGGCCAATATACGCTCGTTTGAATAAGCCCTAAAGCCCAGGGCCATGCGCCATAAATTTACTGTGCTTGGTCCTAAATGGGTTAAATGAATATATGACTGATTTTAGACATGTGCAGGACAAATACACCATAGTTGGAGCTGCTTCTAATTATCGGCTCTGCAGTCTAGTTAATAGGGTGGTCTTGTGAGAGTTAACATATTAACATTTCAGATTTTAACTGAAAAAAATACTTTCTAGCTATTGTAAGGGTATTCCCATCTCAGTAAGTTATCCCTATCCATAGGATAGGGGACAATTTACTGTTCGGTGGGGTCCAATCACTGGTACCCTCACTGATTCTAAACTTTCATCCTCTGCCTTTCCTGTTTTGACAGCGGTGACCACGCGTGCAAGCACTGCTTTATCCATTTCAATAGGACCACCAGAGAAAGCCGAGTGCTATCTACCGCTGCCAGTCATAGCCTAGTGGTTGGATCGCCATCAACTAGCTAGTTATCTTCTATCCTGTGTATAAGCGCTAACTCTCTGAGATGGGAATAGTCCCTTAGGCCCAATGCCCATGGACAGAATTTCGCTGCAGAATTCACAGCCAGATGCCCGCCGCGAATTCTGCAGCAATGTCCATCCATAGACATGCCATATTAAAGGATTCTTCCCTGCCTACAAGCGGAAATCAACTGCAATTTTCCACTCGCGGGAAAGAATTGCAGCATATTCTATTCTGTGCGGAAATTCGCACGGACTGCTTCCATTGCAGTCAGCGGAAGCCGTCCATCCCGTGGTGAGTCGCCACGGATTCGCATCATTGCTGGCACGATGGCAGCATCATGCCCTGCACTGTGCATGTATCTTGATGTGCCGGCCAATACTCTCACTGTGGATCTGGACAGGTGAATATTGGGCCTCTGGGGGGTGCCGAGTCTGTTTCCGCTGCAAGATTTTGCAGTCGAAATCCAACCTGGCCGTGAGCATGTGGCCTTAATAGTACTGAAATCAGCCTCCCTAGAGTACTTTATACTTACATAGCTCATGAAACCATTTCTTTGTTATTGATGGACTTTATATCAAAACTTCAAAACACAGGACGGAGGCTGGTGGTGATCTAATTGCTCTAGAAATCTCCAGATGCCAAAGTTTTAGCTAATGACTCTTCCGTTACTTATTAAATGTACAAAGTTAATGATGGAAAAGATCTGTAATGCCGCCTGACTAGGGAAAAGTCAGCTATTCAGCCTGCCTTGTTGCATAAAGGGAAAAGAAAATGGGCATAGGCATCTGCTTGGCATGCTAAGGATTTTCTTTATGTAACAGAACTATTTGTTACACTGTGTCATAACTCTGTGCTGCTTTGTATCTGATTTCTTTTCTTCTCTCCCAATTTTGGTGATTGCATACCATATGTTTGTCTTACACTGCAGTATGATTAATTATACGGTTATTTGTATTCTTTTTATGTCCTAGTGTATTTAATTTTATTTTTATTTAGCTACATTTTCAGTAATTCAGATATTAACCCAAAAGTATAGGAAATTCAACTCCCATATTCGGGTGTAAAAAGAAAAAAAAACTTTAATGAAAATATTAAAAAAATCTAAAAACTCAAATTACTCCCCTTCCATCCCTCATTAAACAAAAACTACGAAAAACCACCACAGATTTGCTTTTATCATATTTGTAATAACCTCACTTAAAAAGTTAGGATATTATTTAACCTACATGGTGAACTCCATGGGAAAAAAATAAAGTGGCCAAAATTGCTAATTTTGCATATCCTGTCTCACAAAAAAAATTAAATAAATAAATAAAAAGTCTCGCAAAAAAAAAAGCTCCCACGCGCCTATGTCAACCAAAAAATATAATATTATGAGTCTTTGAATAAGGCAATCCAAAAAACTATGTACTCTTTTAGCAAATGTTTGAAGGCTGCAAAGGTAGTAAAGCATAAAAAACCTTAATACATCTATTACTATAATCATGTTGATCCAGAGACTAATTTTATCATGTTATTTATGCTTGAACACTGTGAAAACAAAACCCCAAAAAAACAAGGAGGGTGCCCCCCCTCCTCGAAAAATATATAAAGTCGCAATGACGATATCAACAGAAAAATAAAAAAGGTTATGGTTGTTAGAAATGCAACAATGAAAAGAACTGTAACATTTGTTCTTCGTTAGGGCCGAAAATAGGGCGGTGATTAAAGGGGTATTCCGCACTTTTTTTAATTGATGACTTATTCCCAGAATAGATCAGTACAGGGGTCCATCAGTTGATTATCCAGCCTGCTGCCAGATCGGCGGGCTGGACATCATCATCAGTGCTCAGATAAAAAGCACCAGTTTCACTCCTATTGAAATCAATAGGGGCACTGAACTGCTCAGATTCCTATGCAGGGATAAACAGCAAAGGAAAAAGGCGCTAAGTCAATAATGATACTAGTACTTAAAGGGGGTCACTCAAGGAAAGGAAAAGTCTGAGCTTCCTGACTCTGGGGGAGGGACCCCACCGACCCCACCCCTTCCCCAGAGTCAGGACCATTAGAGTCAATATGCTTCCAAAGCCTTTAAATGGATACAACGCTTTTCAGAGGCCATTACATAACAAGACCACTTTCTCAATGTACATATAACATATTCAAATTGCAAAAATTACAGCATATACACGACTCGTATACTTACATGGCTAATGTAACAAGCGACATTAAATGAGAACATAAGAATGTCATGTGATGCATCATCTAATGTGCTCCAAGGTAGACCACAGAAAGTGGAAGACCGATGTCAGTGCTACACTGAATGCCATGCTTCAGTTTGAACACAGCAAACAGAGGCAGCATCACATGATGAAGAACCATATGATCATACCATACCATAATGACATAAGCACTATGTTGAATACAGCACTATCATATGGGATGCAATTCCCCAATGGAACGTTCATACTAAATCAGACATCAAATCTAAAATAATGTATCCGAAGAATATAAATATATATTAAGTATATTACTAAACACAGATAATATATACAGATAGATCTCTAAAAATATATTCATTGTGTATAATGGTAAAGTAAAAGAAATGCATAAATAAAATGATGTAAAAGCGGTATATAGACGGTATGTGAAACATTGATAAGTAAAAAATATGTAAACATATGAATCCATAAAAGTAAGAAAAATTATTAAAGGCATACTCCAAGGCTTCATTCAAACCTCTAGGCGATAAACAGTTAAAATGGAAGATCCAAAACATTTCCCATCTGCATAATGTTCTAAAATTATTACTAACAATCTCCATTGTGAAACTGTGTGAAATGTTTGAAAACACTATGCTGAACAAATTTATGGCAAATATTTGAATAATGTTTATTAATACATTCACATAGGGCTCGTAGAGTTCTATCAATATACTGTAAGCCACAAGGGCTCGGCAGAAATAAATAACATCTGGATCCACAATGGTTTTAATGGAATTCTTTCTCCTGTTGTAAATATAGTTGTATCATTCCCCTGCACGTTCCCCTGTCCCAATCTTTTCCCTCCAGTCCTTGATTGCATTCTTCCTGGGCATGGTGTGCATTGCGCTCAAACATGACAATTATTATTGCTAATCAGGCAGGGAGCCTGATATATTCCCTCTTTTATACATATAAGTGCTTTTAAAGTGTATCTATCGAGTGCTTTTTTATATTAATACAATAGATGTTAAGTTTTTTTATATTAGGGAGGCAACCAATGTGTTAATTTTTGCCTTATGGACAATTTTGTTTATATTGAAATATGCGCTTTTGACTTTGGTTTGAACAGTTATAGTCTACGGATACGTCAAGCACTATCTTTTAATACTTTTTTTTTTGTTTCAAAACGTATATAGTTGACGGATGGTGAAAACGTGAAGTGAACAGACCCAATAATAGAGGAAAATCCCACTTTCTGGGCTTTCATCAAAAAACATCTCTTACTTATGCATTACACAGATAACCAACTGATTTCAATTGGCAGCATATGATGCTTCATTTCCCATATGGTGGGGCTGCAGGAGAATGAAACATTTGCTGAAAGGTTCCCTGACAGATTGTACAAGATTATTGGGGTTCCCAGAAATAGATTGACCAGAGATCAGTTTATTTAAGGGGTTCCTTCCAACTGAAAGAACTCTGTGTAGCGCAGTGTGTTAAGGCACCAGAGAGGCAGTCCTAAGCTAAGGGTTGCAGTTCAATCCCCGCATGGTTCAGGTAGCCAACTCAAAGTTAACTCAGCCTTCCATCCTTTCAAGGTCAGTAAAATGAGTACCCAGCTTGCTGGGGGTAAAGCTGACTGGGGAAGGCAATGGCAAACCACCAAGAAAATGCCAAGAAATCTGCCAAGAAAATGTGACAATGTGGCATCGCCCTAGGAGTCAGTCACGACTCTGTGCTTGCACCAGGGGACTTTACCTATACCTTCTAACAAAAAATGATTCTCAAAAGCAGACATTCTCTTTAGTTGTAGGCAGAAACTGTATCCATCCAGATACTTGAGTAGTGAGATTTCAATGAAATAATAAAGTCACATCATGTGGTTTAAGTCACACTACACAATTCTCCACTTACTTCCAGAACACACCAGTTTATTCAGTACATTTGTACACAGGTTTTCAAGGAAGAAATGCAAAACAGTAATGAACATCTGTAAGACAATTGTAGGTAACGGGCTTGCATCCCTGAAGGTTGTCATTTAAGACTTTGTTGAACAATTAAATGGGAAATTGAGACAGAACCGAAAGAACAGTAAAACTCCATATGCCTTGGTCTCAAATACTACATGTATACTTGCCAATAGTCCTTTATGGGGCAGTCATAGACCTCAAGACAGTAAAGTCAATTTTTATATAGCATTTCACTATGCAGTTTACATTGTTAAGAGCAATGATGGGACCAAGTTGACGAATAAAGCTTTGAAAAGCCAACATCATTCTACAAAAAGGCAGAAATAAACAGTAGTAAATAATTGATGCACATTTTAAGTAATGATCAATTATTGATGCCTAATGAAAGCTAATTACAGTAGATAAACTACTTATCATAACATTCACTTTAGGCCTCCTCCACACACAAGTTTTTCAGTGTTTTTAAAAAATAACATCAATTTCAAATACTTTTCATGGCTCTTTTTATAGGCATTCTTGGTGACGTATTTTATAACATTTAAAACATGCATTTTTCAATTGTTTTCAAGTCCTATAGAGAAACCCAGGAGAAATAATACCGACCCAGAGCATGATATGATTCAGATAAAATGCCAGAAATGCCAAAAATGCCACAGAAATGGTAAAAATAAAAATAGTAGTGCATGTAGATTTTCAATAATCTATTATAAACTTTAAAGTTGCATCTTGCCACAATCTTTTTGGCCTAAAAAAATGCTAAACAGTGCCGCAAAACAATGTGTGTAAATCGAGCCTTAAGGCCCCTTTCACATGCAAAGATAGTCTTTCAAACGACTAAAAGATTGAAAGACTTAGCGATCTATTTGCATAAACTTTTAATGGTTATTAACACTTTATCATCTTCAATTATATGTAAAAGGGGCTGCATTAGCTGTTTTCAGAGCCCAGCCTGTGTTTAAACACACTACCAGCTGTGCAAACAGCTGTATTGTTCTGCTTGTGGCTGCTGCACATTCCATTGTTCTTTCCCGGCCAGTGTAAACATGCCATGGAGAGAACAGCGTGCTGTCTTTTAAGAGATATATGTTTTTGCTTTATCTTTCAGTTACTAAACGATGGATTTTAAGTTAACCTTAAAATCATTGTTAAAACGAAAAGTGCACGATACCCGCGTCTACATGTAACGTTTATCACTCATTTGACCGAATTATGAGCAATAATCATTGCATGTAAAAGAGCCTTTAGGCTATACTCACACGGACTATTTTTCCATGCGATTTTTGGACCGAAAAAAATCGGACCAAAAAAATCAGCCCAAATCACACAGAAATATAACACATTGTTTTGAATGAGGATACTCATGGTAAGGCTGAAAGAAGACAATGTCCATCTAATTCAGCCTGTTTCCATTTCCCCTCTGCCTTGTTGATCCAGAGGAAGGCAAAAAGAAACCCAGTGAGGCAGAAGCCAATGTAGCCTATTTGGGGAAAAAATCCCATAATGGCAAGTCAGAATAATCTCTGGATCAATTTTTGAAAGTTCCTACCTTACTCCAAGACCTAGATCAACAACCCCACTGGTTATTTAATGTCTATATCCTGTAATATCATAGCGCTTTAAAAAAATGTCTAGTCCCCTCTTAAACTCCTCCATGGATTTTGCCATCACCACGTTCCCATGCAGAGAGTTCCACAGTCTCACTACTCTTACAGTAAAGAATCCCCTTCTGTGTTGGTAATGAATAGAGATGAGCGAGCACCAAAATGCTCGGGTGCTCGTTACTCGGAACGAACTTTTCGCGATGCTCGAGGGTTCGTTTCGAATAACGAACCCCATTGAAGTCAATGGGCGACCCGAGCATTTTTGTATTTCGCCGATGCTCGCTAAGGTTTTCATGTGTGAAAATCTGGGCAATTCAAGAAAGTGAAGGGAACGACACAGCAACGGATAGGGCAGGCGAGGGGCTACGTGTTGGGCTGCATCTCAAGTTCACAGGTCCCACTATTAAGCCACAATAGCGGCAAGAGTGCCCCCCCCCCTCCCAACAACTTTTACTTCTGAAAAGCCCTCATTAGCAATGCATACCTTAACTAAGCACCACACTACCTCCAACAAAGCACAGTCACTGCCTGCATGACACTCCACTGCCACTTCTCCTGGGTTACATGCTAACCAACCGCCCCCCCTCCCCCCCACAGTGCACACCAAAGTGTCCCTGCGCAGTCTTCAGCTGCCCTCATGCCACACCACCCTCATGTCTATTTATAAGTGCGTCTGCCATGAGGAGGAACCGCAGGCACACACTGCAGAGGGGTTGGCACGGCTAGGCAGCGACCATCTTTAAAAGTGGTGGGGCGATAGCCCACAATGCTGTACAGAAGCAATGAGAAATAGAATCCTGTGCCACCGCCATCAGGAGCTGCACACGTGGGCATAGCAATGGGGAACCTATGTGCCACACACTATTCATTCTGTCAAGGTGTCTCTGCATGCCCCAGTCAGACTGGTACTATGTACCTTAACAGTAACCGCGTTGGTGGTAATGTGGTGGTGACTGCGGACCTAGTAGCGCGGTTTTATTTTGTTGGTTTTCGGAATGTGGCCAGGATTAAGTGGGCCGTGGCGGGGGGATGGTGGGGGGGCTCTCTTGTAGTGTCGGTAAAGGTGAAATTCTTGGACTGCCACCAGACGAACCAATGCAAAGGCATTTGCCAAGAATGTTTAACTTGTTGGAGGAGGAGGGGGATGTTTTTGAGGCACTACGTGTCCTCTCCACGTGTCCGTGGTTATATGCACCTTAACAGTAACCGCGTTGGTGGTAATGTGGTGGTGACTGCGGACCTAGTAGCGCGGTTTTATTTTGTTGGTTTTCGGAATGTGGCCAGGATTAAGTGGGCCGTGGCGGGGGGATGGTGGGGGGGCTCTCTTGTAGTGTCGGTAAAGGTGAAATTCTTGGACTGCCACCAGACGAACCAATGCAAAGGCATTTGCCAAGAATGTTTTCCCTGTTGGAGGAGGAGGGGGATGTTTTTGAGGCACTACATGTCCTCTCCACGTGTCCGTGGTTATATGCACCTTAACAGTAACCGCGTTGGTGGGAAATGGCCTCGCCGCCATCATGTCTTTGGGAAGCCTCTGTTTCCACACCCCAGAGACATACCATTAGCAGCGGTATAGGCAGAGCCCAGAATTCATAACATTTCAGCCGTAGCATTAGGACAGGCCCCACTAACATATCACTAGCAGCATTATAGCAGTCTTCGCTCCATGTCAGCAATAGTAGCACTCAAGACAGGCCCCAGTAACAATTCCGAAGCAGCAGTATAGTGGGAGCGCAGTCTTAGTTCCATTTCAGTAGCTGCAGTATAGCCAAGGCCCAAGTTACATTTATGTAGCTAAAGTGTAGGCCAACCCCACACACACTTCTGTACCATGAGTGCAGGCGAAGAACATACAAATTGCTATGATTACACTGTAGGTGAGGGCCCCAAAAAATTGGTGTACCAACAGTACTAATGTACCTCAGTAAAAATTGGCCATGCCCAACCAAGATGGCAGGTGAAACCCATTAATCGCTTTGGTTAATGTGGCTTAAGTGGTAACTAGGCCTGGAGGCAGCCCAGTTTAACGAAAAATTGGTTCAAGTTAAAGTTTCAACGCTTTTAAGAGCATTGAAACATATAAAAATTGTTTCGAAAAATTAGATGAGTGAGCCTTGTGGCCCTAAGAAAAATTGCCCGTTCAGCGTGATTACGTGAGGCTTCAGGAGGAGGAGCAGGAGGAGGAGGAGGAATATTAGACACAGATTGATGAAGCAGAAATGTCCCCGTTTTGGATGGTGAGAGAGAACGTAGCTTCCATCCACGGGTGCAGCCTACGTATTGCTTACGTATCGCTGCTGTCCGCTGGTGGAGAAGAGAAGTCTGGGGAAATCCAGGCTTTGTTCATCTTGATGAGTGTTAGCCTGTCGGCACTGTCGGTTGACAGGCGGGTACGCTTATCTGTGATGATTCCCCCAGCCGCACTAAACACCCTCTCCGACAAGACGCTAGCCGCAGGACAAGCAAGCACCTCCAGGGCATACAGCGCTAGTTCAGGCCACGTGTCCAGCTTCGACACCCAGTAGTTGTAGGGGGCAGAGGCGTCACCGAGGATGGTCGTGCGATCGGCTACAGACTCCCTCACCATCCTTTTACAGTGCTCCCGCCGACTCAGCCTTGACAGGGGAGCGGTGACACAGTCTTGCTGGGGAGCCTTAAAGCTGGCCAGGCCCTTAAAGACTGTTGCACTGTCTGGGCTGTACATGCTGCTCGATCTACGCGCCTCCCCTGCTACCTGGCCCTCGGAACTGCGCCTTCTGCCACTAGCGCTGTCGGATGGGAATTTTACCATCAGCTTGTCCACCAGGGTCCTGTGGTATAGCAACACTCTCGAACCCCTTTCCTCTTCGGGAATGAGACTGGGAAGGTTCTCCTTATAGCGTGGGTCGAGCAGTGTGTACACCCAGTAATCCGTAGTGGCCAGAATGCGTTGAATGCGAGGGTCACGAGAAAGGCATCCTAACATGAAGTCAGCCATGTGTGCCAGGGTACCTGTACGCAACACATGGCTGTCCGCACTAGGAAGATCACTTTCAGAATCCTCCTCCTCCTCCTCCTCCTCCTCAGGCCATACACGCTGAAATGATGACAGGCAAGCAGCATGGGTACCGTCAGCAGTGGGCCAAGCTGTCTCTTCCCCCTCCTCCTCATCCTCCTCCTCCTCCTCCTGAACGCGCTGAGATATAGACAGGAGGGTGCTCTGACTATCCAGCGACATACTGTCTTCCCCCGGCTCTGTTTCCGAGCGCAAAGCAGCTGCCTTTATGGTTTGCAGGGAAGTTCTCAAGATGCATAGCAGAGGAATGGTGACGCTAATGATTGCAGCATCGCCGCTCACCACCTGGGTAGACTGATCAAATTTTCGAAGGACCTGGCAGATGTCTGCCAACCAGGCCCACTCTTCTGAAAAGAATTGAGGAGGCTGACTCCCACTGCGCCGCCCATGTTGGAGTTGGTATTCCACTATAGCTCTACGCTGCTCATAGAGCCTAGCCAACATGTGGAGCGTAGAGTTCCACCATGTGGGCACGTCGCACAGCAGTCGGTGCACTGGCAGATTAAACCGATGTTGCAGGGTGCGCAGGGTGGCAGCGTCCGTGTGGGACTTGCGGAAATGTGCGCAGAGCCGGCGCACCTTTACGAGCAGGTCTGACAAGCGTGGGTAGCTTTTCAGAAAGCGCTGAACCACCAAATTAAAGACGTGGGCCAGGCATGGCACGTGCGTGAGGCTGCCGAGCTGCAGAGCCGCCACCAGGTTACGGCCGTTGTCACACACGACCATGCCCGGTTGGAGGCTCAGCGGCGCAAGCCAACGGTCGGTCTGCTCTGTCAAACCCTGCAGCAGTTCGTGGGCCGTGTGCCTCCTATCTCCTAAGCTGAGTAGTTTCAGCACGGCCTGCTGACGCTTGCCCACCGCTGTGCTGCCACGCCGCGTGACACCGACTGCTGGCGACGTCCTGCTGCTGCTGACACATCTAGATTGCGAGACAGAGGTTGAGGAGGAGGAGGGTGCTTTAGTGGAAGAAGCATACACCGCCGAACATACCACCACCGAGCTGGGGCCCGCAATTCTGGGGGTGGGTAGGACGTGAGCGGTCCCAGGCTCTGACTCTGTCCCAGCCTCCACTAAATTCACCCAATGTGCCGTCAGGGAGATGTAGTGGCCCTGGCCGCCTGTGCTTGTCCACGTGTCCGTAGTTAAGTGGACCTTGCCACTAACCGCATTGGTCAGGGCGCGTACAATGTTGCGGGAGACGTAGTCGTGCAGGGCTGGGACGGCACATCGGGAAAAGTAGTGGCGACTGGGAACTGAGTAGCGCGGGGCCGCCGCCGCCATCATAGCTTTGAAGGACTCCGTTTCCACAACCCTATACGGCAGCATCTCAAGGCTGATAAATTTGGCTATGTGGACGGTTAACGATTGAGCGTGCGGGTGCGTGGCGGCGTACTTGCGCTTGCGCTCCAACAGTTGCGCTAGCGACGGCTGGACGGTGCGGTGCGAGACATTGCTGGATGGGGTCCGAGGACAGCGGAGGTGAGGGTGTGGGTGCAGGCCATGAGACGGTTGTGCCTGTGTCCTGAGAGGGAGGTTGGATCTCAGTGGCAGGTTGGGGCACAGGGGGAGAGGCAGCAGTGCAAACCGGAGGCGGTGAACGGCCTTCGTCCCACCTTGTGGGGTGCTTGGCCATCATATGTCTGCGCATGCTGGTGGTGGTGAGGCTGTTGGTGGTGGCTCCCCGGCTGATCTTGGCGCGACAAAGGTTGCACACCACTGTTCGTCGGTCATCAGGCGTCTCTGTGAAAAACTGCCAGACCTTAGAGCACCTCGGCCTCTGCAGGGTTGCATGGCGCGAGGGGGCGCTTTGGGAAACAGTTGCCTTATTATTCGGTCTGGCCCTGCCTCTACCCCTGGCCACCGCACTGCCTCTTGCAACCTGCCCTGCTGATGCCCTTGCCTCCCCCTCTGAAGACCTGTCCTGAGTAGGCGTTGCACACCAGGTGGGGTCAGTCACCTCATCGTCCTGCTGCTCTTCCTCCGAATCCTCTGTGCGCTGCTCCCTTGGACTTACTGCCCTTACTACTACCTCACTGCAAGACAACTATGTCTCATCGTCATCGTCCTCCTCACCCACAGAAACTTCTTGAGACAGTTGGCGGAAGTCCCCAGCCTCTTCCCCCGGACCCCGGGAACTTTCGAATGGTTGGGCATCAGTGACGATAAACTCCTCTGGTGGGAGAGGAACCACTGCTGCCCAATCTGAGCAGGGGCCCGAGAACAGTTCCTGGGAGTGTTCCCGCTCCTGAGCATGTGTCATTGTAGTGGAGTGAGGAGGCTGGGAGGAAGGAGGAGCAGCAGACAGAGGATTCGGATTTGCAGCAGTGGACGGCGCAGAACTGTGGCTGGACGATAGGTTGCTCGAAGCACTTTCTGCCATCCAGGACAGGACCTGCTCACACTGCTCATTTTCTAATAAACGTCTCCCGCGTGGACCCATTAATTGGGCGATGAATGTGGGGACGCCAGAAACGTGCCTCTCTCCTAATCGCGCAGCAGTCGGCTGCGACACACCTGGATCAGGAGCTCGGCCTGTGCCCACACCCTCACTTGGGCCTACACGTCCTCGGCCACGTCCACGTCCTCTAGGCTTACCCCTACCCCTCAGCATGCTGTATTACCAGTGATTTGATTTCCCAGGCAGGAAATAAATTGGCGCAAGCCTGCAGGCCAAATATAATGTTTTCGCTTTTTTGCAAAGGGAAGGACCCACTGCGTATATTCAATGAACAATAACTTTTAGAACTGTAGTGTGGCCCTGAAAAAGTGACACACAACTTTAGTGTAGCAGAGTTATTAACTCTAGCAGAGCAGGTATTTGCCAGTCAGGAAAGACAATGGCGCAAGCCTGCAGTAAACCGTAGCTGGTTGCGTCTGATTTTTGTACGTTGTCCACGCAGCACACACGTACACGGAGACCTTAGGACTGACACAGGCAGGCCAAATATAATTTCTTTTCCTTTTTTGCAAAGGGAAGGACCCACTGCGTATATTCAATGAACAATAACTTTTAGAACTGTAGTGTGGCCCTGAAAAAGTGACACACAACTTTAGTGTAGCAGAGTTATTAACTCTAGCAGAGCAGGTATTTGCCAGTCAGGAAAGACAATGGCGCAAGCCTGCAGTAAACCGTAGCTGGTGGCGTCTGATTTTTGTACGTTGTCCACGCAGCACACACGTACACGGAGATCTTAGGACTGACACAGGCAGGCCAAATATAATTTCTTTTCCTTTTTTGCAAAGGGAAGGACCCACTGCGTATATTCAATGAACAATAACTTTTAGAACTGTAGTGTGGCCCTGAAAAAGTGACACACAACTTTAGTGTAGCAGAGTTATTAACTCTAGCAGAGCAGGTATTTGCCAGTCAGGAAAGACAATGGCGCAAGCCTGCAGTAAACCGTAGCTGGTGGCGTCTGATTTTTGTACGTTGTCCACGCAGCACACACGTACACGGAGACCTTAGGACTGACACAGGCAGGCCAAATATAATTTCTTTTCCTTTTTTGCAAAGGGAAGGACCCACTGCGTATATTCAATGAACAATAACTGTGTTGTGGCCCTGCCTACACAATTCTGTCCCTGTAGTATCAATGGAGGGTGCAATGCTCTGCACAGACGATTTTTAGAAAAAAAAAATATGCAACACTGCTAACAGCAGCCAGCACAGTACTGCACATGCTTAAATTTGGCCCTAGAAAGGACCGTTGAGGTTCTTGAAGGCTACACTCACTCCTAACACTCCCCCTGCCTATGCACCACTTCTGTCCCTAATGCCGGGTGCAATGCTCTGCACTGCCGATTTTGAGGAGAAAAAAAAAAAAACCACTGCTAGCAGCAGCCTGCACACAGGTAGATGTGGCCCTAAGAAGGACCTTTGGGGTTCTTGAAGCCTACACTGACTCCTAACGCTCTCCCTACAGCAGCATCAGCACGATAGTACTTTCCCTCAGCTAACTCACAAGGCATGTGTGGCGAGCCGCGGGAGGGGCCGACTTTTATACTCAGGTGACATCTGATCTTCCCAGCCACTCACTGCAGGGGGATGATATAGGGCTTGAACGTCACAGGGGGGAGTTGTAATGCCTTCCCTGTCTTTCAATTGGCCAGAAAAGCGCGCTAACGTCTCAGAGAGGAAACTGAAAGTAACCAGAACACCGCTTGGTGCTCGTTACGAGTAACGAGCATCCCGAACACCCTAATATTCACACGAATATCAAGCTCGGACGAGTACGTTCGCTCATCTCTAGTAATGAAACCTTCTTTCCTCTAGACATAGAGAATGCCCTCTTGTTACCATCGTAGTCTTGGGTATAAACAGATCATGGGAGAGATCCTTGTATTGTCCCCTAATGTATTTATACATCATTATTTGTTCACCCCTTAGCCGTCTTTTTTCCAGGGTAAATAATCCCAATTTTGATAGCCTCTCTGGGTATTCCAGTCCTCTCATTCCGTTTATTAATTTAGTTGCCCGTCTTTGTAGCCCCTCAAGCACTGCAATGTTTTTCCTGAGCACCGGTGTGCAGAAATGTACACAGTATTCCATGTGAGGCCTGACAAGTGCCTTATATAGTGGGAGAATAATGTTCTCGTTCCTCGCCCCTATACCCCTTTTAATGCACCCCAAAACTTGTTTTTGCAGCAGCTGAATGGCATTGATTGCTCAAGTTAAGCCTACAATCAACTAGTACCCCCAGGTCCTTTTCCATACCACCCTAGCAGTACCGCATTTAGTGTATATTGGTGACATCCGTTTCTTCTGCCCATTTGCATAACCTTACATTTATCAATATTGAAATTCATTTGCCATTTTTCTCTTCTAGCCCCCAGCTTATCTAGGTCCATTTGCAGCCATATATTGTCCTCCAATGTATTAATTAATTTGTGTAATTTTGTATCGTCTGCCAATATCGATATTTTACTGTGCAGTCCCTCTATCAGGTCATTGATAAATATATTGAACAGAATGGGGCCTAGTACTGAACCTTGGGGCACCCCACTAGCAATGGTGGCCCAATCAGAGTTTGAATCACTTATTACCACCCTCTGCTTTTTATCTCCGAGCCAGTTCTTTACCCACGTTTTCGCCCAGTCCGAGCTGTCTCATTTTATATATCAACCTATTATGCGGCATGGTGTCAAGTGCTTTAGAAAAATCCAGATATATGAGATCAATAGACTCTCACAGGTCCAGTCCAGAACGTACTTCATTAAAGAAGCTGATCAAATTGGTCTAACATGATCGACCCTTCACGAACCCATGCTGGTGAGGAGTAATACCGTTGTTTTCCTTGAGGTATTCCAGGATGGCATCTCTCAGAAACACCTCGAATATTTTTCCAATTATTGAAGTTAGACTTACTGGCATGTCATTACCAGGCTCTCTTTTAGACCCCTTTTTGTATATTGGAACGACATGGACAATGCACCAATCCAGTGGTACAGGCCCAGTCTCAATAGTGTCCCTAAATATAAGAAATAGCGGTCTATCTATCACATTACTTAGTTCCCTTAGAACCCTTGGGTGTATTCCATCTGGGCACAGTGATTTGTCGATTTTAATCTTTTTTAGCCGTCTCTACACTTCTTTCTGCGTTAGGCAGGTGATATTTAGTGGGGAGTTCATTTTATCCCCCTGCATCTCGTGTGACATTTCTTTTACATTCATGAATACATACACTTGAGAAAAAACAATTTAAAAGATTTGCCTTCCCCCTGATCATCTTCTATGGTTTCTCCTGCATTATTTGTTAAAGGGCCAGTACTTTCAGTACAAATCCTTTTACCGTTTATTTAATTGAAGAATAGTTTAGGGTTATTTTTGCTCTCTGTGGTGATCAGTCTTTCTACATCCTCCCTGGCAGCTTTGATCTTATTCTTATAGACTTTTTTTTCCTGCACGTTTTTAGCGATTCTTCACTGCCGCCTTGTTTTAATAATGTAAATGCTTTCTTTTTTTCCCATATTACAGTCTTGTCCCCTAGAGTCTTATTGAGCCACATTGGTTTCCTTCTACTTGTATTTTTTTATTTTTAAAGGGTATGAACTGCTCACATGAGGTAGTTAAGATGTTTTTAAACTTCTCCCATTTGTCGTCTGTACTGTTATTTTTTAGTACATTGTCCCAATTAATGTTTCCAAGAGTAATTCTGCGCTGATAAAATTTTGCATTACTAAAGTTTAGTTTTTTTGTCTCTCCCTGATGAAGCTTCCTATTGAATGACAGCTGGAAATTAGTTATTTTGTTTTCACTATTTCCCAAGTGTGCCTCAATCTGCACCACCATTATCCGGTCCAGTTTGTTAGTTAATAAGTCCAGAGTGGCCCCTTGGTCTCAGGTAGACACTGCCTACATTGTCTACCCTCCTTGCTTTTGTTGCCCTCCCCAAGGTCCCTAGTTTAAACACTCCTCCAACCTTCTAAACATATTCTCCCCCCAGCACAGGTGCACCCTCCCCATTGAGATGCAGCCCGTCCCTACGGTAGAGCCTGTAGCCGACAGCAAAGTCAGCCCAGTTCTCCAGGAACCCCAACCCCTCTTGGTTACACCAACTCTGGAGACATTTGTTCACCTACCTTATCTCCCGCTGCCTTTATGGTGTGGCTCGTTGTACAGGTAGTATCTCCAAGAAAACTACCTTGAGCTTAGATCCTAGGTGCCTATGTGTGTGTTTTCTTGCACAGTTGGAGTTTAAAAAATGCAACATATCCTCTTTTTGTCTGATTTTCTGATGAAAATCGTCCATTCAAGTCAATGGGTGTCTTAAAAACAGCGGATGACATTTACATGATGTGATGTGATCAGTTTTTAATGCTTGTAAGGGTTGATGTCCACGACTATGTTTTCCCCGTATATTACACGTGCATTGCACGACTGGGTGTTACACGGTGAAGGGAGTCAATGAGAGTCAATGGATTTTTATCGATCCATGCACATGTGCATGAAGACGCTGTATATCGATACGCATGAGAAATAGATCACAGCATGCTCTATTTCTCTGCGTAACATGCAGAGTGAGCCATATACATTGGTATAGGCAGCGTATGAAATGCATTATACTCCCAGCCATATGCGTTCTCTGAAGGATCTCTGGTGGCAGAGCTGTTGCTTACAAAGTCCGAGTGTTTTACAGATACGTTCGTAGGCATGAGCCCTAACCATGGGGATCATTAAAAAAAATTAAGAACCAGAAAATGTAGAGCCTGTACATTCATGTGTTATTTTTAACATGCATGAAAATGGATGCAAAACAAATGTAAATAATGCATAAAAATTACCTGAAAATCACACAAAAAATTGGACTGATTTTTCAGGACTGAAAAAAACTCAACCATGTATCCATAGCTTTAGAATGACACCGGTTGGTTTTCCTTTATGCCCCACACTGCACCATATTACAGCCCCACTGATATTATTTATCAACAGCCTATTAATATTTCCCTGCATGTAATTTCATTTGCGTAGCTGCTGAATTCTAAATAGGATTCATTAATAAAGCGTTCATAGCCTGTTCTCATTTAATCATCTATGGCAGAGGTTTGATTGTAGCAGTGACTAAAGGCAGAAGTCCCTATTATTGTTAATTAATAGAATGCCAGTGTACATCAGTAGCGATGGATTTGATAGGTACAGATCACAGCTCTGATTTATTGCAGCCCGTTTGAAGGATAGTATCATTATTGATATTTCACGCTGACGACACTATAGACGAGCCACAAGTAAGTAAGGCACGCACATTAAAGCAACTTAAAAACTGTAATTTAGAGACAGCAAATATATATTCCCGAATGTTGTTATTACACGGCTGTAGTGGCTGTCAATGCATGACCTAAATTATTATTTTAACACAACAAGCACTCCCTCGGTTCTGTGCAGTTTGTCCATAACATACGCACACGGATAGCACTCCAAATGTCATGGCGAGGACATACAGGGATAATACCTAGCTATTTAGTATATTATAGAGTACTGGAATTAGCACTTGTGGCCAGAGCTTCTTTACATCTTGTTTTGAAAGTCTGACTTTGCAGACGAATTACGCACAGCTCTTTGCTCCTGGGAACAAAAAGGAGAACATTGGCCTGAGAACAGTCAAATCTGCAGGAAAAAACGCTTGCAAGTGATTAGCCTATTTTACAGATTGCTGGATTTATAGCATCAAATCAATGTCATTATTTTAGGGTAGCAAAAATGCTTATATAAACACCAAGAATTTCTAAATATCTGGGAATAAAATAAAAAACAAAGATCAAGGCAGCCCGACCTGTTTTGCAGTAACTGGTTTCACTAAATAATTACCTATTTTACATATTTCCAGCAATTCACTGTGAAATGTCTGACTCTGGGTGTCAGATATTACGTTTTGTTCATATTCGAAGGGAAAGTTCTGTGAAAGCCTTATCACACAAGTACAAATTTGCATACGTTGATTTTTATGTCTCTTTTTATAGATTAAGGGGAGTGCTTCCCTCTTATAAGTTGAAGCATTTTAAAAACTGGTTATAAAGAGAGCGTTAGCTTGTATTTTTCATAGTTTCTTCATATGTAAAGTTGGCCAATTTTCAACCACCGAGGACAATAGTATCAGGCAATGCAATACACCCTATCTGTGGTAGTAGTGACCCAAAGTTCTCAATGCAGGCCTGTGGCAATGGAGGGTACCGCAGTAACCCCAAACTTAGCTGCCCAGTACTAATTTTTTAATGTATCTTGTTGACTTAACTCAATTTAATTAGACTCCAATAAGAAACCAGAAGCCGTAAAAATAATTATATTGGAGATAAAAACTCGAAGAAAGAAAGAAAATAGACTGATTTTCTCCAGTAGGGATGCAGAAACATTGACATAGAAGGGCGTTCTTTACTGTAAGAGCAGTGAGACTATGGAAATACCTGAGTAGTGATGGCAAATTTGATAAATGAGTTCAATAGGGGCCTGGGACGCCTTTTTTTGAGTGTTACAATATTACATGTTATAATCACTAATAACTTCAAAAGGGTTGTTGAACCAGGAAATGTTCCGATTGCCAGATTGGAGTCGGGAATGAATTTTTTCCCTTAAATGGGGAAAATTGGCTTCTACCTCATAGGGTTTTTTGCCTTCCTCTGGATCAACACTGGGGGTAATAGGCTGAACTGGATGGGCATATGTCTTTTTTCGGCCTTACATACTATGTTAATAATGATATACTTTATTGCCCGGCTCTTGATCTTGAAGGATCATTGGGCTACTCCCATACACATTAGATGATTGGCTGATCTTGCCAAAAATAAAGGAGGTACTCACAATTATCTAATATGTATGGCCTGTTCAATAGCTAATCTAAGCACTGTCCCATCTAACACCAGCTGCAAGATGGCAAAAACCATGAGTTGAAGGATGACTATTTTCTAAAAAAAATGATAAACGTGTTTTACTTTCTGAGTTTTTTTGTTTCTTTCCTCATTGTTTATTAGTTTAGTGTCCAAGAAGAGAATATAGTGCATAACTACAAGAAAATTACTGTAAGTACAAAATATAAAGTTAGCACCTTGCTGTGCTTAATGACTACTTTTCCCAGCACATAAGTGAAATGTATTATTGTGTTAGGGTAAATAAAGGTTATCCATCATTCACATACTGTAATGTAAAGCATGTCAGCCCACCTTGACTTGGCATCAATGTAAAGAAAATACACTACAGAGTTACAAGCCAAGTCAAAATTATGTAGCAGAGAGAATATTTAGGGCAATAGGAGGCAAGGAAGATGGCATTGAAAACCTATGATTTAACCTGCCATTTATCGCTAACACAATGCAAGTCACTTTACTGGCTGTCGTATGAATGTACAATACAGTTGTGGCAAATTCATTGGAAAAATCCAAACAATTATCTTTTTTGTAATAAAGGACGCAGATAACCTTGTCTTCAGTTGCTAGGTGATATCTTTTTTAGTAGATAGCGATACACTGTGATCACATGGATCCAGTTTGCAGTTATCTAGCATTTTGAGCATTTAATTGCTGTAATGAAGTTGAAAATTACTGGAGGTATATCAATGACTGCCATGTGACATATCAAAGACGCAGGATTATAATAGCACAGTGCAATAAAACAGATGTCTGTTCAGTAGCAGAGGGTGCTTTTTTCCTAATGGCTTAGAATAATGAAGTTTACTCTGAATAAGAATAGGGCAGATCACCTGATCACTAATAGCAAGTGAGAAGCTGTTGTAGATCACTGTAATTCGTCTGACAGATACTGGAAGAGCATATTATTTATAGCAAAAGAGTACTCTATGTTTAAAGCAAATTAGCAAAGAACTAAAATAAGCCTAATAGGAGCCTAGACTAGTAACAAAATGCAGATAGAAAGCCAATTTTACATGAACACTATGACCCAGTTCCAGCGATAATAACACTAGGATATACAGTCAACACTACATGCAGAGGTTCCAGCAGCCTAATATTCTTGGGGGGGGGCTGGGGTCCAGTAAACAACTTGCAACACAAAAGGGCAGCAGTACTATAAGAGTGCCTTCAGACTGGCAGAATTTGAAATTTCTGCACCAAAATCTGTATGCCTGCATGTGGCAATTCTGCATCAAAATCCATACTTAGACATGCGGACTGTGATGTGGAATTCCACAGCAGTAGATTCAGCTACGTGTTGTGGCCAAATTCCAGCCTGTGTGAAATAACCCTTAGGCCATCTTCACATGTGGCAGAAATAGTGCTGAAATTCCATATCATTTACAGTACAAGCTACGTGAAGGGGATTTTAAAAATCTCATCCACATTGTACGGAAATTTTCTGCAGCAAATCCACAATACCTCTATTTAAAAAGTTGATTTATGCTGCAGATTTCAATCCTTGAAATACAAAAGATTAAACCCGCAGCAGAGTGACTTAAAAAACCACGGCCAATTCTGTATTATTTAGGTGCCGATTAGAGATGAGCGAACACCAAAATGTTCGGGTGTTCGTTATTCGTAACGAACTTCCCGTGATGCTCGAGGGTTCGTTTCGAACAACGAACCCCATTGAAGTCAATGGGCGACCGGAACATTTTTGTATTTCGCCGATGCTCGCTAAGGTTTTCATGTGTGAAAATCTGGGCAATTCAGGAAAGTGATGGGAATGACACAGTGACGGATAGGGCAGGCGAGGGGCTACATGGTGGGCTGCATCTCAAGTTCACAGGTCCCACTATTAAGCCACAATAGCGGCAAGAGTGCCCCCCCCCCCCCCCACTGTCAGCATAAAGATCGTCCTCCTCTGGCACAGCTGTAACAGCTGTAGCAGAGAAGAACGATGTTTGCCCATTGAATTCAATGGAACCGGCAATACAGCCGACTCCACTGAATGCAATGGGCTGCCGGCGATCGCAGGATGAATGGTCGGAAAGGGGTTAAATATATAACCCCTTTCCTGCAATTCATCCAGAAATGTGTTACACTAAAAATATATACCGGCGTATAAGGCGACCGGGCGTATAAGACGACCCCCCAACTGTCACCTTATACGCCGGTAATACAGTGGAGAAAAGAATAAAAAGCATTACTTACGTTTTTAGATGATCTGCGGCGCTCCTGCAGGCTGTCACTCCCTCCTGGTCCACGGCAGACAAGCTTTCTCCACGAAAGACTTTAAATCCCTGCCTCCAGAAGCACATGTGCCTTCAGCCAATCACAGCCAATGACAATGATGTCATTGAATGGCTGTGATTGGCTGTGTTTCTGGAGGCGGGGATTTCAAGCCTTGAAATCCCCGCCTCCAGAAACACAGCCAATCACAGCCATTCAATGACATCATTGTCATTGGCTGTGATTGGCTGAAGGCACGTGTCTTTCTGGAGGCAGGGATTTAAAGTCTTTCGTGGAGAAAGCAATACTCTGCCGTGGACCAGGAGGGAGTGACAGCCTGCAGGAGCGCCGCAGATCATCTAAAAACGTAAGTAATGCTTTTTATTCTTTTCTCCACTGTATTACCGGCGTATAAGGTGACAGTTGGGGGGTCGTCTTATACGCCCGGTCGCCTTATACGCCGGTATATATTTTTAGTGTAACACATTTCTGGATGAATTGCAGGAAAGGGGTTATATATTTAACCCCTTTCCGACCATTCATCCTGCGATCGCCGGCAGCCCATTGCATTCAGTGGAGTCGGCTGTATTGCCGGTTCCATTGAATTCAATGGGCAAACATCGTTCTTCTCTGCTACAGCTGTTACAGCTGTGCCAGAGAAGAAGGATTTGTCTTCTATATGTTCTCAATGGGGTCAGCGCTGCTGCCGCTGGCCCCATTGAGCGCATATAGAATGCATCCATAGCGAGCAGCGGGAGGGGCAGACTTTCATATCAGGCGGACACCTTATCTCCCCAGCCACTCACAGCAGGGGGGTGGTATAGGGCTTAAACGTTGCAGGGGGAAGTTGTAATGCCTTCCCTGTCTTTATATTGGCCAAAAAAAAGCGCTAACGTCTCAGGGAAGAAAGTTTAATTTACCAGAACACCGCATGGTGTTCGTTACGAATAACGAACATCCCGAACACCCTAATATTCGCACGAATAGCAAGCTCGGACGAACGCGTTCGCTCATCTCTAGTGCCGATATGACCACTGCAATATTCCAGCATAATTGCTGCAGGTTTTCTGTTGCAGAACGCCTACAGCAATTACAATGTGTGTGTAGTGAGCCTCAGTAGTTTCCTCTGCAAATTCGATGCGTTTTTTTTTCCAATTGTCAATAGGGCTTTCTAATGTTAAAAACACAACGCACAAAAAACACAAAAACAGCAACTTGCGTTTTTGGTGTGTTGCGTTTTTAACATTAGAAAGTCCCATTGACAATTGGAAAAAAAATGCAGCAAATTCGTAGGGGGAAAAAAAGCTAGTGGGTAGGCACCCTAAGGCCTCATATCCACGGGGAAAATAAGAATTAAAATCCGCTGCATTTTTCCCGCATGCGGATCCGCGCCCCATAGGAATGCATTAACCACCCGCGGGTAGATAAATACCTGCGGCTGGTATTTAAAAGTGAATTAAAAATTTCTGGAGCATGAAAAAAAATGGACATGCTCCATTTTAGTGCGGATCACGCGTGCGGGAGCACATAGAGCACATAGCTCAATTGATCTCCCGCATGAAAAATAAAAGACAATTACAGTGCATCCGACTGCATCTGCAGCCCAAATCGGCAGCGGATCTGATTTTCCCTGTGGACATGAGGCCTTAGGGCTTATTCAGCCAACCGTATATTGTCCGCATATTCACGCCTCTCTGCAGGGGGAGGAGGCTGGAAGAACCGGGAGCAGTGCTCTGAGCTCCCCCCCCCCCTCTCTCCGCCAACACTCCACCCCCTCTCCGCATAAGTGTATTTGTGTGAGGTTTTTCAGAATAAAGTTGCATATTTGCCTGTGCATTAGCATAGTTTACTGTATTTTTCGCACGTGCAAGTTGTGCACAATGACACACACAAGAAAATACACTCTGATGCTCTCAGCCATTGAAATGGCCAAATTCTTCAATGAGAGTCAGATGTGTTATTTTCCTGTTTAAATACTTCGCAATTACGCAGACAACTTTATGTGCTTGTGAACTAACCCATTGAAATCAATGGATTCTACTTTCTTCAGATAACGTAGGCAAACGTTTCATGCGAGAATGTATGCAGAAATATATCCTTGTGAATCTGGCCTAAAAGCTCTTTTATACAGGCAGATTTGCCCATGTATTTGCATGTACAAGATTTGCACAAAATACCCAAAGATTAGAACCCATAGATTTCACTCTCCTCTTTTGCACATATTATGCGTGCGGGGAAAAAGGCAGCCTATTCTACTTTTGTGCGCAAAAGTCCCAAAGAGCTCTATATGGATGCACAAGTGTGCATGCAATATGCAGCATGATGCGCTCTACGCTGTGCAATTCTGCAGGAAAAAGAACACATCTTAAATTCATTATGCTAAGCAGCCATTTAAATCAGAGTGTGTTGTGTCCTGTGCACAAAAAAAAACATGCTGTGCAAGTGGAAAAAGAACAGTACAATACGACGGTATGCATGCAAAAAAGACTCGTTCGTAGTACAAATATGTTGCACTGAGTCATGCACGATTGCGCATACATCCGTGTGAAGCAGCCCTTAGACTGGATTCACACTGGTGATTTTCCCATGAGAGTTTTCTGCATTACAAGATGCACAAAACTAGAACCCATCATTTTAAATGGGTCTATTAACATGTGCAATGTTTCTCTCACAGTGATGCTGGGAGACAGACTACAATATCGCAGAAAACAAGTTAAAAATTGTATTGTACGATGTGATTTCCAATTTTTCCTATCAAGAAAACCATGTGCTTGAAAATTGCATGTTCAGCTTATGTGATTTTCTTACAGATCGCATTGGCAGTGAAAATCGTATTGTTACAGCCACAATATCTGTCAGTGTTTCTAGGATTGATATCGTGCTTGCCCATATGCAATATCGTGCTTGGATGTGAATCCAGTCTTAATAGCATAATGACAGTTGGGAGGATCATGAGCTTCAAGTTCCTCCTGAGCGTGGGATTAGAAGATTTGGATGCCCTTGTCCTCCAAACCATTGGATTAGAGATGAGCGAACGTACTCGGATAAGCACTACTCGTCCGAGTAATGTGCTTTATCCGAGTATCTCGCCGCTCGTCCGGAAAGATTCGGGGCGCTCCGCTGCTGACAGGTGAGTCGTAGCGGGGAGCGGGGCAGAGCGGGCGGGAGAGAAGGAGAGAAAGATCTCCCCTCCGTTCCTCCCCGCTCTCCCCTGCAGCTCCCCGCTCCGCAGCGCGTCCCGAATCTTTCAGGACGAGCGGGGAGGTACTCGGATAGAGCACATTACTCGGACGAGTAGTGCTTATCCGAGTACGTTAGCTCATCTCTACATTGGATCTTAAAATGATATCCATGATACTTATTACAGTTTCCTAACTATTGTGGTTAAGATTGAAGAAAAACCAGGTAGTGACACTATATCACTATATGATATATTTCCATTGTTTGCCTTCTACCGTATCTCACCACAAAAGCCCCCTGCAAATGGGCGGAAATTCCACGGCGGCTTTTCCGTGGAATTCCGCCCATGGCTGCTGCCATAGGATTGCATTAGAAAACGCAATCCTAGGCAGACGGCCGCGATTTGTCTGCGTGAAATCACACATGGAAAACTAATCGCGGCATGTTCTATTTCTGTGCGGGTCTTGCAGAGGCCCGCACAAAAATGTCAGTGGCGACGGGCAGTCTCCTCTCTGCGCATGCGCCGGCTGGCCAGCACCCGGCACACAGTGCAGAGAGGAGATGCCGGGAGCAGGTAAGCCACAGGCCTCTGAAGGGGAACGGGACCGCATCCCGCTGCGAGAATTCTCGCAGCGGGATCCGACCCGGCCGTCTGCAGGTGACCAAAGGGAGGGAATAACCAGGGCTGGTCCTCCTCTATCCAAGGGTCCAAGATCGTCACATGGTCAGCATCAATTAAATGTACATCCTTGATTATGAGTCCAGCGTCCTCCAGTAGAGACAGCTATAACTGCAGTCCATGAAGACCCTATATACCATCATTAGGGACTCAGTAACAATATAAGAATATTCAATGAAGTGGTGATAAATTGCTACATCTATACTTTGCATACATTTTGTATTACTTCCAGTTTAGAATTTTTCCAATAACTATCGTTCACATTGAAATATCCTTTTACTTTCACTGCTCAATCCTTCAGTCAATCCCTTTTATCACCCTCCTGCTTCCTTTTTTCTCTCCTACTTACCACCTAGATTGCCAGTGAACAAAAATAGCGGATACTAACCTGGACTATTGTTAGGTTATGTTCACATCTGCATTCTTTTATCCATTACTAACAGATCAGTCTTTTCTTCTTTTCTAAACCAAAAAATGGATGTCTAACTGATGCAAACTGAAGCCAATTGATCTATATAGTTTGTATTTGCATCAGTTCAACATTCACTGTAATCAATTTTTAATATACTGTATCAATGTGTTTGTTTTGTTTGTTTGTATTTCACAATGTGCAATTATATTAAACAGATCTGTTAAACAGAAGAATAAATAGATGCAAACAGAATAATTTTCGTTTGTTTCCCTCCCTCATTAACAGCAATGGTTCAAAGAAATGGAAATCTCCATTCGATTTGGTTTGCTATATTTTGAATGGAAAAAAAAGTTTTTGCAAAAAAAAAGCAAACCAAGAGAAGCAGAGGCAAACTGAAAGAAACTGAGAAGAAAAAAGACCCATTGAAATCAATTGCGATTTTATAGGTTTCGTTCTTTTCTGTTTTTTTGTTCTTAGGACAAAGCAGTCAAAATGGAAAATTCAACACAGATGTGAAGCTTACTATGTAAATCCTAATAAACGGATAACATGAAGACCTATAGTAGAGCGCCTTTAAACTGGCACTGTAAAATTGAAAATTAATACACAACCTAAGATCATGTATTTAAAAAAAAAAAAACTTCTTTCATGTACAGGGCTTGTTGAAAACATTTTGTTCACTGTGTTTAAATGAAACCAATTTAAATAAATTACAATACAAATGATGATCCAGTATTAAAGCATAATGCTTATTATATAACTAAATGAACGATTCCCTTCTGCACTAATTTATGGCTGCGTTGTGCATAACAAACCCCTTGAAATAAAAACTTGATGATGGAATACATTTATTCTTCATTGTGGTTTTGTCAGTTTGTTTGCTATCTTTAATGCATATGGAGAAAAAGCACCCAATACTGCCATCTGCAGTGTATTTCGCTTAACAGAAATTTTTGAGATTTGAGCTTTAATGTGCAAATATAGCAAAGCTGATTTCATGTTATCATGTAACTTCATGTCATAATGAATTGGTGTTTTTTCCATAAGACTATTAAACTAACATCAGTAAGTTATTACAGTCACAGTGCAAGTTATTTACGGTAATATGTTATTACAGTTCAATCTTATGTTGGAACTTAGTACAGTTCCAAAGTATAGTTCTGACACAGAGTTTGAAAAGCTGACGAAGGGGAAGAAATTCCCCTCATCCAGACACAACTATGTTCCAGAGCACAGGAGTTTGAAGAAGACCATGAGATGATAAATACTGCCGATCTTCCCCGAATATGCAGGAAAGATAGGGCAGCTTCTATGCTTTCTCAGCCGTACAATTAACGGCCAAGAAAAAAGCTTGTGAAAACGAAACCACTGAAATCCTATTGAAATCAATGGTTCCATTTTCTCCCGTAATGCGGCCGTAATTATCACAGCCGCTTATAGGGAAAAAAACACGCTAGTCTGAATCCACCTTATAGGTTTCCCACCTAATGCTAAGCTTACCAAACAGCCAATTAACAGAAATAAGCAAAAGCATCAATAGAAAAAGAAGTATTTAAAGCAACCATCTAGTCCCGGGGAAACAGAAATAGCACATGGCTTATCTGACTGCCTGATGTGCAGTTTGCACTAGTATGCATTAGTATTAGAGATGAGCGAGTATACTTGCTAAGGCACATTACTCTAGAGATTAGTGCCTTAGCCGAGTATCTCCCCGCTCGTCTCTAAAGATTCGAGGGCCGGCGGGGGGCGGGGAGCAGCGGGGGAGAGCGGGGAGGAACGGAGGGGAGATCTCTCTCTCCCTCCCTCCCCCCCCCCCCAGCTCCCTGCCACAACTCACCTGTCACCCGCGCCAGCCCCCGAATCTTTAGAGACGAGCGGGGAGATACTCGGCTAAGGCACTAATCTCTAGAGTAATGTGCCTTAGCGAGTATACTCGCTCATCCCTAATTAGTATGCTTTCATTGATCATTGCTCATTGCTATCCACATGAGTAGCACTGACCAGCCAGAACTGCATGTAGAGTCTTAGGGTTTATTTACACGAACGCATTTGCACAGCGTACTGCACGTGCAAAATTTGCAAGCGCAATATGCAGTGAATAGAAACCATTGATTTCAATGGGTTTGTTCACATGAGTGTATTTAGTGTGTGCATTTCGTTCACGCAAAAAAATACTCAGCATGTTCTATTTTCATGCATATTGCACACGAGCATAGCAATATTGCAGACTATTTTGTCTGCAGTCACCCCTCCCCCAATTTGGTTTGAGGTGTGTGGCTGCATTTTAATCTGCACTGAAAAAGTGTTCCCTCTTATAGCAATCTGCATGCTATCAAGGAACATGGTGATTGATCCTGCCCTGCAACGTATCAGGTGATGCACACTTGGCTTCTTTTTCTGTGAGTTATGTCTTTGTTTATTTTTTCTCTCTCTTCTGTGATTTCGAACATAGCAATATTAAACTAACTTAACTGCCCTTTGAAATCAATTGGGAGCATGCTGGCGTATAGAGATAAGCGAACATGCTCGCAAAAATTTTGACCCTCTCCTCCCCAACTGTTTTCAATGAAGCCGCAGCTGCTGCTGGCGGCTTCATTGAAAACAATGGTCTGCCGACACCCCTAGTTGTTTTTCATGGAAGGGCTTTACATATAAGCCCTTCCCTGAAAAATAATAATTTTAGTGTAAAAAAAAAACTAAAAAAAAACAACTTACCCTTCGCCGCTGCTGTGTCCCCCACGGGGATGAAGAATACATCTGCTGCATGCAGCAGATGTTTCCGTCATACCCACTAGTAAAAAGAATTCCCTGCTGCAACACCGGCCACATCTGTGACAGATGCAGCAGAGGAATTCTTCAGTTCCCTACCGCAGCTGTCACACATGCCAGCTGTCGTCGAGGATCCTGCTGCTGACTCCCGTCATTGGATTTCAGGGAAGGGCTTTAAATATAAGCCCTCCCCTGAAAAAAACAGTGCAGAGCTGGGGACAGCGCGGAGAAGTTGCAGCTGAGCCCTGGCAGCTGAAGGGATTTCAGGGAAGGGTTTTAAATATAAGAAAAACATGGGAAAATGGTGTAAAAAACAAAAAAAACATACCCTCCTTCAGCTGCCGGGGCTGAGCCGCGTCTTCTCTGCACTGTCCCCGACTCTGTACTCCAGATCTATCATCAGGCGGGGATTTAAAATTCCTGGCTACTGAAAGAGCTGATTGTGATTGGCTGAGCGCCTCAGACAGATTTTAAATCCCCGCCTGCTGATAGATCAGCACTACAGAGCCTGGGACAGCGCGGATAAGACGTGGTTGAGCCCCGGCAGCTGAAGGGAGGTGAGTATGTATTTTTTTTTATTTTTTACACCATTTTTCTGGGTTTTTCTTATATTTAAAGCCCTTCCCTGAAATCCCCTCAGCTGCCAGGGCTCAGCTGCGACTTCTCTGTGCCGTCCCCAGCTCTACACTGCTAATCTCAGATGGGGATTTAACATCCCCGCCTGCTGAAAGCGCTGATTGTGAGCTCTTTCAGCAGGTAGGGATTTTAAATCCCCGCCTGAAATCAGCAGTGCAGAGTCAGGACAGCACGGAGAAGTCGCGGCTGAGCCCCGGCAGCTGAAGGGAGGTGAGTATCAATTTTGTTTTATTTTTACACTATTTATCTGTTTTTCACGGAAGGCTTATATTAAAGCCCTTCCCTGAAATCCATTGACAGGTGCCGGAAGCAAGATCCTCTACCGCAACTGCGGTAGGGAATTGAAGAATTTCTGTGCTGCATCTGTCACAGATGTAGCAGCAGGGAATTCTTTTTACTAGTGGAGATGAAGGAAACATTTGCCGCATGCGGTAGATGTGTTCTTCATCCCCGCGGGGGACACGGCAGCGACGGAGGGTGTTTTTTTTTTTTACACTAAAATTATTGTTTTTCAGGGAAGGCTTATATATAAAACCCTTCCATGAAAAACAACTCAGGGGTGTCGGCAGACCATTGTTTTCAATGCTGCAGCTCCATTGAAAACAATGCAGAGCATCGGGCACCTTGAAAAATGCTCGAGTCTCCCATTGACCTCAATGGGGTTTGTTACTCAAAATGAGCTCTCGAGCATTAGAAAAAGCTTGGCTCGAGTAACAAGCACCTGAGCATTTTGGGGCTCGATCATCTCTACTTGCATATTTTTTTTGTACGCATAAATATGCATGACATGCATGCACAAAAAATACAGTAAAAGACACAGGTGCAAACAAAAATGCAATGCCCATCATGCAAATATGCAGTGCAAATGCACACTTAAATGTGCTTACGCCTTTGTGTAGCCAGAGTTAGATGCATAGTATTGCACAGTGTGCATCAAGTAGTGAGAGAAGCCACGCAACTAACTTTGTTTGTCCAGGATCGGAGGGCCGCTTTAACACTTTACAGATTTTAAACAGTCTTCACTAAAAATATCTTACCATTTTGTGTCTAGAGCTCCTATGTATCTCCTCCATTCTAACAGACAAAAAAACAACCCATGTGCAATCTGATCCTGCAGACATACTGGCCTGTCTCCCTACTTATTCCACACATAAATTTGGTAGATAAACAAGAATTCAAATGGAACAGAATATTATTGCAGAATCAGACAACACAGGGTTTTCTCTGTCCTGTTATCAATGAGACACATAAAACTGCATAGGATATACACAAGGCGTTAAATCATTTTAATGAACACTATTTACAAAGTTGCTTCACTTTTCATGTTAGAAACCTTGGAAAAGTTTTAAAAAAGATGTTTCAATAGATGACATAGCCTTTGGAGCTTACTCACACAGACAGTGAGGCTTATTTACTTAGACCAGCATTTCATATACCGGTCTAAGTAAATCTTGTACCTAGCCACGAGCAACAAATTTATTAAGAGGTACATTTGTTACATCTGGTGGCACCTCCATGTACCAGATGAAAACCTGCATCGGGTAAAACGCAAGATTCTGGAGAAGATTATAGCAAATGTGACAGAAATGCAATAAGTCTGATCTGTAAAGTGGGTGAGCTTGAAGCGAGAATGTCTGAAGAAAATTACGACAGTAGGAATAACAGAAACATGGCTTGATGATAAGTGCGATTGGGCAGTGAATTTACAGGCTTACAATCTGACTGTGGGAACCAGAAAGAGGGGGGGAGGGGGGGTATGTCTGTATGTTAAATCCTACTTAATGCAGAGAATACTAGATATAGATGTAGGAGATGTACACATGGAATCTCTGTGGGTAGAAATATATAATAAAATCCTGATAGGGGTTTTCTATAGGCAACCAAAAATCAAAGAAGAAACTGAAATCTTATTAATAGGGCAAATAGAAGAGGTGTCAAACCACAGTGAAGTAATTATTACGAAAGACTTTAATTATCTAGATACAATATGGAAAGACAAAACCTGCGAATTTCACAAGGGGAACAATTAAAGATAACTAACTTTCCCAACGTTTACAGGAGGCAACTAGAGGGATGGCCACTCTGGACTAATTATTACAACTAACAAACCAGACAGAATCACGGGGGTGCAGATTGAGGGACACTTGGGAAATAGTGACCACAATATAATTAATTTCCAGCTGTCATTCGATAGCAAACCCTATCAGGGAGCGACAAAAAAACTAAACTTTAATAAAGCAAAATTTGATCAGCAAAGGCGTACTATCGGTAACATTAATTGGGACAGCATCCTCAAAAATAACAATGCAGGTGATTAATGGGGTAAGTTTAAAAACATCCTAATTACCTCATGTGAGCAGTTCACACCCTTTAAAAATAAAAGAACTACAAATATAAGGAAACCAATGTGGCTCAACAAGACTGTAAGGTGGATAACAAAGGAAAAAAAGGAAAGCATTTAAATTATTAAAATAATAATGGAACACACAGATGGAACACACCCAAGGGCTCTAATGGAATTAAGTGACATGATAGACAGACCGCTATTTCTTATATTTAGGGACCCTATCGAGATTGTGGTTGTACCACTGGTACACTGTTTGGGCCACGGTCACTAGTCGGGTGCCACAGAGTTCAGTATTAATAATAATCTTTATAATAATCTTTATTTATATAGCGCCAACATATTCCGCAGCGCTTACATAGACAGGGGGAATACAAAAAGACAAAAGAACAAAAATTACAGAACCACGGTTATATAGTAATCTGTTGATGGAAACAATAGGGGTGCGGGTCCTGCTCCAACGAGCTTACATACTACAGATAATGGGGGATACAAAAGGTAAAGGGGCTAGAGATGTACACGGTATGGCAAGATGGAGAGTGAGGGATTCTATACACATAGACAATGGTCAGACATTTAGCAGTGTGACGGCAGAATCGTTATAACTGCAGGAGCGGTTTATGATTGCTAGCAGGGATTGCAGTCAATATGTCAGGGAGCATGTTATCAGGCGGAGTACAGAGGGGTTTGTTTAGGGAATGCGGTATGTGACTGGCACAGGGCAGAGGCGTCTGAGTAGCGGCTGGACTGAAAGATGAGCCTGGCTTCTGTATTCAGGATGGATTGGAGGGGGTAGAGTCTGGTGCAGGGGAGGCCGGTCAGCAACGAGTTGCAATAATCAAGCCGAGAGTGGATGAGGGCAACAATAAGCGTTTTTAGCGTGTCCACGGTGAGAAAAGAGCGGATTCTTGTATTAGGCCCCATTCTGTTTAATATATTTATCAATGACCTGATAGAGGGACTACACAGTAAAATATCAATATTTGCAGATGGTACAAAATTATGCAAGGTAATTAATACAACGGAGGACAATGTACGGCTGCAAATGGACCTAGATAGGTTGGGGGCTTTGGTAGAAAAATGGCAAATGAAGTTTAATATTGATAAATGTAAGGTTATGCACATGGGCAGGAAAAACAGATTTCACCAGTATAGACTAAATGGGGTACAGCTAGAGAAAAGTGATATGGAAAAAGACTGTCCTCAGAAGACATGCCATGGTGACAGTCATATGTAAAAGACACAGGGGATTTCCTGAGAAAATTAGGAGGTGCCAACATCGCTGAGAAAACCATTCTTCTTACACTGTACGTCACGTTCCTTTACACTAACATCACACATATTCGGTGTTCGGAGGTGGTCCAGGAATGTATAGCCATATCAGAAATATCAAACACATGTATGCAGTTTATTTTGACTCTGTTAGAGTGTTCTTAACAACAATTATTTTGCATACAATGACAAATTCTACCAACAGTGCCAGGGAAGGTCATGTTTATCCTGCTCATTCTGCAACAATCTCATCGAGGGCAGTAATTTCAATCACCTCCGTACAGGCAAACAATATTCAGTCAATGGCTTTTACACCTGCCGGTCATCATATGTGGTCTATCTAATATCATGTCCATGTGGTCTCCTCTATGTGGGGGAGACCACAATGGAGATTAAATCTTGGATACTAAGCCACAAAAGTACATTACGTAACTAAAAAATTGATCTTCCTATTCCGCAACATTGTCGATGGTCATGTCAATTGAAATTTCGTGTCATCAACAGTGTAGTTAGCGATATTAGAGGAGGGGATAGAGAATTTGGTCTTAAAGAGAAAGGAGTTAAAATGGATATTCGATTTAGACACATTAGCCTCAAAGGGGCTAAATCTGGTTTTTTACACTACTCCATTTCTCTAATGAGCGTCTCATAGCTAAAAAGTATGGACTGTTAAGCATGTTTTTATTAAGTGTATAGATTTTAATGGATTGTGGTGTGTTTACATTTTTATTACCATTTTTCCAGGTGTATCGACTGTTTTTTTCCGGTAGGATTCCCCACATGCAAATGCCATTGTTGATCAAGAACAATCGTCTTTTCGAGATAAATCAATTTAAGGTCTCATGTCTAAAAAAAATTTCTTCAAAAAAAGCTTTAATTCTGGATAATAAAGAGATCTTTGTTAGTAATCCTGTTAATCCTACAAGTGTCATTTTTATCTATATGTGGCATAACAATTGGCCCAGCAGTTCCTCTAGTGACTACTGCAGCGATTCCTTCATGATAATGTGGATATTGAAGCTACTTTGCAATTTTAATGTTACTATATAATTAGCATATACTAAAATGGGGGGGGGGTGCAGTTTAGACAAGGAGGTTTTCATATGGGACATTATTTTTACAGGTTTCATCACCAACACAGAAAAGGGTTATTTACTGTAAGAGCAGTAAGACTGTGGAACTCTCTGCCTGAGGACGTGGTGATGGCAAAATCCATAGAGGAGTTTAAAAGGGGACTTGATGTCTTTCTGGAGAGGAAGGATATTATAGGTTATAAATCTTAACCCAGGTATACAGTCAGATAGGAACTATTAGAGGTTGATCCAGGGATTAGTCTGATTGCCATTAGGGAGTCGGGAAGGAATTTTCCCCCAAATGGGCTACTTGGTTCCTGCCTCTTGGAGTTTTTGCCTTCCTCTGGATCAACAACATAGGAGGATAAACAGGCTGAACTAGATGGACATTGTCTTCATTCGGCCTTACATACTAAGTTACTATGTTACTTTGCCAACATCTATGCATTCATTTTTCCCTCATCCAAGATGGCGGCCTCACCTCTGGATGTTCCCCGGGCGCATGTTCAGATAAGGTTGTGCCTCCAGAAGGGATGGGCTCTGTCGCGGGATCTTCCTGACCTCGCGCAGGTGCAGTGGGGCACCTTTCCCGTGCTTAGAGGGATTGTACCACAATGCATGAACCAGCGCTATTGAGCACATGCATGATTGATGCGTTCATATGCAGTGATATGGCAAAATTGGAGCTCCCGTGCATGCGCAGAATTCTGGAATGACGCCACTGCGCTGACAATGCCACACTCTGACACTGACACACACTTATGTTTAAATATCCTTAATGCAAGGGCAATCCCAGGAGAAACCAACAACACTTGGAAAGGGGCGCGTTTTTGATACTCTAATCTGCCATTGGTTGTATATTGGTTTTAACATGTATATATATATGTATGTGCATGATGTGCATATATATGATGTGTATGTGCATGTATGGTGGGCTTGACAAAGATCTCAGCAAAAGATCGAAACGTTGCCACCAGGACCAGGGAGAATAAAGTCTATTTTATCCTACTTAGCAGTGTGGACACTGCCTATTTTCTACTATTTCTGGAGTTAGGCTTCATTCTGTTCAATATATTTATCAATGACCTGATAGAGGGATCCTATAAGGAATCCCCCTCTGTCTCATAGAAGTGAATGGAATGATGGTGACACATGTGCGTCACTGCTCTATTCACTTGGGAATTTACGATGCCCAATTCTGTGGATGGTATTTATCCCCTATTTTGCAGATAATGGATAAATGTCCTTAGTGAGATCTCATATTGAGATCTGGAGAATTTGGAGGCCATGTGATCACCTTAAACTCTTTGTCATGATCCTCAAACTATCTCAACAATTTTTGCAGTTCGGCAGGGCTCATTACCCTGCTGAGAGAGATCACTGTCATTAGGGAATACCGTTATCCTGAAGAGGTATACTTAGTCTATAACAATATTTAGGTTTGTGGATTGTGTTTGTAACAGCCACATGAATGCCAGGACCCAAAGTTTTCCAGCAGAACATTGCTCAGAGCATCACACTGCCTCCCCTAGCTTGCCTTCATTCCCTAGTGCATACTGGTACCCTCTCTTCCCCAGATAAATAAAAATAAAATAAATCTTGTTATTTGTATAACGCCAACTTATTCTGCTGAGCTTTCAGGTAATGTATTCATTATTCATTTATTCACTGCAGGGGTTGCCTTCATCCCATTGCTTCCAATGGGGCGGCAGCAACGCCGTCCCCATTAAAAGCAATGAGACAGTATCGTAGTCCTCTGCCACAGCTGGGGATTCTTTCATCCCTGCAGGGAGACCTTCATGGAGCAGCTGCCCTTCTACAAGCACAGCTTCTCCAGTAGCATGGAGCTTCGGTCACGCGGATTTTGCACATCCATGGAGCGCATTTTTTGCGTACATAGGTGCAGAAAAAAAATGCTCATCTGACTGAGGCCTAATACAGTTATTGCCTTTAACTTTTAGTGGATTTAGCATTATACCTGCATAAATGAGCTTTGGGCATCTATTTCCCTTTTTCAAGTCCCCCATGAATTTGGGCTGAAACGCTGCACATATGGGTTAATAAAAAAAACTACTTGGATACCTTTGAGTGCTACCTATTTTTGATTCTTGCTACATACACATTGAAGCAGTGGTATTATTCTTTCCATATTTTCCCAGGATGTCATCGAGTCAAACATATAATTCCCATATTTTGTATACCATTAGCAGCAATATCCAGCATACCTCTACAGGTGTTTTGAAATACAGCAATATTCTAAGCAATTGTGAAAGGCTGTCAATATAAAAGTGAGGTGAAAAAAGGAAGAACTCTACTTGGAGACCAAACCAAAAACTCAGATAATCCAGGATTTTTGCCAAAAGACATATCATACAAAATAGGTAGATAGGATGTAGGGTATTAGGCTAAATACTGGAGGTCCTTCTAAGTGATGAGCCCTGCATACTAGGACTGGTACTAAGTAGCTTGTTATTAATGCAACATGTGGAAAACAAAAATGACTTCCTCATGAGCTCATGCCTGTTCCATCTCATGAGATGTACTAGTTTGCTACTGTAAGAAGTCATGTGAGAATACTAATGTGGAAAGTTCCAGATTGCTATACTGAGATTGTTGCAGGTCTTTTTGGTTTTTTTTACCCTTAGCCCTTTCTTCGTGGGTCATTACTTATGAATGCATTCTTGGGACTGGCTACGCATACAGCTTCCTCATGTGCTAATTCAATCCAACAATTTGACAGGATAAGCACCATACACTGGCATAGCCCATGCAGGAACCATATAGTACTAATATCTTTGAATTAATGACTCAACATATGTCTCAGTGGTAATTCTACATGGTTATGATTGAAGTGAACTTATTTTAGTGCCATGAAATTAAAACAGAATTTTATGTAAGAGTAAATTATTTCCACGGGAGACGGCTGAAGACATTCCAGATGGTATCACAGCACAGAAGACCCAAGAGCTGGAAAACAAATAAAATCACAGAATGTCTGCTAATTTTGTAAATTATAACAGTAAAAAATGTTGTCCTATATGAATTGATGGAGGAACAATATGGGATTGTTGGTTTTAAAAATAATTCAGCAAAACCTATGTAAAATTCATGTATTAATCATCTGACAACTAGGGAGAAAGTATTGGCATATTTCCATGGATTCCAAAAACAAAACTTATATTAACCCTTTCCAATCCACTGTCTGACGTCTGAAGACATTATGATTTAAGGCTGTACAGCTCCGATGTTTGAAGACGTCCGTCGGGGTTCTCTTACTGTATATTGCCAGCCTCTCTGCTGTCGGAGCCTATCCAACGTGTCACCTCATGCAGTACTGGCTTTAGGCCTCCTTCCCACGAACGGATTTCCGCCGCGTAATTCGCGGCGAAAATCCGCTGCGTTGCACGCAGCTATTAGGTTCTATTGAACCTAATAGCTCCATGCTCACGATGCGTAATTCCACCGCGGAATTACGCACCGCGATTTCTCCCGTCCTCACCCGCAGCATGCTCTATTTTCTGCGGGTGAGGACGGGCTGTACGCACTGACGGCTTCCATTGCAGTCAATGGAAGCCGTCCATTCACGCTATCTCCCGCTGTAACCAGCGGGAGATAGCGTGAAAAAACGCTTTCCCGCCCACCGCCGAGCGTCATATGACGCCAAATGACGCGGTCCGGCCGCGTCACGTGACACGGCTGGTGACGCGAGAGCGGTGGGCGGTGACGAGCGGTGACGAGCGGTGACGCGGCGGTGGTGGGCGGGGAAGCGATTTCACGCTATCTCCCGCAGGTAAGTATAGGGGCTCTGGGGGGCGCCGTGACGGGCTTCACAGCGGAATATTACGCTGCGGAGCCCGTCACGCTCGTGGGAAGGAGGCCTTACTGTGTACAGATTACGCTTCTTAACCCGATGAATGATATAAATCAGCAATTAAAAACATGAGTATTGAAGAGAAAATGGTATTTGAAATAGACTAGTAAAAGGACGAAAACGGGATTGTTAAATACTAAAAGTTTCTCGTGACCAACTGGTTTATGAGCAATCTTAAAAATGTTCCTTTTCTGACTAAATTATTACTTGTAAAATGACATGGGAAAATAATATACGATTTTAAAATTATAATTAGCATACAGATTATGCTGCACATCTAGCCGCATAACTTACATTCATTACGGGATATGCTTAGCTGTGATATGGAATATCTTCCATTTAGGCTCTCCACTGACTCCAACATAATGCACTATAGAAAGATATTAGTGAGACGCGTCATATACAATACTAAAGTCCTGATAGTGTGAGACCATATATCTAATTTGTATCTTTGAGCTTATGAATAATTAGCCAAGTTATTACGAGCTATTGTCTCTCATCATTTGTATGAACCTCAACAAAATCTTTATTCATTTATTAATGTCATACTACACACAAGAACATCTTTTTTTTCTATTTTTCAAATTAACCCCCCTCCCCCTGGATACAGAATGTGTGTTACAGAATATGCCCTAAATATCAGGCGATGTGGAAGCTACTGCTAGGACCTACAACTACAGTATATTGAGACCAATGGTCCTTTGACCCCCTCTCCTGCCTAATGAGGTGACCACCATCCGCTTTCGGGCAGAGAAAGAATGAAGAAAGGGCTGCACTGCTTTGTTCTGAGTTATGCAAAAAGCTGAATTATGAGACAGGTTGATGGACATTACAGGCAATGCAGGAAGGGACTGTGGGTCTACAATATATCCCCAGGGAATGCTTTAAAAATGAACAATAAATTGGTACATAAAGTTAAAGGAAATTGCATTATTCTTCACAGGATTAAATCTATTAATGACATTCTAATGAAATATATTTCTATTATTAAATAGAAATTATTTTAACACATTGAGGCCTTAGTCACACGGGCGTTTTTTGCATGAATTCATGAATGGGTGTGAGCCAATCAGGGGCAGCTCTCATTCACACCCACTCACACCCACTGCAGGTCGGCCCCGCTGAACTCCGTCTGCCGGGACAAGGTGAGTATATATATATTTTTTTTTTTTTACACATTTCTGGATGAATTGCAGGGAAGAGCTTATATATTTAAGCCCTTCCTGACAATTCATCCCGCGATCGCCGGCAGCCCATTGCTTTCAGGGGAACCTGCTGTATTGCCGTCTCCATTGAATTCAATGGGCAAACATCGTTCTTCTCTGCCACAGCTGTTACAGCTGTGGCAGAGGAGAATGATTTGTCTATTATATGTTCTCAATGGGGTCGGCGCTGCTGCCGCCAGCCCCATTGAGCGCATATAGAGAAGAGAACAGGAATCGCAGATCGCAGATAGGTGCGATCTGCGATTTCTGTTCTATAATTTATCGGATGAGCGCATAAAAAGCACTCATGTGTCCGATACCATTGCAAAGCAATGGTTTTATAAAGTCACCGGAAGCATGCGCATGCGCAAATCGCGTGAAAAAACGCACGTCTGACTAAGGCCTAAGGATGCAGCTTAGTTTAATACTCAATTTGTGGGGGGTGCGGGGTTCATCTCTACAATTCAAAAGCCATAACTTTTACATTTTTCCACCAAAAAAGATGTTTTTGCTGGATGAGCTGAATTTTTTAATGTTATCATTTTGTCCTGAATATAATATATAACTTTTATATATGTTTTGTGAGTGTGAAAAAAACACAGCAATTCCATCATTCTTCTTTGGTTTTTGGTTTAACAGTATTCACCATGCTGCATAAATAACATAACTTTTTTCAGCCAGTTGTTACAATCATGGAAATAGCAAAATAAAAACACATCGGTTTATTTTTTTTAATAATTTTTTTGGGCCTTGCTGCATTCATAAATCCATAACATTTTTACTTTTAGATCCATGGAGTTGGGTCAGGGCTTGTTTTTTTCTTGTAGTTTTCATTGGTGTCATTTTGGGGTGTATGTGAGTTTTTGATCACTTTTGCCTTTATTGACAGTTTTAGCCATTTCTTTTATTTTACTGGCCATTATAGATGCACCAATACTAAATATGTATTTCTTTTTCAAGAATAAGGCAATGTATTTATTTATTTACGTTTTTTCCTATACCCAAGTAGGAGACTTGAAATTGCGATCCTACAATACACTTTAATATGTCTGTATTGCAGTGTATTATAGCATCTCTCTTCTTTTACCTTGACAGCTTTGGCAGGCCTGAAGGCCTCTGCTATTTCTCCAGCAACCATAGCAACTAGAGATGAGCGAACGTACTAGTTTCGAGTAATTACTCGATCGAGTACCGCTATTTTCGAGTACTTCAGTACTCGGGTGAAAAGATTCAGGGGGCGCCGGGGGGCAGGGGGAGGCGTGGCGGCGCGGGGGATAACAGGGGGGAGCCCTCTCTCTCTCCCTCTCCCCCCCACTCCCCGCTGCAACCCCCCACTCACCCACGACGCCCCCCGAATCTTTTTGCCCGAGTACGGAAGTACTTGAAAATCGCGGTACTCGGTCGAAAAAGGGGCGTGGCCGAGTACGCTCGCTCATCTCTAATAGCAACCCATTGACCCTCTGTGACTCTGTCACTGCCTTGTAATAAACCGACGGCTTGCGTTACGTATGTGAGCCATGATGTACTATTATGGTGCAGGGTGGCAAGGGTTTAAACCATTTAGCTAGACACATCCCTTTCAGTTTTGCAAAACTGATACACTGTTTTATGACTTCACCCAATTTTTTTCCTTTTGTAGATACCTACATTCACACAGGTGTTGAAAATAATTATTTATTCCTTTTTCATATTAGCAAATAAATATAAGACACTTGATAAATGTTCTCATTTTGCCCTACTCAGTGCGACACGAAGTTTCAGATAATTATACCACCAATGCGATGACAGATAAAGTGATGCATCTACCTAAATGAAAGTAAAATTAGTAATTATACCTGGTGCATCTATGTTGAAGAACTGCTAGAAAGAAAGCTGTCAAGTCGAGGACAGCTAAACGGGTAGAAAGAAAGCTAAACATATATAATAAGTAGGTTAGAATACAGCTGTCTGAGATATGTAATGAAAAGAAAGATATGCGTGTTTAAATGTAGGCTTTTTCCCACAGACAGCAATTCTAGAATTGTCATTTTGTGATATATGCAATGTTTGATTCCATACATGCATAACACTTTTACAGAACATGATCAGTAAATGTGATAAGACTGTTACAGTGGTTTTACACATAGATTATTGTTGCCGTCTCTATGGTGTTTTTTTGAGCCAAAGCCAGAAGTGGATCCAGCAGTAAGGAGAAGCATAAGTCCTACCTTTATAATTCTCATATCATTTCATTGTCTGCTCTGCCTTATCATCCCTATAACAAAACGTACTGTCCTCTGTTCTTTGTAATATTCAACATTCTTGTATTAAAAAATCAAAAGTATTATAAAGCTGATACCTTTATTGTTAACCAGAAAAAACATATATACTAACTTTCGAGGCTGCCTAATACCTCTCCACCAGGCTTTGGCAGATTATAACTTAAGGAACATATTTATACACAACAGAACAGAGACATCGTGTGATTCATTTACAAATGGATGACAAATGTGAGAAAGACGCAAGACGCAATGTCCACAGCGCACACCAAAGTGTCCCTGCCCAGCCTTCAGCTGCCCTCATGCCACACCACCCTCATGTCTATTTATAAGTGCGTCTGCCATGAGGAGGAACCGCAGGCACACACTGCAGAGGGTTGGCACGGCTAGGCAGCGACCCTCTTTAAAAGGGGCGTGGCGATAGCCCACAATGCTGTACAGAAGCAATGAGAAATCCAATCCTGTGCCACCTCCATCAGGAGCTGCACACGTGGGCATAGCAATGGGGAACCTATGTGCCACACACTATTCATTCTGCCAAGGTGTCTGCATGCCCCAGTCAGACCGCGGTTTTTTATAAATAGTCACAGGCAGGTACAACTCCGTAATGGGAATTCCGTGTGCACCCACAGCATGGGTGGCTCCCTGGAACCCACCGGCTGTATATAAATGTATCCCATTGCAGTGCCCATCACAGCTGAGGTAACGTCCGATTAAATGCAGGTGGGCTTCGGCCCACACTGCATGCCCCAGTCAGACTGGGGTTCTTTAGAAGAAGACACATGCAGTTACAACTCCGTGTGGACCGACAGCATGGGTGGGTGCCAGGAAGCCACCGGCGGTACATAAATATATCCCATTGCATTGCCCAGCACAGCTGATGTAACGTCAGCTTTAATGCAGGTGGGCAAAAAATTAATTGGATTACACTGTAGGCGAGGGCCCCAAAAAATTGGTGTACCAACAGTACTAATGTACGTCAGAAAACTTGCCCATGCCCAACCAAGAGGGCAGGTGAAACGCATTAATCGCTTTGGTTAATGTGGCTTAATTTGTAACTAGGCCTGGAGGTAGCCCAGTTAAAATAAAAATTGGTTCAAGTGAAAGTTTCAACGCTTTAATGAGCATTGAAACGTATAAAAATTGTTTACAAAAATTATATGACTGAGCCTTGTGGGCCTAAGAAAAATTGCCCGTTGGGCGTGATTACGTCAGGTTTCAGGAGGAGGAGCAGGAGGAGGAGGATGAATATTATACAAAGATTGATGAAGCTAAAAGGTCCACGTTTTTGATGGTGATAGAGAACAATGCTTCCATCCGCGGGTGCAGCCTACGTATTGTTTAGGTATCGCTGCTGTCCGCTGGTGGAGAAGAGAAGTCTGGGGAAATCCAGGCTTTGTTCATCTTGATGAGTGTAAGCCTGTCGGCACTGTCGGTTGACAGGCGGGTACGCTTATCCGTGATGATTCCCCCAGCCGCACTAAACACCCTCTCTGACAAGACGCTAGCCGCAGGACAAGCAAGCACCTCCAGGGCATACAGCGCGAGTTCAGGCCACGTGTCCAGCTTCGAAACCCAGTAGTTGTAGGGGGCAGAGGCGTCACGGAGGACAGTTGTGCGATCGGCTACATACTCCCTCACCATCCTTTTACAGTGCTCCCGCCGACTCAGCCTTGACTGGGGAGCGGTGACACAGTCTTGCTGGGGAGCCAGAAAGCTGTCAAAGGCCTTAGAGAGTGTTCCCCTGCCTGTGCTGTACATGCTGCCTGATCTCTGCGCCTCCCCTGCTACCTGGCCCTCGGAACTGCGCCTTCGGCCACTAGCGCTGTCAGATGGGAATTTTACCATCAGTTTGTCCGCCAGGGTCCTGTGGTATAGCATCACTCTCGAACCCCTTTCCTCTTCGGGAAAGGTTCTCCTTATACCGTGGGTCGAGCAGTGTGTACACCCAGTAATCCGTAGTGGCCAGAATGCGTGTAACGCGAGGGTCACGAGAAAGGCATCCTAACATGAAGTCAGCCATGTGTGCCAGGGTACCTGTACGCAACACATGGCTGTCCTCACTAGGAAGATCACTTTCAGAATCCTCCTCCTCCTCCTAAGGCCATACATGCTGAAAGGATGACAGGCAAGCAGCATGGGTACCTTCAGCAGTGGGCCAAGCTGTCTCTTCCCCCTCCTCCTCCTCCTCAACGCGCTGAGATATAGACAGGAGGGTGCTCTGACTATCCAGCGACATACTGTCTTCCCCCGCCTCTGTTTCCGAGCGCAAAGCGTCTGCCTTTATGCTTTGCAGGGAACTTCTCAAGAGGCATAGCAGAGGAATGGTGACGCTAATGATTGCAGCATCGCCGCTCACCATCTGGGTAGACTCCTCAAAGTTTCCAAGGACCTGGCAGATGTCTGCCAACCAGGCCCACTCTTCTGTAAAGAATTGAGGAGGCTGACTCCCACTGCGCCGCCCATGTTGGAGTTGGTATTCCACTATAGCTCTACGCTGCTCATAGAGCCTGGCCAACATGTGGAGCGTAGAATTCCACCGTGTGGGCACGTCGCACAGCAGTCGGTGCACTGGCAGATGAAACCCATGTTGCAGGGTGCGCAGGGTGGCAGCGTCCGTGTGGGACTTGCGGAAATGTGCGCAGAGCCGGCGCACCTTTCCGAGCAGGTCTGACAAGCGTGGGTAGCTTTTCAGAAAGCGCTGAACCACCAAATTAAAGATGTGGGCCAGGAATGGCACGTGCGTGAGGCTGCCGAGCTGCAGAGCCGCCACCAGGTTACGGCCGTTGTCACACACGACCATGCCCGGTTGGAGGCTCAGTGGCGCAAGCCAGCAGTCGGTCTGCTCTGTCAGACCCTGCAGCAGTTCGTGGGCTGTGTACCGCTTCTCTCCTAAGCTGAGTAGTTTCAGCACGGCCTGCTGACGCTTGCCCACCACTGTGCTGCCACGCCGCACGACACCGACTGCTGGCGACGTGCTGCTGCTGACACATCTTGATTGCGAGACAGAGGTTGCGTAGGAGGAGGAGGGTGGTTTAGTGAAGGAAGCATACACCGCCGCAGATACCACCACCGAGCTAGGGCGCGCAATTCTGGGGGTGGGTAGGACGTGAGCAGTCCCAGGCTCTGACTCTGTCCCAGCCTCCACTAAATTCACCCAATGTGCCGTCAGGGAGATATAGTGGCCCTGCCCGCCTGTGCTTGTCCACGTGTCCGTTGTTAAGTGGACCTTGCCAGTAACCGCGTTGGTGAGGGCGCGTACAATGTTGTGGGGGACGTGGTCGTGCAGGGCTGGGACGGCACATCGGGAAAAGTAGTGGCGACTGGGAACTGAGTAGCGCGGGGCCGCCGCCACCAACATACCTTTGAAAGCCTCCGTTTCCACAACCCTATACGGCAGCATCTCCAGGCTGATAAATTTGGCTATGTTCACGTTTAACGCTTGAGCGTGCGGGTGCGTGGCGGCGTACTTGCGCTCCAACACTTGCGCTAGCGACGGCTGGACAGTGCGCTGAGAGACATTGGTGGATGGGGCCGAGCACAGCGGAGGTGAGGGTGTGGGTGCAGGCCATGAGACGGTAGTGCCTGCTGTGATCTCAGTGGCAGGTTGGGGCACAGGGGGAGAGGCAGCGGTGCAAGCCGGAGGCGGTGAACGGCCTTCGTCCCACCTTGTGGGGTGCTTGGCCATCATATGTCTGCGCATGCTGGTGGTGGTGAGGCTGGTGGTGGTGGCTCCCCGGCTGATCTTGGCGCGACAAAGGTTGCACACCACTGTTCGTCGGTCGTCTGCACTCTCAGTGAAAAACTGCCAGACCTTTGAACACCTCGGCCTCTGCAGGGTGGCATGGCGCGAGGGGGCGCTTTGGGAAACAGTTGGTGGATTATTCGGTATGGCCCTGCCTCTACCCCTGTCCACCGCACTGCCTCTTCCAACCTGCCCTGCTGCTGCACTTGCCTCCCCCTCTGAAGACCTGTCCTCAGTAGGCGTAGCAAACCAGGTGGGGTCAGTCACCTCATTGTCCTGCTGCTCTTCCTCCGAATCCTCTGTGCGCTCCTCCCTCGGACTTACTCCAATTACTACTACCTGAGTGATAGACAACTGTGTCTCATCATCATCGTCCTCCTCACCCACTGAAAGCTCTTGAGACAGTTGCCGGAAGTCCCCAGCCTCATCCCCCGGACCCCGGGAACTTTCCAAAGGTTGGGCATCGGTCATGACGAACTCCTCCGGTGGGAGAGGAACCATTGCTGGCCATTCTGGGCAGGGGCCCGGGAACAGTTCCTGGGAGTCTGCCTGCTCCTCAGAATGTGTCATTGTAATGGAGTGAGGAGGCTGGGAGGAAGGAGGAGCAGCAGCCAGAGGATTCAGAGTTGCAGCAGTGGACGGCGCAGAACTCTGGGTGGTCGATAGATTGCTGGATGCACTTTCTGCCATCCACGACAGGACCTGCTCACACTGCTCATTTTCTAATAAAGGTCTACCGCATGGACCCATTAATTGTGAGATGAATGTGGGGACGCCAGAAACGTGCCTCTCTCCTAATCCGGCAGCAGTCGGCTGCGATACACCTGGATCAGGAGCTCGGCCTGTGCCCATACCCTGACTTGGGCCTCCGCGTCCTCGGCCGCGTCCACGTCCTCTAGGCCTACCCCTACCCCTTAGCATGGTGTATTACCAATAGTGCAGAAACAGAACGCTGTAATTAAATGTGCCGCTTATTGGCCTGTGGTTGGAGGCTGACTTCGCTTACAGAATGCACAGCAGAGACAGGAAAGAATTTTGCGCAAGCCTGCTGTAACACTTAGCTGGCTGCGTATGAATTAGGACAACTACCCCCAGCAGAGACCCAGTACACTTGTGGACAGGAATACAGCGGTGATGTAAGAGGCAACACAGAGGCAAGAAAGAATTTTGCACAAGCCTGCTGTAACACTTAGCTGGCTGCGTATGAATTAGGACAACTACCCCCAGCAGAGACCCAGTACACTGAGGACGTTCACAGGCAGCCCAAATAGATTTTTTTTCCCAAATGTTTTTGGAAAGGCCCACTGCCCATATACACTAAATATGTCTTCTGTCCCTGCCTCACCACTACTGGCCCTGGACAATGTAAAATTACTGCAGGACGCAATGCTCTGCACGGCCGATATACAAAAAAAAAAAATGTGCAACACTGCAAAAAGCAACCTCCACACTACTGCACACGGTTAGATGTGGCCCTAAGAAGGACCGTTGGGGTTCTTGAAGCCTAAAATAACTCCTAACGCTCTCCCTATAGCAGCTCCGGCACCAGCAGCACTGTCCCTGATCTCTGTCAGAATGCATCTGTGGCGAGCCGCGGGAGGGGCCGATTTATATACTCGGGTGACACCTGATCTCGCCAGCCACTCACTGCAGGGGGGTGGTATAGGGCTTGAACGTCGCAGGGGGAAGTTGTAATGCCTTCCCTGTCTTTCTATTGGCCAGAAAAGTGCGCTAACGTCTTAGAGATGAAAGTGAAAGTAACTCGAACATCGCTTGGTACTCGTCTCGAGTAACGAGCATCTCGAACACGCTAATACTCGAACGAGTATCAAGCTCGGACGAGTACGTTTGCTCATCTCTAGTTCTGAAGATGAGCTGCTGAGCTTCCACAAGAACTTCAACAAGTTCCATCCAACCATCAGGCTCACCCTTCAACACTCACAATCTCAGATGCATTTCCTGGACACGACCATATACATAAGAAAACAATATCTTACTGATGAGGACTTTACATTAACACATGGTCTTTAGATTATCCTGGGCTATATGTTCAGTTGTATGGACACTTCACAACCATTAGCCTAACTGGTGACCTCCTCAATCATCACCTCTCCCTCTTTCATCTTATACACAAACCTTAGTCCTATATCTCTAGTTTTTCATTATGAAAATCCTCTGCTTCTCTTCTCATATGTGATCCGGCCTTTTTTAAATGTAAATTAATCACACTGTCTCTGTTTTGTTGTATATAAATGTTTTATCAGTTAAAATCTGTCTAAAGGCCCATTTACATGCAAAAATAATCTTTCAAATGACTGAAAGATTTTGTGATCTATTTGCATAAAGTGTTAATAGCCACTAATGGCCATTAACAATTTATTATCTTTATTTACATGTAAAAGGGCCTCCAGGAGCTGTTTGCAGCCCAACTGTGCAAACAGCTGCATTGCTCTCTAACAGCGTGTGGTCTATTGAGAGATACTTTATCTCTCACTAGCGGAACAATAGATTATAAGTACACTTTAAAATCATTGTTCAAGCGAAAACTGCACGATGCCCGCCTTTACATGTAAAGATTACACTGCTCAACAGCATTTTTGCATCTGGTGTGTGAGATATCAATTCTTATGGATCTTTGGGTGTAGAATCAAAATTTACCTTTAGAAATGATGTATCATGTAAGGTTTATGTGTAATTTAGATTTTTTTCAATTTTTTAAAAAAGGTTTTTGTGTTTGTGCTCATTTTCTGGTGAATTATTTATATAAAATTAAATCAGTGACTAAGCTAAACTCTTTGTTTGAATGTAATACACAGTGGATAAAGTGCTAAAAATGATCACTAGATGGCAGAACAATGTAGTTGAGCAGGAAGGTTACTGACATGAGCCTATCTGTACTGCTGTTTAGTGTTTGTTGTAATCTGCATGAAGCACTTCTCTTTTTTCTTTCCTTAGCATATCGGTATTTTTCTAGTTTCATTCACAAATACATTACCAGAAAAACATTATTGGGTTCTGACTTTTTTTTTTTGTATTTAAAACTAGACAATATTTGGCAATACTGTATTATTGTCTATGTAATAGTGCTACGTATCTCAGAAATGTGACTTGATAGATAGAATCTGATTCATCCACTGAATTCAGCACCCCATAATTAATTAAATCAATCGGTTTCCAAACCAGGTACAGAATTTTTTTTTTTGATTAGTTGACCAGTGTTATCACTCATTTTCACTCATTTGAAAGATGTTTGATCAATAATCGTTACGTGTAAATGGGTCTTAAGCCTGATATAGGGGCATTAAGCAGCCTCAAAAGCTTGCATATATCATTTTTCTGGTTAGCCAATACAAGTTTCCAGCTCTATGATACCTTTGCTTTTTTCCCTGACAGTAACTGGTAGCATTCTATCAACAATATATGTAAAAAGGATATTTTATGCCCATTCACACTCTCTAAAAAAATATGCGCAGAATAATCAATGCACCAAAGATTTTTAGATCCACAGCAAATTTTAATTTATTACTGCCACGTATTCCATGTTGAAAACTGCTGATTAACTAATTGAATTGCAATGAAGCTAATCCATATGCAAAGCTGCTGGGCAATCCACGCATTAAATTGGAGTCCATCTATGAATTCTGCCAAAGTGCATTTGCCAACCAAATGGAAAACCCAACCATGCAAACAAACTGTAACAATAATAATAAAAAGTAAGTTTCATTCATCACTTAACTTCACATTGATGCTATCCTTGTAAAATGTAAATGACAATAGCTCTTGGAAATGTAGGAATCATTAATTTTGTATAAGGAGGTAACAGCTGCTATGAGAACATTTCAAGTTTGGAAAAAAATGATATAGATTAGAATGTATGGCTTTATCTATCAGTAGAAACAACAATATTGCACCCACTGAATGGCTGTTGTAAAGATGGATGTATTTTTAAATTTTTGAGGAGCTGTGCTTTACAAAAGTAAAGATTTATGGGACTAGTAATATCAGACTTTATAAAGTTTCTAAAAAAAATGTTGTTTTTTTTTCAAATTCTATTGGTTTATGTTTTATTATTGGTGGTTTTTAAATTGCTTCTTATTCTATCATTTAATCAGGATATCTTCCTCTACCATATTACATATGGCTGATGCCCTGGTGACAGCCTCCTGTCACTTTTGCTTAAATTTATGTCTTTGATAAATGATTGGAAGACGTTTTTCTTTCCCATTTTTAATAATTTTGCTGTCAGTTCTGGTTCTTGGAAATAACACATTGTTGCAACTTTTAGGATGTTGCAGTTTCCAATCCAAAGTACTGTTGGGAGGTCTGTTTGAAAACCTGGTGATTTGTATCTGTTGAGTTATATGATCTTCTATATACACTAAAGTACAAATTCATTATTATTGCTTATTTTGTTATCAATGCTCATAGTCAAATGTTATAAAATATGGAATAAATCTCCGTCTAACTGATGTCTTTCTATCCAAAGGGAATCTTTGTAAATGACATTCATAAAATTCAAATTTGAGATGACAGTGCATTTTTCACTTGTAATATTTTTTTGCCATTTAGTGTGCATATAGCTACAATAAGATTGATCTGATTACTTTTATAAATATGAAGCACCAGTCATTTATTTTAAAAAAATCTATATCTATAAAAACAGCAGAATAGGTGCTGCTATGTTCACGCCAACCTATATGCCAACCATGGGATTGCTGTATGGAAAACGTGTCTTTCTGATCTACCTTCACCAAGTATGTATCAGCATATGTTGTTTTTTGTCATGGGAGTCAATGGATGATAAATGCAGCTCTATAGCATATATGTGTAATTGCCAAAGCTACACCGAATGTCCATTTTATTAGAGGAAGCTGCCCTTTCACAACTGGCGCTTCCCTGTATCGAAATTAAACACATGACTCCAGAGCGCAACATAAAATCAAGTGAGCAAGATTTCCACTGATTAATTTCAGTGTGAATCCACAGGAGAATGGGAAAATTGAGCGACCTGAGCGGCTTCAAAGGAAGTAAGGTCATTGGTAGTAGATTACTCGGGCCAGTTTTGCAAAGACTGCAAACCTTGCAGGGTTTTCTCTTGCATGTTGAGAGTATACCAAGAATGACGTGAACCAGTAAATCATCTCATTGAGGGTGTCAAAAATTGTATTGATGAATAGACGGTGTATAGTCAAGCAAATTGAAATTCTTGTGCTCTAGCTATCATGTCCAAATGCACAAATTGCCATTCCTTAGCATGGATGGGCTATAACAGCAAACAAGCATTTGGAGTGCCATTGTTTCTAAGAAAAGCAGAAAGGCAAGAGCTAATGTGCAAAAGTGTGCAAAAATTGGATTAGTGAGCAGTGCAAAAGCATTGCCCGATCCAATTGAATACAGGTTCATCTGACCAATCAAAGGTTCATAATTTGGCACAAGTGGCATGAATAGATGAACCTTTCCTGACAGCTGTTGACAGCATGTCAGTACTTTCATCTAATTTGCAGCAACTGCAAGAAGCTATTATGTCTGCATGTGCCAATAGTCCTGCAAAATGATTTCAACACCTACTGGAATCTATACCTTGATGAATATCTGAGGCCAAAAGACATCCAATGTGGTAGTAGATTGATGCCTCTATCAGTGTATACTTTTAGCCTATATTCATGGGGAGGTTTTCTCAGCATACATATAATGGGTATAGAGCCTTATACAAATTTGATATCAGTAATTCAGGATTACATGACAGGCAAGGCATTTTGCTACTTGTGAACTGAGATTTGTTGCTTATATACTTATTGTGTAATTCTCGTACATGTGAAAAATTTGCATGCAGAATTTAGAGCTACAAGTAATAAAATGCATGGATATAAGGCTCTGTACACACTTGTGTCCTTTTTTTAAAGGATCCATGACGGACATTTTGTAACAGATTCTAATAGATCCTTATAATGGGTTTGTCAAATTTTCAGTAAGGTTTCAATTTTAAAAAGGTAAAAAAGTGTAATAGACTACAATATTCTGCCCATTTAGGGTGGGTTCACACAAGCGTGTTTTTGTGCGTGCATACACACGCACAAAAAAATGCGTTTGTATTTACAACAATGCATTCCCTAGGATGTGTGCACATGTCCGTACTTTGCAGGTGTGTGCCTGCAAAGATAGGACATGCGTGCACCATAGGGAATGCACGCATTGTTTTCAATGGAGCCGTGGCTGCTGCCTGCGGCTCCATTGAAAACATTGGTCTGCCGCCTCCCTGTATTCTTTTTCAGGGAAGGGCTTTACAAATAAGCTCTTCCCTGAAAAAGAAACATTTTAGTGTAAAAAAAAAAAAAAATGCAGCCTCCGACGGCTCCATTGAAGACAACGGTCTGCTGGCACCACTGAATTGTTTTTTAGGGAAGAGCTTTACATATAAGCTCTTCCCTGAAAAAGAAAAATTTTAGTGTAAAAAAAAAATATTACTTACCTGTCCGCCGCTGCTGTGTCCCTGGCGGGGATGAAGAACACTTCTGCCGCATGCGGCAGATGTTTCCTTCATCCCCACTAGTTAAAAGAATTCCCTGCTGCCACATCTGCCACATCTGTGGCAGATGCAGCAGAGGAATTCTTTAATTCTCTACCGCAGCTGTCACACATGTCGGTTGCCGTAGAGGATTCTGCTGTAGCAATTGATTTCAGAAAAGGGCTTTAAATATAAGCCCTTCCCTGAAAATCAAGTAAAAGTGGTTTAAAAAAAACAAAAAAAAATACTCACCTTGCTTCAGCTGCCGGGGCTCAGCAGCATCTTCTCCTGCTGTCTCCTGCACTGTGGTGCTGATCTATCAGCAGGCGGGGATTTAAAATCCCCGCTGCTGAAAGAGCTGAATGTGATTGGCTGAGGTGCTCAGCTAATCACAGGCAGCTCTCCCTGAATGAATGATGGGCCAGAGCTGCCTGTGATTGGCTGAGCACCTCAGCCAATCACATTCAGCTCTTTCAGCAGGCGGGGATTTTAAATCCTCGCCTGCTGATAGATCAGCACTAGAGATGAGCGAGCACCAAAATGCTCGGGTGCTCGTTACTCGAGACAAACTTTTCGTGATGCTCGAGGGTTCGTTTCGAATAACGAACCCCATTGAAGTCAATGGGTGACCCGAGCATTTTTGCATATCGCTAAGGTTTTCGTTTGTGAAAATCTGGGCAATTCAAGAAAGTGATGGGAACGACACAGCAACGGATAGGGCAGGCGCGGGGCTACATGCTGGGCTGCATCTCAAGTTCACAGGTCCCACTATTAAGCCACAATAGCGGCAAGAGTGGGCCCCCCCCTCCCAACAACTTTTACTTCTGAAAAGCCCTCATTAGCAATGCATAACTTTGCTAAGCACCACACTACCTCCAACAAAGCACAATCACTGCCTGCATGACACTCCGCTGCCACTTCTCCTGGGTAACATGCTGCCCAACCCCCCCCCCCCCCACGACCCAGTGTCCACAGCGCACACCAAACTGTCCCTGCCCAGCCTTCAGCTGCCCTCATGCCACGCCACCCTCATGTCTATTTATAAGTGCGTCTGCCAGAGGAACCGCAGGCACACACTGCAGAGGGTTGGCAGGGCTAGGCAGCGACCCTCTTTAAAAGGGGCGGGGCGATAGTCCACAATGCTGTACAGAAGCAATGAGAAATACAATCCTGTGCCACCTCCATCTGGAGCTGCACACGTGGGCATAGCAATGGGGAACCTATGTGCCACATACTATTCATTCTGTCAAGGTGTCTGCATGCCCCAGTCAGACCACAGTTTTTTATAAATAGTCACAGGCAGGTACAACTCGGCAATGGGAATTCCGTGTGCACCCACGGCATGGGTGGCTCCCTGGAACCCACCGGCGGTACATAAATATATCCCACTGCAGTGCCCAACACAGCTAATGTAATGTCGTGCTTAATGCAGGTGGGCTTCGGCCCACACTGCATGCCCCAGTCAGACCGGGGTTCTTTAGAAGTGGACACATGCAGTTACAACTCTGTGTGGACCGACAGCATGGGTGGGTGCCAGGAAGCCACCGGCGGTACATTAATATATCCCATTGCATTGCCCATTACAGCTGAGGTAATAATGTCATGTTTAATGCAGGTGGGCTTCGGCCCACACTGCATGCCCCAGTCAGACCGGGGTTCTTTAGAAGTGTAAACATGCAGTTACAACTCCCTGTGGACCCACAGCATGGGTGGGTGCCAGGAAGCCACCGGCGGTACATTAATATATCCCATTGCATTGCCCATCACAGCTGAGGTAATAATGTCATGTTTAATGTAGGTGGGCTTCGGCCCACACTGCATGCCCCAGTCAGACCGGGGTTCTTTAGAAGTGGACACATGCAGTTACAACTCCGTGTGGACCCACAGCATGGGTGGCTCCCTGGAACCCACCGGTGGTACATAAATATATCCCATTGCAGTGCCCAACACAGCTGATGTAACGTCAGCTGTAATGCAGGTGGGCAAAAAATTAATTGGATTACACTGTAGGCGAGGGCCCCCAAAAATTGGTGTACCAACAGTACTAATGTACCTGAGAAAAATTGCCCATGCCCAACCAAGAGGGCAGGTGAAACCCATTAATCGCTTTGGTTAATGTGGCTTAATTGGTAACTAGGCCTGGAGGCAGCCCAGTAAAAATAAAAATTGGTTCAAGTGAAAGTTTCAACGCTTTAATGAGCATTGAAACGTATAAAAATTGTTTAGAAAAATTATATGACTGAGCCTTGTGGGCCTAAGAAAAATTGCCCGTTCGGCGTGATTATGTGAGGTTTCAGGAGGAGGAGCAGGAGGAGGAGGAGGAATATTATACACAGATAGATGAAGCAAAAAGGTCCCCGTTTTGGATGGTGATAGAGAACGATGCTTCCATCCGCGGGTGCAGCCTACGTATTGCTTAGGTATCACTGCTGTCCGCTGGTGGAGAAGAGAAGTCTGGGGAAATCCAGGCTTTGTTCATCTTGATCAGTGTAAGCCTGTCGGCACTGTTGGTTGACAGGTGGGTACGCTTATCCGTGATGATTCCCCCAGCCACACTAAACACACTCTCTGACAAGACACTAGCCGCAGGACAAGCAAGCACCTCCAGGGCATACAGCGCGAGTTCAGGCCACGTGTCCAGCTTCGACACCGAGTAGTGGTAGGGGGCAGAGACGTCACCGAGGATGGTCGTGCGATCGGCTACGTACTCCCTCACCATCCTTTTACAATGCTCCCGCCAACTCAGCCTTGACTGGGGACCGGTGACACAGTCTTGTTGGGGAGCCATAAAGCTGGCAAAGGCCTTGGATAATGTTCCCCTGCCTGTGCTGTACATGCTGCCTGATCTCTGCGCCTCCCCTGCTACCTGGGCCGCGGAAATGCGCCTTCGGCCACTAGCGCTGTCGAATGGGAAGTTTACCATCAGTTTGTCCACCAGCGCCCTGTGGTATAGCATCATTCTCGAACCCCTTTCCTCTTCGGGAATGAAAGTGGAAAGGCTCTCCTTATACCGTGGGTTGAGCAGTGTGTACACGCAGTAATCCGTAGTGGCCAGAATGCGTGTAACACGAGGGTCACGAGAAAGGCATCCTAACATGAAGTCAGCCATGTGTGCCAGGGTACCTGTATGCAACACATGGCTGTCCTCACTCGGAAGATCACTTTCAGGATCCTCCTCCTCCTCCTCCTCCTCTGGCCATACACGCTGAAAGGATGACAGGCAAGCTGCATCTGTACCCTCAGCAGTGGGCCAAGCTGTCTCTTCCCCCTCCTCCTCATGCTCCTCCCCCTCCTCCTCCTCCTCTGGCCATACACGCTGAAAGGATGACAGGCAAGCAGCATCTGTCCCCTCAGCAGTGGGCCAAGCTGTCTCTTCCCCCTCCTCCTCATGCTCCTCCCCCTCCTCCTCAATGCGCTGAGATATGGACATGAGGTTGCTCTGACTATCCAGCGACATACTGTCTTCCCCCGCCTCCGTTTCCGATTCCAAAGCGTCTGCCTTTATGCTTTGCAGGGAACTTCTCAAGAGGCATAGCAGAGGAATGGTGACGCTAATGATTGCAGCATCACCGCTCAGCATCTGGGTAGACTCCTCAAAGTTTCCAAGGACCTGGCAGATGTCTGCCAACCAGGCCCACTCTTCTGTAAATAATTGAGGAGGCTGACTCCCACTACGCTGCCCATGTTGGAGTTGGTATTCCGCAATAGCTTTACGCTGCTCATAGAGCCTGGTCAACATGTGGAGCGTAGAGTTCCACTGTGTGGGCACGTCGCACAGCAGTCGGTGCACTGGCAGATTAAACTGATGTTGCAGTGTCCGCAGGGTGGCAGCGTGCGTGTGGGACTTGCGGAAATGTACGCAGAGCTGGCGCACCTTTCCGAGCAGGTATGACAAGCGTGGGTAGCTTTTCAGAAAGCGCTGAACCACCAAATTAAAGACGTGGGCCAGGCATGGCACGTGCGTGAGGCTGCCGAGCTGCAGAGCCGCCACCAGGTTACGGCCGTTGTCACACATGACCATGCCCGGTTGGAGGCTCAGCGGCGCAAGCCAGCGGTCGGTCTGCTCTGTCAGACCCTGCAGCAGTTCGTGGGCCGTGTGCCTCTTCTCTCCTAAGCTGAGTAGTTTCAGCACGGCCTGCTGACGCTTGCCCACCGCTGTGCTGCCACTCCGCGTGACACCGACTGCTGGCAACGTGCTGCTGCTGACACATCTTGATTGCGAGACAGAGGTTGCGTAGGAGGAGGAGGGTGGTTTAGTGGAGGAAGCATACACCGCCGCAGATACCACCACCGACCTGGGACACGCAATTTGGGGGGTGGGTAGGACGTGAGCGGTCCCAGGCTCTGACTCTGTCCCAGCCTCCCCTAAATTCACCCAATGTGCTGTCAGGGAGATATAGTGGCCCTGCCCACCTGTGCTTGTCCACGTGTCTGTTGTTAAGTGGACCTTGGCAGTAACCGCGTTGGTGAGGGCGCGTACAATGTTGCGGGCGACGTGGTCGTGCAGGGCTGGGACGGCACATCGGGAAAAGTAGTGGCGACTGGGAACCGAGTAGCGCGAGGCCGCCGCCGCCATCATGCTTTTGAAAGCCTCCGTTTCCACAAGCCTATACGGCAGCATCTCCAGGCTGATCAATTTGGCAATGTGCACGTTTAACTCTTGAGCGTGTGGGTGCGTGGCGGCGTACTTGCGCTGGCACTCAAACAGTGGCGCTAGCGACGTCTGGACGCTGCGCTGAGAGACATTGCTGGATGGGGCCGAGGACAGCGGAGGTGAGGGTGTGGGTGCAGGCCAGGAGACGGTAGTGCCTGTGTCCTCAGAGGGGGGTTGGATCTCAGTGGCAGGTTGGGGCACAGGGGGAGAGGCAGTAGTGCAAACCGGAGGCGGTGAACGGGCATCGTCCCACCTTGTGGGGTGATTGGCCATCATATGCCTGCGCATGCTGGTGGTGGTGCCTCCTCAGCTGATCTTGGCGCGACAAAGGTTGCACACCACTGTTCGTCGGTCGTCAGGCGTCTCTGTGAAAAACTGCCACACCGTAGAGCACCTTGACCTCTGCAGGGTGGCATGGTGCGAGGGGGCGCTTTGGGAAACAGTTGGTGGATTATTCGGTCTGGCCCTGCCTCTACCCCTGGCCACCGCACTGGATCGGCCTGTGCCCACACCCTGACTTGGGCCTCCGCGTCCTCGCCCGCGTCCACGTCCTCTAGGCCTACCCCTACCCCTCAGCATGGTGTATTACCAGTAGTGCAGAAATAGAACGCTGTAATTAAATGTGCCGCTTATTGGCCTGTGGTTGGAGGCTGACTTCGTTTACGGAACGCCAGGAAATAATTTGGCGCAAGCCTGCTGTAACACTTAGCTGGCTGCGTATGATTTTGTAGAACTACTACACCCAGCACAGACAGACCCAGAACACTGAGCACAGTGACAGGCAGGCCAAATAGATTTTTTCCCACAAATTTTTTTGCAAAGGCCCACTGCCTATATTCAATCAATAATATGTCTTGTGTCCCTGCCTACACACTTCTGTCCCTGGAGTATGTCACAGAACTGCAGAGTGTTGCACTGTCAACTGCAACACAGCGGTGATTTCAGAGCCCAGACAGAGCCAGGAAATAATTTGGCGCAAGCCTGCTGTAACACTTAGCTGGCTGCGTATGATTTTGTAGAACTACTACACCCAGCACAGACAGACCCAGAACACTGAGCACAGTGACAGGCAGGCCAAATAGATTTTTTCCCACAAATTTTTTTGCAAAGGCCCACTACCTATATTCAATCAATAATATGTCTTCTGTCCCTGCCTCACCACTACTGGCCCTGCACTATGTCTAATTACTGCAGGGCGCAATGCTCTGCATGGCCGATATACCAAAAAAAAAAAAAAAGTGCAACACTGCAAAAAGCAGCCTCCACACTACTGCACACGGTTAGATGTGGCCCTAAGAAGCACCGTTGGGGTTCTTGAAGCCTACAATAACTCCTAACACTCTCCCTATAGCAGCTCCAACAAGATACCACTTTCCCTCAGCTATGTCAGAACGCATCTGTGGCGAGCCGCGGGAGGGGCCGATTTTTATACTCGGGTGACACCTGATCTCGCCAGCCACTCACTGCAGGGGGGTGGTATAGGGCTTGAACGTCGCAGGGGGAAGTTGTAATGCCTCCCCTGTCTTTCCATTGGCCAGAAAAGCGCGCTAACGTCTCAGAGATGAAAGTGAAAGTAACCCGAACATCACGTGGTACTCGTTACGAGTAACGAGCATCTCGAACACGCTAATACTCGAACGAGTATCAAGCTCGGACGAGTACGTTCGCTCATCTCTAATCAGCACCACAGTGCAGGGGACAGCAGGAAAAGATGCGGCTGTGCCCCGGCAGCTGAAAGGGAGGTATCTATTTTTTTTGTTTTTTAAACCACTTTTACTTGATTTTCAGGGAAGGGCTTATATATAAAGCCCTTCCCTAAAATCAATTGCCGGCAGCAGAATCCTCTATGGCAGCTGACATGTGTGACAGCTGCGGTAGAGAATTAAAGAATTCCTCTGCTGCGTCTGCCACAGGTAATTCATTTTTTTTTTACACTACTTTTAATTGGCTTTTCAGGGAAGGGCTCATGAAGCCCTTCCCTGAAAAGCCATTCACGGCTGCCGTGGGTTAAGCGGCGACTTCTGCCACTGTCCCCGACTCTGTAGTACTGAGCTATCATCAGCAAGGATTTAAAATCCAGGCCTACTGGTAGCTCTGATTGTGACTGGCTGAGCAGTTCAGCCAATCACAATCAGAGCTACCAGCAGGCGGGGATTTTAAATCCCCGGCTGGTGATAGCTGAGAGCTACAGAGCTAGGGACAGCTGCAGAAGCCGCGGCTGAGCCCCGGCAGGTGAGTATAATCTTTTTTTGTACACTATTTTAAAGGGCTTTTCAGGGAAGGGCTTATGAAGCCCTTCCTTGAAAAGCCACTGTCAGCCGCCGGGGCTCAGCGGCGACTTCTGCTGCTGTCCTCAGCTCTGTAGCGCTGCTGAGCTATCAGCAGCCGGGGATTTAAAATCCCTGCCTGCTGGTAGCTCTGATTGTGATTGGCTGAAGCGCTCAGCCAATCACAATTAAAGCTACGAGCAGGCGGGGATTTAAAATCCCCAGCTGCTGATAGCTCAGAAATACAAAGCTGGGGACAGTGCCAGAAGTCGCGGCTGAGCCCCGGCAGCTGAAGGAAGATGAGTATTTTAGTTTATTTTTTTTAATACACTTTTTTAAATGGCTTTTCAGGGTAGGGCTTATGAAGCCCTTCCCTGAAAAGCCATTGACAGGATGCCGGCAGCAGGATTCTCTACCGCAGCTGTCATGTGTGAAAGCTGCGGTTGAGAATTGAAGAATTCCCTTTGCTGCATCTGCCACAGATGCAGCAAATGTGACAGCAGGGAATTTTTTTAACTAGCAGGGGTGAATAAAACATCTGCCGCATGCAGCAGATGTGTTCTTCATGCCCCCGGGGGTCACGGCAGCGGCGGAGAAGTTTTTGGGTTTTTTTTGGTTTTGCACTAAAATGTTTCTTTTTCAGGGAAGGGCTTATATGTAAAGCCCTTTCCTGAAAAAGAATGCACAAGGCTGGCAGAGCATTGTTTTCAATGGAGCCGCGGCTCCACTGACAACAAGCATGCAGCTGTGTTCACGCGTGTTTTTGCTCGTAGCTAGGTGTGGACGTATGTACACACCTAAGTAAGCACAAAAACACGCTCTTGTGAACGCACCCTTAGGGGTAATGAAAGCTGATTGAATTGACCCTGAATAAAGTCTTACATAAAAATATTTATATATAAAAAATAAAGCTATAAAAAAACGTATTGGACTGGATAGATATAATATTCAAAACTGTGGAAAAAATATTACATTTCTAACAACTAATGCATAGGTCCAGAAATAAGCTAAACTATCAAAATTAGGTTACAGTAGGAAGACTAATATTGCTATATTGTAAATTTGAAGAATATTATAATAAAGTCATAAGGGGCTACTTAAATATAATAAAAACATAACAGCGTAGACATGAAGGTGGAAATAAGGAAATTGTGATTTCTTTCGCTCCTTAGATTTTACTTGATTGTTTTTTCCCCAGTTATTGCAAAAAAACATATAAATTACTGCTTTATTACGGCAGTAAATAGTGTGCTTTAAGGCCTTAGTCACATGGGCGTTTTTTCCCACGATTTGCGGATCGCATGACGGATGCGCATCCGCAAATCACGTGACCGGGGCCGAAAAATCGCCCGAAAAAACTGCTCCTAGCCGCGTTTTAATAGAAACGGGCCGGAGCTGTCCAGCGGGCAGGTACTCGAATAAGGCACTACTCGCTTGAGTAGTTTGACTTAGCAAGTATGCTCGCTCATCTCTAGTCAGAAAGCATCTGGTCTTTGAGCATCACTTTTATCTGTATTTTCCTATTAAAATTGTACAAAGTATTTTCTTGCTTCCTTATTTACCTTAATTCTTTTTTCTTATACTATCTCTTTTTTATGCTTCCTTATTATTTATAGTGTTTTTTTGTGTTACCTGGTTCTTTTGATAGATACCCTTGACATTTTTATAATCTAAAATATCATTTTTGATGTCCCCTATGAAAACATAATGGGATTACGTACATGAAAATATCTAACCTACTAGAAAAAATATTTAAAAAAAGAAAAGAGTATGACTTGAACTTTTATGAAAAATAACAGAAATATTGGAAACATTTAACAAGGTTCAAGAAGAAAGTGTGGTATATCCCAGAATAGATAGACCTCTGAGACAGTTGAGATTTTCATGGCAAGAAATAAAAAAGTGCCTTTTATTACATTTGCTACTTAAATAGTCCAAGACTCAAACCAAAGGTTGGTAAAAGCCAAGTATAATAATGAGCCTGATGAGTATCTGTATAATAATAACAGATGCTCTTGTCCTAAGTTGATTATTAATTTGCTGCACAATTAATATGAATTCATGTAGATTTTCAAAGAACAACTTCCCATAATTAGTCACAAGATACCACTGCAGTATAGCAGATAGAGCTTTGTCTAGAATGCAATAATAACGAAGTTCTTTCCAAATCTCTGGTATGCAAATATCTTAAATTCATGAAATACAGCTGATTCGAAAAATCTAAGCCTCAGTTCTCAAGCCAACACAATGGCTTACTGTGCATTTTGAAAGAATGCTTCAGGATGTTTCATGCTGTATCTTTTTCTCCCACATTACTTTTCCTACAGCTATATTTGGAAAATTGTTGTGATTTAACATTTCATTATATACAAATATGCAAAACTATATGATATTAATTCAAATGGTCAATTTGGCAACTTCAAATTTTTAGCTATCAACATACTGTATATAAAGGTATTATGACAAACAACATACAAATATGCCCATTGTAATATTTAATTGCACTTAAAGGGGTTGTCCCGCGCCGGAACGTTTTTTTTTTTTTTTCAATAGCCCCCCCGTTCGGCGCGAGACAAACCCGATGCAGGGGTTAAAAAAGAAATCCGGATGGTGCTTACCTGAATCCCCGCGCTCCGGTGACCTCTTACTTACCTGGTGAAGATGGCCGCCGGGATCTTCACCCTCTGTGGACCGCAGGTCTTCTGTGCGGTCCATTGCCGATTCCAGCCTCCTGATTGGCTGGAATCGGCACGTGACGGGGCGGAGCTACGAGGAGCCGCTCTCCGGCACGAGCGGCCCCATTCAGAAGAGAAGAAGACCGGACTGCGCAAGCGCGTCTAATCCGGCGATTAGACGCTGAAAATTAGACGGCACCATGGAGACAAGGACGCTAGCAACGGAACAGGTAAGTTAATAACTTCTGTATGGCTCATAATTAATGCACAATGTACATTACAAAGTGCATTAATATGGCCATACAGAAGTGTATACCCCCACTTGCTTTCGCGGGACAACCCATTTAATTTTTCTCCAATCATTAGCATTTTCAGCTGTTGTACTTTCTTCCAATTCAAAGACTATGGTGTGTTTATTATGGATCTGTCTTACATAAATCTTTAATATGGTGCCCATATCTTACTATACTAGTTCTCCATGTGTCTCTAATTTCACACAGAAGTAAAAGGAGAGTTTTATTCATGTATTAATCCATATGTAAAATGAGATAAAAATGTTATGTTCTATCACATGCAGTATTAGGGCTCCTTCACACGGCCACTGCGATTTCTGGCCGGCCGCGTCACAGCTGCATCTCCGGTTTATGTGCCCATTCAGGTGGCCAGGGTGCGGTGAGTATATGCCGCACCTGGAATACTATCAGGTGGGGGGAGAGAGTTTAGCTCTGCTAAAGTGCCTCCCCTCCTCCGCCCCCTCGTCGGCTGTTGACAAAGAGGGGGGGCTCGGAGCTAGTGTGCTAATCTCCCGCTCTCTCCATTTGCTGGTAGCCAGCAAGGGGCGGAGAGGGGAAAAGAAGGGGGAGGGAGTTTAACAGAGTCTCTGCTAAACTCCCTCCCACCTCTCTTTTTCAGCAGTTCCCATAGGAGTCTATAGGACCTGCCGCAGTATTCCGGCCGGAAGATAGTTCCAAAACTATCTTTTCCGGACAGCTTAAAAATGGCTGGCCGGAATGCGCACCAGAAAATCGTCCATCTGAACTGATGCATTGGAATTCAATGCATCAGATGGCCGCGTATATCGGCCGGCTGCCAAACCGTGGCCGATATACGCTCGTGTGAATAAGCACTTAGACTGGAATCACACATGTAGTTTTTGTGGCAGAACTTAATTCCATCCACAGCCAAACTCAGGAGTGCATATAAGGGAGTACAGAAGGATCAGGCTTTCCTTTTTATGTTCCCCTTCTTTTTGAGCTACTGTTCGCTTTGGCTCAAAACACTACACCAGAAACTTCCACGAAAAACTGCATGTGTGATTCCAGTCTTAGGACGCCTACCCACTAGCGATATGATTATGAAACCAATGATTTTCAATAGTTTCATACGTATTTGCGATTTTCACACTCAAGCCTCGCTCATTGCTTTCAATGGGGCCGGCGGCAGCAGCGCCAGGCCCATTGAAAACATAGAGAGTACATCACGGACGTCTGCCACAGCTGTGATAGCTGTGACAGATATGGCAGGGAATTCCTTGATCCCCACTGGGAGGGAGTAACCCATTTAATTATGAATGGCTAAGCGCTGCATCTGATTGGCTAAGCTCTAAGCCTGTCACAGGCAGCACTCAGCTGTCATTCAATGGCTGAGCGCTGCCTGTGACAGGCTGAGAGCTCAGCCAATCAGACCAGCGCTTTCTGGGGGTGGGGATTTTTCAATCCCCGGCCTCCAGAAGACAAAACACAAATGCCGAGGCCGGAGAGAAGAGACGGACAGCTCTTCTAGGTGTGTAAAATTTTTTTAAACTTTTTTTTTTCAGCTAAGCATGATTTTTAGGGAAGGGCTTATATTTCACGCCCTTCCTCGAAAATTAGCGCTGCGGGGGTTGCCTGCAACCCACTGCTTTCAATGGGGCCGCTGCAACATCCACCCCATTGAAAGCAATGGAATAACATTGCGGACTTCTGCCACAGCTGTGGCAGAAGTCTGCAATGTACTCCCTATGTTTTCAATGGCGCTGGTGCTGCTGCCACCAGCCACATTTAAAACAATGAGCGATATCGCAGAGTTTACTTAGCGCTGTGAGGCTTGCATTTTCACTCGTTCTCGAATTGCAAGAAAACATATCGCTAGTGGGTAGGCACCCTTAGGCTTTATTCACACGACCGTACTTATGCAGATATTTAGCCGCGTAGAAAAGCCGCCCCAAATCGCGGCCATCTAAAGCATTGGATTTCAATGTATTCATTCAGGTGAATGATTTTTGGCCATGTAAAAATGCCACATACGCGACCAATTTCAGTCGCCAATTTTATACGCAGCGTGAAAAAATAGGTCTTGCCCTATCTTCTGCCGAGATACAATGGAAGCTCCCATAGACTTCAATGGAAGCTGGAAAAAAGGGAGAGGGAGGGAGTAACCCAGCGTACAACGCTGGTAAAAGAACATAGCTTGCCCGTTTTAAGCATTGCTGGTCATTCCAAGCATTTTACAGCAATTCATGGTTTTCATCGCTTCTGCGTATTTTTTTGGCGATACGAAGCAGCAGCCTGCGTGAATGGCTGAAAATATATGAATAAAGATGAAGGACTCGGTCGCAGTAATTATTCATTTGTGAGGTTATATGCTGCGTACAGGAGAACGTAAAACACATACGGTCGTGTGAAGGAGACCTTAGGGCTCCCACACACTCGCGTTTGTTTAACGCTGCGTTTTTTTAACGCACTTGTCAATGGGACTTTCTAATATTAAAAACGCATCGCAAGTTTGTGCTTTGGGACTTTTGTGCGATGCGTTTTTAACATTAGAAAGTCCTATTGACAATCGCGTTAAATAGGACGCAAGTGTATGGGAGCCCTTAAGGTATGTCCAGATGGGGCGGATTTGCCACGGATCTTCCATGCTGACCCTCAACACGGAAAGTCTGCGGCATTTACAGTAGCGCAAAGGGAATTTGATTTTTTTAAATCTTGTTCTCGTGCCGTAGGAAAAAAATTCTGCAGAAATGAACAGTGTGGAATCGACCATTTCAAATGAGGGTGTAAATTTCGTAGCAAATACCTCAACAGAATACACATCAAATGGTGCAGCTTTTGATGTGAATTTTGCACTGCAAACAACAATTATGTGTTTCTAAGGGCAGCTTCAGATGGACATATTTGCACACATTTTTGTGCGCAAAACACAGAAAATAGAACCCGTTGATTTCAATAATTTGATTCTCATTTCCTCTTTTTGCTTGTGCATTTCTCGCACATGCAAAAAATAGGACCTTATCTATTTTCCTGCCTATTTACACACCAAGGGCCCCATAGAAGTCTATTGGAAGTGCGTGAATGCGCACGAAAATCCAATAATATGCGCAGTATGCTGTGCGCTTCCATAAAAAAGAGAACACGTCCGGATCTCATTAGTCTAAATAGCCTTTTAAATTAGGGGCGTGTTGTGTGAACATGTGAACGAGTACAATACAATGCGCCGATACCCACGCAAATCAACCTTGTTCACTGCGCAAATACATTATGCTGAGATGAGCATATTTGACCATATGCTCATCTGAAGCTGCCCTAATAGTATTTGTCTTTCAGGTCAGTCATTATATGATACTTTATCATTACCATAGTTTTTTGAATGGGTCTCTCAGATCTGGTCGGTTAGTGAGGCAAATTTTATAAGCCTACAACATTTAACAAGTTACAAAACCATCACACTTTAGAGACTAAGCAGAACATAATAACATAGTATGCTAGGCTGAATGAAGACAATGTCCATCTACTTCAGCTTGTTTCAACCCCCTAGTAGATCCAGAGTAAGGCAAAAACCCCAAGAGGCAGAAGCCAATTAGCCCATTTGGGGGAAAATTCCTTCCCGACTCCATAATAGAAATCAGAATAATCCCTAGATCAACCTTTGATGGCTCCTACCTGAGTATAAGACCCGGAACAACAACCCCACTGGTCACCTAATGTCTAATGAATGAATGTATTGATGCAAACAGCAGCAAAGTCTCTGGAAGGAATATGTTTTGAACAAGGTGCAGCCATTGTAAATGATATATCATATATGTAAAATTCTTTGTAATTCTGGTGCTTTCTCATGAGGACCTCTTTTTAGTGTTATAACATGTTATCAGTCACATGTGCCATCCTAATAAATGGTGAAATTGTGTCTGTCATCATAATAACACATTAAGTACCAATGTTGCATGATGGCAAAAAAAAGCAAGAAAAATGAACTGGATACTATCAAAATGTTGAACAAGCACATTTAATCAGAGACTACTCAGCCTCAGAGGATGAAAGTGAATACGTTTTCTTGAACACTTGAGCATGAAATAATAAATGACTCCACCATGTAACAACATTTAATGGAAAGTGAACTTATAGCGTAGCACACAGCTAAGTGCACACTTCAGTATGATGTGCCAATAAGAAACTACCCCTTGTAACACTTATAACAAGGACTACTTAAGCAGCTAAATGGATACAGTACACTAACACTGTACTTATAAAAATGTCTAATGACAAAAATGTAACTGAGCTGAAAATGTTTTTCAAGGACTATAGCTCCATGAAACTCCCATTAGTAGACTCTTTAAAGAAATGGAGATGACAAGTACACATGTGCAGCCAGAGAACATCGAAAGAATAAGCTATTGAGTAATACATGTTTTCAGGGAAGCTTATTACCAGTTATAGCAGATGTAATAAGAACTATGAAAAAGAGACTAAGAAACGCACACCTGACACACAATGTTTCTGCATCGTTCGTGCTGGGAGTTTCTTAACCTGCCCAGCAATGTTTGGACATTCAGCTTCTATTTCGTAGGAAGTGAATACCCCTTTAAGGCATATAAAGTTGACACTTGGTGCATGCTGTAAAGTGGGTATCAATTCATTTCAGGACTCATCTATGGAGCACCAATATTCCCAAAAAACATCCTGCTTCACTCTCTCTCTTAGCAGGTGGCAATGTGTTAATGTAACATAATGCCAACATGTAATACATTGCTGGAGTGCTACCAGCATAAATAGCAGCCACCAGCTGACAATCCCATTTTTGCTACATCTACCCGAATTTATCCTCACTGTTGGATGTGGATTCAGAACTTGTGAGGTTTTGAACCTAAGACTACTGTACAGAGTCAGCTCTGCTGCGTCTCAAAAGATATCGATCAACAACTCGGGACTAATTTCTTTATCTCTTGTTCTCTATTCCTTATCTTTCTTGTACATTGCCTGCATTATTTGTAGTGTGTTTACTTTACTGCTATATTTTACTACAATAGCCAAATGTTACATTGAAATGAATGGGATTTCTTTAAAATAAATTTGGTTTATTGATTTTTTTTTAAAGAAACAAGTAAATAAGAAAGTTTACAATCAAGAATGGGACATACAGCATTCAAATAATACAGTTGAAACTTGTGCAGCTTTCAGGACACACACTGTGATTGATGTTGTGCCTTAATTTTCTTGAATGACTTAAAAATATACAGTTTCTCATATAAGCAGGTATGAAACTGTAACTACACAGAGTTCTCATCAACGTCAAGGTTTCGATCGCTGCTTCTCTGTCAACGTCTGCTCTGAAAAACTAATAGCAATGCTCTGTGCACACTGGTGACAAGGCTTCTGTCAGGGCTTATGTTTGGATTGAAATGGAAGGCATAATGCAGTATTTTGCTGTTAGCTAAAATGGAAAAAATTCTGAAAAAGCCAAAAAAAGATTAATTTAATGACGGCATTATATGTTGTTAACATGGCAATTAGCAAAAAAAGACTCCAGTTAGAATTAATAAAGGAGAAAGGAGGGAACCCCCGAAATGCAACCTTGTTGACACTTTTTATCCACATAAACTTGTTGATTATTACATCCTTGTTACCATGGATGTCCTGTTATCTCCACTGAACCTATTCACTGATTCTAATCCTTGTCCATGGGAGCACATTATTTGGTTATTTCCTGTTCGTTGATGTGGCCAAGCCTTGAATTATATCAAGAGCGTTTATCCAGTTGTTATAGCCAACCCAGTGGATTCTAGTCTAATGCATGGAAGTTGTTTGTCTCTAGCATAACTGAAAAGGTGTGCACCTTTTTGTACACATATACACAAGTGTTCAAGATAGACAATCCTAAGAAGTACTCTGCTTTTTTGCCTTTAGGTTTGTCCTTCCTTAGGGTTTTTTCCCACGAGCGCATATGGGCCCGCCGTTTTCACGGTCGGCCGATATACACTGTGATCTGATGCATTGGATTCCAATGCATCAGATCACGTGGCCGTAAAAGTGCCCGGCCGGCCAATATAGCGCTGGGTGTTTTACGTCGGGCCCAGAAGACAGTCCTGGAATTATCTTTTGGGCCGGAATACATTGCCTGCTGCATGGGCTCCTATGGGAGCCAATGACAGCAGCCAGAGAAGGGAGGTGGGAGGGAGTTTAGCAGCGTGACTTCTCTCCTCCCCTCCCGCCGATTCTAATCGGAAGGGGTGGTCCTGCCTCCTTCCACTGCTGGCTGCGGACAGGTGGTGGGAAGGGGACGGAGCTAAGCTCCCACCCCTCCCTGCCCCTTGGCCACAGCCAGCAATGCCAGGAGGTGGGATACGGCGGTGCTTAGCTCCAAGCTCTGTGAAGTAGCCTGTTCACACGATCCGAGGTGCATGGTACGTGTTTTTCAGCTCCCATAGGAGTCTATGGAATACACTCACTAAAGATAGGTCAGGTCCTATGTTTTCACGCAGCATAGACCTTTAGATGCACAATGCACTTGCATGACCTATCTTTGGCAGGTGTGAGTATTTTGCGCATCTAAAAATTGTTCTATAGGAAAGCATTAGTTCTTATAGAAACAATCTTTTTTCGCACCTATTCTGCGCTAAAAACATTTTCGTCTGAATGAGGCCTAAATGTCAGCTTATTCTGATAAGTCATCTGAAACAAAAATAACTCCTTACACATTTTACACTGATGGAAAATGCAAGATACTATCTAAATTATGGTGAGAAATTTTCTTATTCCTCATGTACAAATGGGAAGATGGAACAATGCCTCTACAGCACCACTTATTAGATGGTAGAATTCCTGCAAATCAATATCAGACTTTTTAAAAAGCCTTGTAACAATAACTGGGAATATAAGACTAAACCAGGCTCTTCTCCCGAAGGAGGAGATAGCCATACACAGACAGGCTGCTTCAGGGTTTTTGCCCCTCATCAGTGTCAGTAGGTTGCTGGTTGGGCAAGAGGCCCTGGAGGATCCTTGAAACTCTAAGAACTACAAAGGATCTAGACAGCTATACCATTTAGAATGTGATAGACATGATGATTAGTCAGTATAAAATGTCTATCGATTTGTATAAACCAAATGTATTATGCTATTGTAATGACTTTTAACTCTGTGGAGTTTAATGGACACACAATCTAATCATGGTATTTGCTAGACAATGGATGTGTGATGTAATGTTGGCTGAGTACATAGAATTGCACAAGAAGCCTCTAAGAGTTAAGGGTCATAGTGTTATATGTATATCTGTGTTCAACACTGAGTGTTTTCCTAGCCCTATCACCCCCCACACATAAGCTATTTAAACAATGATTTATCCCTACACAGAAATGACTTCAGCTAGGACAAAGTCCACGCCACATCAACACTTGGAGAAGGGTGGGCAGAGAGGCGGGAGATTCTATATGATCCGACAAATGAGAATCCTATATGTTACTGATGTAATCTGTTGCACGCCCATTGTATGTCTTTACAATAAAAGGGGCTGTCTGGGTGTTTCTGACCAGAGAGCCATTTTGGATATGAGATTGATAGCTTGTGTCTGATCTGCTCGATGATGTGTGCACACTATACAATTTGGAAGTTACAAAATACCCAGAAACCTGCTGGAGAAAACCATAATCCAGATCAAGAACACCCCTCTTAAATCTAGGCACACAGCTCATGTGACTCGGAACAAGGGGGAGTGGAAATGTAGTAAATTTAGGATATATTCTGCGATATTTAAACTGCTGATTGAAATCTTTACCTATACTATTCATGATGGTTTATTTGGGATTCAGTTTTCAGCATGTTCCTAGACACAGTATTTAAAATGCTGATTGCATTTTTTACCTTCATATGTTGAATTAGATTTAGAATTCACAGTCTGCAACTGCTTATTACTATAAAATAAAAAGATTTTAGAAAAATGTAGAGAAATGCTTGCCTTTTCTAATACAATGAATACTACAAGTATAATCACAAGAACCATGGCTACAGAAATTAGAAGAATGTTTCTCATATAGACAATAAGGAGTTAAGAAATACAATCAGAAATCAGATCTCGTCTGCATTAATTTAATTGTATTTACATGGACGGATTGTAAGGGCTCAGTCACACGGGCGTTTTTTTACCCAATTTGCAGATGCGCTTGCGATCTGCAAATATATGTACCCAATGCTTAGCAATGGGATCGGTCACATGGCCGTTTTTTATGCCGATGTGCCGAAAATTATATGACACAACGATTCGAAGAATACATGTAACTGCGTTCGGCGCAAATCGTTGTTCTTGTATATGCGCTCAATGGGGCCAGCGGCAGCAGTGCCGTCCCCATTGAGAACATATACTGAAGATCGTTCTCCTCTGCCACAGCTGTAACAGCTGTGGCAGAGAAGAACGATGTTCTTCCATTGAATTCAATGTAGTCGGCAATACAACCGGCTCTATTGAAAGCAATGGGCTGCCGGCACGCGCTGTATTAATTTTCAGGGAGGGGCTTCAAATATAAGCCCTTCCCTTAAAACCATCCAAAAAAAGGTGTAAAAATTAAAAATATATATATATACTCACCTTTTTGCAGCTGCCGGAGATCAGTCGCGTCCAGCCGACTCTTCTCCTGAACTGTTTCTGTAGTATTCAGCAGCCAGGGATTTAAAATCATGCTGAATGGGCTGCCTCTGATTGGTCACAGCCCTCAGCCAATCAGAGGCAGCTCTCACCCATTCAAAGAAGAACAAGGAGTCCTGGAAAAGATGATATGGCCCCACAGAGCCCTGATCTCAACATCATCGAGTCTGTCTGGGATTACATGAAGAAAGAGAAGGATTTGAGCAAGCCTACATCCACAGAAGATCTATGGTTAGTTCTCCAAGATATTTGGAACAACCTCAGTGCCGAGTTACTTCAAAAACTATATGCAAGTGTATCTAGAAGAATTGATGCTGGGTAGTCACACCAAATATTGATTTGATTTAGGTTTCTATTTTGTTTGTTCACTCTGCATTATAATTGATAGTAATAAACTATTAACACTTCTATTTTTGAAAGTATTCTCACTTTGCAGCATTTTTTCACAACTGCCTAAAACCTTTGCATAAATACGAGCTCGTATGTATGCCAGTTCAGTGAAATACATCAGCCATAGAGATAAGCGAGCACACTCATCCGAGCTTGATGCTCGTTCGAGTATTAGGGTACTCGAGATGCTTGTTACTCGAGACGAACACCATGCAGTACTCGAGTCAATTGCATTTCCTTACCTGCATGTTCAGCGCCATTTTCTAGCCAATAAACATGCGGGGAAGGCATTACCACTTCCTGCTGTGACGTGCCAGCCCTCTCCCCCCCCCCCCCCCCACAGTAGTGAGTGGCTAGGCCGATCAGGTGACCGCTGAGTACTTAAACTGGTCCCACCTGCGACTCGCCTCAGACGCATGCTGGGAGAGGTTAGAAATAGTGCTGCTGCTGATATAGGGACAGTGTTAGAGTAGGATCCTGTCGTCAAGAACCCCAACGGTCCTTCTTAGGGCTACTCCACATCGTGTGCATTACAGTTGTGGCTGGCTGGGAGCAGTAGTGCACCAATTTTATTTTTAAGCATCTCAGGCTGTGCAGACCATTTCAACTATAGCGTTTTCAGTCTGTAGTGCGAGTATGGGGACAGAGCTGACTATATAGGGAAAGTTTTACAGGACTCCTGATCATGTGTGCAAGAACCCCAACGGTCCTTCTTAGGGCTACATCTGACTGTGTGCTTTACAGTTGTGGCTGGCTGGGAGCAGTAGTGCACCAACTTTTGTATTACACATCTAGGCCTATTCCCAGCCTTTCCGTAATAGCGTTCTCAGCCTGCAGTGCCGTACAACCAGCTCTCTCCGTGAAACTGCACTCTAACATTTCCTAGCCTACTGCAAACTAGTTCAGTTATACCGTTCTGCATGTGTAGGGTATAACGCAAAGTTTAGGGACACAGCCACTTCTATAGAGAAAGTTATTCAGTCCTGATCTTCTGTGCAAGAACCCCACTGATCCTTCTTAGGGCTACATCTGACCCTGTGCTTTACAGTTGTGGCTGGCTGGGAGCAGTAGTGCACCAACTTTTGTATTACGCATCTAGGCCTGTTCCCAGCCTTTCCGTAATAGCGTTCTCAGCCTGCAGTGCCGTACAACCAGCTCTCACTGTGAAACTGTACTCTAACATTTCCTAGCCTACTGCAAACTAGTTCAGTTATACCGTTCTGCATGTGCAGGGCATAACGCAAAGTTTAGGGACACAGCCACTTCTATAGAGAAAGTTATTCAGTCCTGATCTTCTGTGCAAGAACCCCAACGATCCTTCTTAGGGCTACATCTGACAGTGTGCTTTACAGTTGTGGCTGGCTGGGAGCAGTAGTGCATCAATTTTTGTATTACACATTTAGAGCTGTTCCCAGCCTTTCAGTAATAGCGTTCTCAGCCTGCAGTGCCGTACAACCAGCTCTCACCATGAAACTGCACTTTAAAATTTCCTAGCCTACTGCAAACTACTTCAGTTATACCATTCTGTGTTTGCAGTGCATTAGACAGAGGTCTAACCGCTAAACAGTACTGTAATATTTCCTGGGCCACTGCAAAGTATTTCAGCTCTGCTCCTGTGCAGAGTGTGTCACAATACCCTTTCCTTGGGGGGGTTGAGATAGCCACAGTTACCAGCACTATCCACTGCCTTTAGAGTCTTCTCCCACTCCATACAGCCTCTCTTATCTACAAGTCTCTGCGAGCAGTAAATTACCCCTAGGTATTAGCACAAGTCAGTGGGTTAATTTTTTCAAGTCACAGCATAGAGCCTCCACTATCTACAAGTCTCTGTGTGCGGTGAATGAAGCCACAGTTGTCAGTGCTGTACAGTGGGGTAATTTATTTGGGCCCTGGTCTATTCTTAATCCGCTATGATGAGAAGTAGGGGTAAGGGTCGAGGACACGTACGCGAATGCGGAGGTCCAAGTGAGGGTGTGGGCACATGTCTAGTTCCTGGGCGTGGTGAAACACAGCCAGCTGCTGCGGGATTAGGAGAGAGGCAAGTTTCTGCACTCCCCAACTTCATATCACAATTTACGGGTCCGCGTGGTAGACCTTTATTACAAACAGAGCAGTGCGAGAAGGTCCTGTTGTGGATGGCGGAAAATGCGTCCAGCAATGTATCGACCACTCAGTCTTCTACGCAGTCTACTACTCCCGGCCTAGGGACTGCAACTCTGAATCCTCTGGCTGCTTCTCCTTCCTCCCAGCCTCCTCACTCCATGAAAATGACATATTTTGAGCAGGCAGACTCCCAGAAACTGCTCTCGGGTCCCTGCAATGAGTGGGAAAAAACGGTTCCTCTCTCACCTGAGGAGTTTGTCGTGATCGATGCCCAACCTTTGGAAAGTTCCCAGAGTCCGGGTGATGAGGCTGGGGACTTCCGACAACTGTCTCAAGAGCTTTTTGTGGATGAGGATGATGAGACACAGTTGTCTGTCAGTGAGGTAGTAGTAAGGGCAGTAAGTCCGAGGGAGGAACGCACAGAGGATTTGGAGGAAGATCAGCTGGACGATGAGGTGACTGACCCCACCTGGTTTGCTAAGCCTACTGAGGACAGGGCTTCAGAGGGGGAGGCAAGTGCAGCAGCAGGACAGGTTGGAAGAGGCAGTGGAGTGACCAGGGGTAGAGGCAGGGCTAGAGCGAAGAATTCCCCAACTGTTTCCCAAAGCACCCCTTCATGGCAAGCCTCTGTGCAGAGGGCTAGGTGTTCAAAGGTGTGGATGTTTTTTAGTGAGAGCGCAGACGACCAACAAACAGTGGTGTGCAACCTGTGTCGCACCAAGATTAGCCGGGAAGCCACCACTACCAGCCTCACCACCACCAGCATGCGCAGGCCAAGCACCCCACAAGGTGGGGCGAAGGCTATTGACCACCTCCGGGTCACACCACTACCTCTTCCCCTGTCCCACAACCTGGCACACAGATCCAGTCCCCCTCCCAGGACACTGGCACGAGTGCCTCCCGGCCTGCACCCACACCCTCACCTCCACCGTTCTCCACTGCAACCAGCAATGTCTCTCAGCGCAGCGGTCAGCTGTCGCTAACACAAGCATTGGAGCGACAGCGCAAATATGCCGCCATGCACCCGCATGCACAAGCTTTAAACGTGCACATTGCCAAATTAATCAGCCTGGAGATGCTGTCGTACAGGCTTGTGAAAACGGAGGCTTTCAAAAACATGATGGTGGCGGCGGTCCCGTGCTACTCGGTCTCCAGTCGCCACTATTTTTCCCGGTGTGCCATCCCCGCCCTACACCAGCATGTCTCCTGCAGTATAAATTGTGCCCTCATCAACGCAGTTACTGGGAAGGTCCACTTAACCACGGACACGTGGACAAGTACTGGCAGGCAGGGCCACTATATCTCCCTGATGGCACATTGGGTGAACTTGGTGGAGGCTGGGACCGAGTCAGAGCCTGGGACCGCTCACATCCTACCCACACCCAGAGTAGCGGGTCCTACCTCGGTGCTGGTAGCTGCAGCGTTTCATGCCACCTCCTCCAAACCCTACCCCTCCTCCGCCACCTCTACCTCTCAATTAAGAAGTGTGAGCACGTCTCCAGCAGTTGGTAGCGCGCGGCAGCACAGCGGTGGGCAAGCGTCAGCAAGCTGTGCTGAAACTAATCCGCTTAGGTGACAAGTGGCACACAGCCCCCGAACTGTTGCAGGGTCTGACAGAGCAGACGGACCTCTGGATTTCGCCACTGAGCCTCCAACTGGGCATGGTCGTGCGTGACCATGGCCGTAACAAGCTCAGCAGACTCATACACGTGCCTTGCCTGGCCCACGTCTTCAATCTGGTGGTTCAGCGGTTTCTGAAAAACTACCCCCACTTGTCTGACCTGCTCGGCAAGGTGCGTCACGTCTGCGCAAGTCCACCACAGATGCTGCCACACTGAGTACCCTGCAACATCGGTTTCAGCTGCCAGAGCACCGACTGCTGTGTGACGTGCCCACACGCTGGAATTCTACGCTGCACATGTTGGCCAGGCTGTACAAGCACCATAGAGCAATAGTGAATACCAGATGCAACATGGGCGGCAGAGTGGTAGTCAGCCTCCGCAATTCTTTACTGAGGAGTGGGCATGGATGGCAGATATCTGCCAGGTCCTCGGAAACTTTGAAGAGTCTACCCAGTTGGTGAGCGGCGATGCGGCAATCATTAGCGTTACCATCCCGCTGCTTTGCCTGCTGAGAACTTCGCTGCTAAGCATAAAGTCTGACGCTTTGCGGTTGGAACAGGAAATGGGGGATGACGGTATGTCACTTGATAGCCATACCACCCTCATGTCTATATCTCAGTGCGTTTTGGAGGAGGAGGAGGGGGGTGTGGAGGGGGAGGAGGGGGAAGAGACAGCTGGCCACACTGCAGAGGGTACCCATGCTGCTTGCCTCTCATCTGTTCAGCGTGTATGGGATGAAGAGGAGGAGGAGGATCCTGAAAGTCATTTTCCTAGTAAGGACAATGATGTTTACTGGCACACATGGCTGACTTCATGTTAGGCTGCCTTTCCCGTAACCCTCGTGTTAGACGCATTCTGGCCAACACGGATTACTGGGTGTACAGCCTTCTCAACCCACGGTACAAGGAAAACCTTTCCACTCTCATTCCCGAAGAGGAAAGGGGGACAAAAGTGATGCAATACCACAGGGCCCTGGTTGAAAAAGTGATGCTAAACTTCCCATCTGACATCGCTAGTGGCAGAAGACACAGTTTAGAGCGCCGACTAGCAGGGGAGGCACGGGGATCAGGCAGCATGTCCAGCGCAGGCAGGGGAACACTCTCCAAGGCCTTTCCCAGCTTTATGGCTCCCCAGCAGTGCTGTGTCACCACTCCCCAGTCAAGGCTGAGTTGGAGGGAGCACTGTAAAAAGATGGTGAGGGAGTACATAGCTGATCGTACCACCGTCCTCCGTGTTGCCTTTGCTCCATACAACTATTGGGTGTCAAAGTTAGACACGTAACACGAACTTGCGCTGTATGCTCTGGAGGTGCTGGCCTGCCCAGCTGCTAGCATCTTGTCAGAGAGGGTGTTTAGTGCAGCTGGGGGAATCATCACAGATAAGCGTATCCGCCTATCAACTGCCAGTGCTGACATGCTTACCCTCATAAAAGTGAATAAAGGCTGGATTTCCCCAGACTTCTCTTCTCCACCGGTGGAAAGCACCGGATCCTAAAGAATCTTTTCACTGCAACAGGAAAAAAAGCATCCTCTATCACCCCAAAAAAGTGGAGAATTAGCTTTGTATATCCCTCTCAAATATTATTATTCCTCCTCCACCTAGAACAGCATGTCATCACCCTGAATTGGCAATTTCTATGCGGCCCAAAATGCTCTGTTTAAAACTTTTAAAAGTTTTATCAGTTTTTAAAGTTTTAAAACTTAAACTTAAACCAATTTTTACGGAGGGCTGCCTCCAGGCTCTGTTACAAATTAACCAATAATGAGCTGTAGCTTCAAAAAATGTCTGTGGGTTTCACCTGCCCTTGCGTTTGAGCAATTTTTCAGGGGTACACTTGTACTCTTGGTACACCAATTTTTTAGGCCTTTGCCAATACTGTTAGCAAACTAATTTTTCCAGACTTTGCCTATACTCTTGGTAAACAAATTTCTGCAGGTGTTTGCCTATACTCTTGGTACACCAATGTTGCTGGAGTTTGCCTCTACTTTTGCTATGGAAATGTTACTGGGGTCCACCTATACTTTGGCTACTGAAATGTTGCTGGGGTCTGCCTATACCTTTTCTACTGAGTGGTTTCAGGGGTTTGCCTATACTATTGCTACAGAGATGTTACTGGGGTCCGCCTATACTTTGGCTACAGAAATGTTACTCGGGTCTGACTATACCTTTTCTACTGAATGGTTTGAGGGGTTCGCCTATACTTTTGCTACAGAAATGTTACAGGGGTCTGCCTATGCTGTGGGTGCACAAAGACTTCCCATCGCTGTGTTTTACCTATCTGGCACAAATACACTGACTGACATGGTCAGAAATGTGGGCCAAGGCTAAGGTCTTTGGCGAGGTGAAACTGCCATGTTTGGGCACTCTGATTTCTTCCTGTGTAGTACCATCTTTGTGCACTGACAGCATAGGCGAGCCCAAGGAACTCAAAGACTTCCCATTGCGGTGTTGAGCTATCTGACACCTACACAGAATGAATTGTGTGGGGACACATAGATTTCCCATTGCTATGTGACTCACGGCACCTTGGTTCACACAAGGTGGAGGCTGGGACCCAGGGCCCGCTCACATACTTCCCACACAGAGTATTGCGGGTCCTACCTAGGTCATGGTTTCTCAGCCTTATTATGCCACCTCCTCCTCCTGCTTGGGGTCTGGGGATCAGCGCTGGGCAACATGTATTTTCTCTCGTGTTACCACAGTTATCTAAGACACTGGTGTGGGACAAACAAAAGGAGCGTTACTGCATTAATGAGACGTTCACAGCTGCACTAGCATCCGAGTCCGCTTTATGCCCACAATTACTAAGGGTGTGAGCCGAGGTTGAGGTCCTTGGCAGGGTGAAACTGCCTTGTTTGGGCGCTCTGATTTCTTTATGTGTAATACTTTCCTTGGGTTCCAGGGGCTCACCTATGCTGTGAGTGCACAAAGACTTCCCCATTGCATTGTTTTACCTGTCTTGCACAAATACACTGACTGACTAGGACAGAAATGTGGGCCGAGGCCCTTAGCAGAGTGAATCTCTGCCATGTTTGGGCACTCTGATTTCCTCATGTGTAATACCATGTTTGAGTTCCTTAGGCTCGCCTATGCTGTGGGTGCACAAAGACTTCCCATCGCAGTGTTTTACCTGTCTGGCACAAATACACTGACTGACTAGGGCAGAAATGTGGGCCGAGGCTGAGGTCCTTGGCGGGTGAAACTCTGCCATGTTTGGGCACTCTGATTTCTTTCTGTGTAATACCATCTTTGTGCACCAACAGCATAGGCGAGCCCAAGGAACTCAAAGACTTCCCATTGCGGTGCTGAGCTATCTGACACCTACACAGAATGAATTCTGTGGGGACACATGGAGTTCCCATTGCTATATAACTCACGGCACCTTGGGTCACACAAGGTGGAGGCTGGGATCGCTCACGTGTTTCCCACACAGAGTATTGCTGCATTGTGGAGATGTGTGAAAGTGCTGGCACCTGAGTCCCCTTTATGCCCACGTTTACGGCTCCTGACAATTTTGTGACAGAGGTGACACGGGATTGGAATGATGATTGTACGTCAATTTATCATCAATTCTCAACAGCATTGTGGGCTATCGCCCACACTTTCAAAGAGGGTTGCTGCCTAGCCCTGCCAACCCTCTGCAGTGTGTGCCTCCGGTTCCTCCTCATCCAGTATGCACCTATAAATAGACATGAGGGTGGTGTGGCTATGAAGCGAGCGTGTGGCATGAGGGCAGCTGAACGCTGTGCAGGGAAAAGTTTGGGTGCGCTGTGGATGCATGGTCATGCGGGGGGGTTGGACATCAATTCCAGCATGTAACCCAGGAGAAGAGGCAGTGCTGTCACCCGCAGGCAGAGATTGTCCTTGGTTGCAGTTAGTGTGGTGCTTAGCTAAGATGTGCCAGCGCGTGTGCCTTGCTAATGAGGGTTTGTCCCAAGTAAATTGTTAAGGGGGTGACGCCAGACTCTTGCCCCCATTTTGGCTTAATAGTAGGACCTGGGAGCCTCAGATGCAGGTATGCATGCTGTCCCTGCCCTTCCCTATCCGTTTCTGTGGTGTCTCCATGACTTTCTAATGTTTTCTGGTGTTTGACAAGTCATCATCTATGCGGAGCATCAGTCCCATACAAAAATGCTCGAGTCGCCCATTGACTTCAATGGGGTTCATTACTCGAAACGAGCTCTCGAGCATTACGAAACGTTTGACTCGAGCAACGAGCTCCCGAGCATTTTGGTGCTCGCTCATAATCAGCCATTGACTTTCACTGTCAAAAACATATACCTTAATTCATAACTTTTTTGCAGTACTAAATAACACGGTAGACTATACTTTACAATAGTGTCAAACAATATCCAGATGTGAAAATGTCAAATGTATGTCAAAAGATTGTCCTTTAGGCATATGCTTGACAAGATAACATCTGGATCATCACAGATAACATCACAGCTATGCTTGGATACTTTGCCTATAAAGCCTTAGTTACTTATGCCTTGTTACTAATGAGCCATGTCTGACTATATTTCATTGTAAATGTTTTACAGAATCTGATACGCATCAGTAAATCAATAGAAACCACAATGAATACTCACAAACTGAAAATTGCAATTCCCAACTATATTCTTATTAGCCAGATGAATCCTTTTTCCGTTAAGAGTGATCAAAACAAACAAGAGAACAACTACTCAGAATAATAAAGGCGCTGTCATTGATCAGAAAAAAGTCTCTGCTTTTTTTTCTCAAATACAGCAATACTCTGGTTCATGAGTTGTGTCTGGTATTGCAGTTCATGCTTAGGCCACTTCACACAGGAGAGATTCTTGCGTGAGATTTGTGCATTGCGAGATGCACAATTCTTGCACGTATATGAGCCCCATTTTTTTGAATGAGGTCATACACATGACTAATTTTTTCCGGCATCACATCGCATCGGGAAAAAAAATCACAGCACATCCTATCTGTGGGCATGCCCATGCATCGTCCATAGTTTTTGATGGGGCTGGTGGCAACATTGCGCTGTTTGCTAGGTGCACACGAGTGCAATGCAATGTCGCCTCATTGAAAAACAATGGGAGACACAGCACGATCCTCTGCTGCGGCTGACATCGCTACATCCCTGAAGTGATGCGAGGCGGTATTAACCCTTTCCAATCCAATTTGTATCCTGGTTTACCTAGGGGGCTTACTCTTTTTCCACTGTTATACAACAGTGCTATATGCTGGCTAAAGCCAGTATTGCATGAGGTGACACGTTGGATAGGCTCCGACAGCAGAGAGGCCAGCAATATACAGTAAGAGAACCCCGACGGACGTCTTCCAACATCAGACCTGTGCAGCCTTAAATCGTAATGTCTTCAGAGGTCAGACAGTGGATTGGAAAGGGTTAATATAAAACCGCTTTGCATCCGCAGGGAAATCGCATGTTTGCGAGTGCGATATCAGGTTGAGTTTCACAGCAAGATACCGCACTCACCTGTGAAGTTAGCTTTACAAGGCTGGATTCAGACACCCATACGCTTGTTGTGTCTGATAAACGTGAGTGGAATTCGCACTGGACAACAAAGGGACACCCGTTTACATACTGTCTGACCTCCACAGACCCTGGACATTGTATATCCTCTTCTTGTCTGTCTGTGAAAATGGACCTAGATACAGAATATTCAAGGAGATGCTTGATATATATGACTTATCCACATCACACTTTTTACCATATGCACAAATAAGAGGCTTTTTAAGCACTAGACTAGCTGATGTCGCTAAAGGGGTGGTAATTAATCCAATTGACTTACTCATGTAAATACCTCCACAGAGACATTCTATCTCTGAGCTATATTATCGATTTAGGGAAGGGTGGGTCGTACCAGACAATGCCTCATTGTTTAAAAGATGGATGCAGAAACTCCGGGATCTGGAGATACCTCAAAAGCTTGTTGAAGGTTGGGCCTCCGTAAGAAAGACTGTAACAAATAAAAGATGGTGGGAAACCTATTTCAAAATAACACATAGTGCAATATACAGTTTCAATATTCCCCCACACCCTGAAGGCCCAGCCAGGCTACAGATGTGTCCTAGATGCTCCCAACTTTCTACATGGTATATACACTATCCTTATAATTAGCAAAAGGTGTTTATTGACAAACTGGTGCCAAGCCAAGTCTCCGGCTCTATCAGATATATTGCAGCAGTTAAAATACCTTTTAAAAATGGAGAGATTGGAGATAGAAAGATGTGCCGAATCCGGAGCATCAAAGTTCTTTAAGTAATGGAGGGTCTTTATAGAAAGGTTCCTTGACTCAAACGAGATCATTGATTGTATGCACCCATTTAGTAATACATCCTAGTTCTGTACCCAAGCAGGTGAAAATCGCTTGGGGGGATTAAAAGCAGCATAAACCAATATTCCTTGGCCACATAGCAGAAGCTTTATCCAGGTGATAACTATAATTTTGGATTTAGATTCGTTGTAGCTCCCAACTAATTAATAAAGAACCAGGAAAGACACATGATGTCACATTCGTAGTGTCGACCTTTATTTAGCTGATTTATTGATTTAGATGTTGATAAGTTAAAGTCTTTATTATATATCTATATAAACTGTAATTGATTTTTACAGTACAAAAATCCTGAAAATATTGTGTCGTTATGACATATTACGCTTGCTTTTGCAATTATTTCTGTTGTCAATACATATAACAATCCTACTACATGTATGCCTGTGTAAAGCCGCCATCACTGTGGAGTTCTTCACTATATGTGCACCTGCTCTTAAAGTACATGTTGCTGAGCTGGACAATGGACAATAGTGGCACTGAGGCCTCCTTCAAATAGCCGTAGGCGTTTTCACATGCGCCCATTGGCGCCGTACAAATGCGTGAATGGGTGTACAAATCTAATGTTTGGGAGCCCATCCAGACAGCACGGGCCCCAGCACTTATACGCTGAGGCCGCAATGCCATTGCCTCCCCTCAACGGCTCACCTCCTCTCTCCTTTTCTCTGGCTGTTTGCAATTGGAGTGGGTGGGTTGGGGGTGGAGCTAAGCACCTGCCCCCTCCCTGCAACCAGCAATGGGAGGGGCAGAGTGAGGGGGGCTCAGCTTCACCTTGTCCTGCCCCCTCCCATTGCAAACAGCTGGAGAGCAGGAGAGAGGAGCGGGGGGGAGGAGTTTAGCAGTCACGCTGCTAAACTCCCTCCCACGTCCCTTCTCCAGTCGCTGTCATTGGCTCCCATAGGAGCCCATGCAGTGGCTGACATATTCCAGCCGGAAAGATAGTCCCAGGACTATCTTTTCCGCCCTGCGTGAAAGCGCCCGGCACTATATTGGCCCGGCTGGGCGCTTTTACACCACAGGAATATGGCCATGTGATCTGATGCACTGGAATCCAATGCATCAGATCGTAGCATATATGGGCCAGCCGTGAAAACAGCGGCTGATATACGCTCATGTGAAAAAGCTCTAAAAAAATAGAGGAATTTGATGGCATTCCTAAACCTGCATTGGTGGTCCAAGGCTAGGTGCATAATCATCGTGAATACAAGTTACGCCAGAGGCGCTCAGGTGCTTCTTGCATTGGACAACACACAGACTCCAGTCCGTGTACTGTCCACTATACAAGGACACAGCACATTGACATTCATTGGTATATTCTATTTCTCATCCGTGATACAGACAGAAAAAGGACATGCGATGAGTGTTTGATACGCCAATGTGTGTAGTTTTATAGCCCTGCAATGGTGGTCATATTGCCAATTTTCACAGAAATAACTACTACATTTTTCTAACAAAACAAATTACATTTTAGATGAAAAACAAGTAATACAATTTTCATCCAGTGCGCCTTATAGTTTTAAAGATGGTAACAATAAACTTCTTAAATAAGAAGACAGCTCAAGAAGCTATACTTATTGGTAATTTTTTTTTCTTGGTCTTTAATGTAAGAGAAATGCTCTTTAATGTGAGAGCATAGTTATGTAACAGGCAGCGAGCAATTTCTATAGATCAAAAGTAATTTTCCACAAAAAGAAAGTGAAGATTTCTGAAGTCTAACAGGCTGTTAGGACAGAACAGATGGTATTACAAAACACATCACCAACTAGTTTAAAAGTCACAAATCTGACAAGAACTGTATAGCTTAAAAATATGTATTCCAATTAAATACTAACTCAATGAATGCAATAAAATTAATGCATTCAACTGGTAATTAAATGTTTAGCTAAATGCCAGAAATTGGTAAAAATTATGAATGTAATTTTGTGCTGTGCAATACTTAAAGGACGCTTAAACAAGATTAAAATCACATGAAATTCACAGAACAATAAAAAAGTCACAAAAGGAAAAAAAAGAATCAAATAGCCTAACACGCTTGTAATTTTAGAATTTTTGCTTGATAATTCTCTTATATTGCATTACCATTTCTATCGCTGCAAGAAAAAAAGGAATGCATAAATAAAGAAATGCATGAGAGGGAATAAAAAGGAATAGATTACCAACAGGTGAACTAATTAGAAACCAACAAAAATAAATCAAGCTGTGTAATGCGTTTTGGCTTTCGCTGTTTGTATATATAGTTTTGTTTGTTCATTTCTGAAAATATTTTTTAAACATACTGGCATCCAAGTATTAACCCTTTACAATCCAATTTTGGATTCAGGGTTTCCTTGGGGGCTTTCTCTTTCTGCCATTATACAATGGCGCCATCTGGTTGGCTAGAGCCAGTACTGCGGTATGTGACATGCTGGAGAGGCCCCCCAACAACAGAGCGGCCAGTCATATACAGTAAGAATACCCTGCTGGACGTCTTCCAACATTGGAGCTGTACAGCCTTCAATCAGAATGTTGGAAGATGTCAGACAGTGGATTGGAAAAGGTTAAAAATATCACGAACTCTCGAACTAATATGAGCACCAAATTATTAAATAATGGTACAAAAGCAGTTTTCTGGCCAAATATGTTTAAAAAATAAGACTTAATTATATTTAGTTTTATATATATATATATATATATATACACATATACATACACACACATAGATAGATAGATAGATAGATAGATAGGTAGATAGATAGATAGATAGATAGATATCGTAATAATATTATACTATTCACCTGATATAATCAGTGGGCACAAATGACATGGCCCCTGTTATATCATGCACATAACAGATAGCATCCCTGGATTCTAGATGGTGTATACAGTGGATATAAAAAAGTCTACACACCCCTAAAAATCCAACGAAGATGAATCATTTTATCTATATTTCCACCTTCAATGTGACCCGTTATCTGTACAATTCCATTGACAAACTGACATCTTTTAGAGTAGAGAAACAACAAAACTAAAATATTATGGTTGCATACATATGAACACCCTCTTATATGTGGGGATGTGGTTGTGTTTGGAATTAGCCAATCACATTTAAACTGATTGTAAATCGTAGTCAGTATATTATTTACAGTAATTCTGATCTACCCCATATAAAGTTTTAGTAGGCTTTTCCTATCATTTTCTTCGTTGCATTTTTCAGTAAAAGTCATCATGGTCCAAAAAGAGCTTACAGCACATCAAAGGGATCCGATCGTTGAAAGGTGTCAGTCAGGAGAAGGGGACCAAAATAATTCCTAGGCATTACATATACCATAGAACACAGTGAAGAGGGTAATCAGGTAAATATCCCTACTGGGGGAGTTTGTAGGAAACAGCACGCTGCACGCTCTATAGAGGATCTGGACTCCTACATCCTCACAAAACACAGGCCCAAAAATAGCAAATAGAGCAGCATTTGAGGTGCAAAAAAATGCTAAAGAGATACTCACATCCCACAGGATATCTTTCTTATCTTTCCACTACATAAAAAGGCAACGTTTCAACTGTACTATGCAGTCTTTGTCAAGCACATACACATAGACACATACAAGTGCTTCAATAATAGACAAACGCCAATCGCATCACACCGCATAATGTTAAAACCAACTTCTACTTACTACAGATGTGTAGGCAGAGTCATCCGGAACTGGTTATCCATGTCTCACATTATTGCAAAGCTGCAGACCACTATACGGGCAGTGCTGTCCCCAGCGTCTCCAAGGATGTTTTGCGTATGCGCAGGAATACACCTGATCTCTAGAGAATACTCCAAAGGCACTCAACGCGCAGACGCAGCATTTACTACCCACTGCTGATGGATCCGCGTCCGCCACGTCATCATCCCCTGTACAGCACAATGCAGAATTTTTGAGATAAGATGCTGCAGTATTGTTATATTATGGGGAATACAACTACAATGGCCTCAGGCTATGAGTTTTTCAATATAAAGTGGTCTTTCCTGTGCTAGTATAAGTTGAAACCACATTTAGTATACAGTGCTATAGCTAATGCAGATGTGATATTTGGAAGTTCCAGCCAATCGGAATACTCATTTCACTGGTAAAATAGCTGTATTACTGAACTGTATCTACTGATTAGCTGTCTAACGTAGTAAGGCTGAAAAAAGACATATGTCTATCCAGTTCAGCCTATTATCTTGCAATGTTGATCCAGAGAAAGCTCCTTACTACACTATAGTAGGGTACCACATGTTCCGTGATGCTCTTTATCTGTTGCAGGATGACCTTCTTCTTTGGACATTATGTGAGGGCTCCAAGCTATTTTTCTGGTAAGGCTATGCTCACATCTGCATTCAGAGCATCTATTCAGAGGTTCTGCCACGCAGGGCAGATTGGGGAAATAAAATGGCCTTGGAAAAAATTTATAAAATCGACCCCATGTTGGTGGGCTCAGCCAGGCAGCAAGTGGGGTGAATACAAGTACTGTAGGTAGGGGTCAGCAAGTTGCCTGCAGTTGCCACAAAGGTGGTAATCGGGTAGAAGCCTTTGCGGAATGCACAGCTCACCCCAGAAAACTTACTATGAAGCACAGAACATGTTAGAACTGGAGGTATACATTAAGGTGCCACCTATTTTTAACCCTTTAAGCCTCCATGATATAAATGAACATCATAAACTGTCTTGTTTTTTGCTACCATTACAGACAATTATGTCATGCGTCCTGTACCTGGATGATCCCTGTGTTGACTGACAGCCGAGCTCTTGTTTTAATGGTGGGGATCAGAAAGACTATGATAAAGACTCTGATCCCTGTCATTTAACTCCCTAGATGCCACGGTCAATAGCGAGCATGGTATCTAAGTGATTAGACAGAGGGAGGGAGCTCCCTCTGTCTCCATAGGCTCCCCACAAATGCAATTATGGAATGTTGATCGGTAATTATGGCAGCTAGAACCTTAGGAAAGTAACCCAGGCATACCACATGTATGCCTATTAGGATGAGCCTTCAGCACAGTCCAATATATTGCTTTGCAGTTTTATATGTACATGGAATAATTCTTTCTATACTGAGTATACCAAAGATCACCTTATCAGTCTAAATAAATAACACAATAAATGTTAATAAAGTTTATTTTTTTAATTACACAGTTTAAAAAAGTAACATCACTACACCATGATCACATATTACCACCACATAGTGATTAAAACCAACATACTGTCACTGAAAAAAGACCACTGTAAAAATCAATACTACAAATAATACTAAATAAGGACCAAACAAATCCCCAGACCACGACCACAAAATACCACCATAGTAATAATAATCTATCCAGTAATAATCCCCACTCAGTAATAATATGCCATATAGGTCTCCACTCAGTAATGCCCATATAGCCCCAATGAGTTGTAATGATCATGTGCCCCAGACCCACCATTTACATGATCTCTCTACCGCGAACTCACCGGATGAACTGTACAGGCGTGGAGTGAAGAGGCCAGGAGTAGGAGAAGCGGCACGCCCCGGTACGTTGTATTTAACAGGAATATATAAATGCTGTTTTTATCCCATTCCTACTCCCAGATCATACAATACAAAGTGCATGCTCGGAAGACAACAAACAGCAGAGATAAGAGCAAGAAGAATTTGAAATTGGTGGTTCATAGCAAGATACCATTGATATGAAACAAGAATAAACTAAACATACTGTATATAGCAAAAGGCTTCTTCAATAAGACATAACGGAATGTTATAAAAAATGACAAGAGCCTGCCCACCAGGTTTCATTAATAGCCTCTATTTCTTACAAAGTACTAGATTTTATTAACTTATGTAAAGTACACTTCAGGCCTAATAAGTTATTGCACATATTCAGGAGCTATTAATCATGTAAGTTCATTTCCATAGACATTTATAGTAATTTATCTGTCATGATTGCTGGGATTCTTTATGCCCTGTGAAATATTTAAACATATCCACTTTGCTCTAACTATTTGGGTGCCATAGAGAACGTGTTATCTGTCTTCAAACATCAGTACAAATTCACAAGAAATCTACTTCACACTAAATCAGCAACAAAGTACACTACTAATTCCTGTATTGGGAACTTGTCACATTTTTCTAGATAACAGTTTATGGACTATTTATATATACTGGAATTGATCCTCCAACAATACAGCAAATTTCAAGGAAAACCCAACTTTATTGCAGTTTCTTCTAATATAATTCTTAGATAGAAATGCTATGTGTCCTCATCTTATAGGGTATTAGTGTATCTTGACGCCACCATGAAGCTAGGGAGAAGACGCCGCAGCCGGCTGTATAGCAGCAGCGCTATACTCACTTGACGAGGCCGCTGTTGATTGCTGAGTTCCAGGACCTGCTGTAAGGGTGACAAATATGAGCCTATCAGGAACAGGGGGCATCAACCCCCTGTCAAGCACCTAGTATCTTGTAACCACCCACATTTCAGGTGGCGTCAAGATACACTAATACCATATTATAGCTACATATGTTAGCTAGGAGATCTTGCCTGCCCGACTAACAAGGGGGTAGATATTAGAAATCTCCCACAGCAACAGACAATCTGACATTTTGAAACCCAGCATGTTATGCCCCATATTTTTCCTTCGGGAGACCCAATACCAATGTAGCCCCAATTACAAGTAAATAATGGGATTAAATGCATTCTTACTTACAACTATTGCCCAAAAACATTATCCTGGACATATTACAGGATATCACTCTATATATAACCTACCAGAAGTAGGAGATCTGAACTACTAAATCATTAATAAAATAGATACTTTATTGATGAAATGCAATAAAAACGTGGACATAGGATCTGTTAGTGTCAAGATGGTATCATCAGCATACAGCCCTTTTATGTTCCTGATATTTTACTTTAATGCCTTTGATGTCTTTATTAGTTTTAATCTAAAGGTTCCATACAGAAAGCAAAGCTAAGGGGCAAAAGTGGGCAACCCTGCTGAGTGTTATTAGAAATTGTGATTGGAGGGGAAATGCACCCAGTTTTAAAAAACAGTGCAGACAGTGCTGAATACAGTGACAATCGATGGTTTAATGGGGCCTGAGAAACCAAATTTTACTAAAATAGCTTCTAGATAGCCACGGTGAATCTGGTTGAATTACTTTTCTGCATCTAGGGCTAAAAATAAAGAAGGAACGCGACCAAACTCAGTCGGGCTTCTTTCCCACGAGCGTATATCAGCCGCTGTTTTCACGGTCAGCCGATATACGCTACGATGTGAGGTCTAAAATCTCATGAATGGGCACACAAATCTAATGTTTGTGCGCCCGTTCACACGGCATGGTCCCTGGCGCATATACGCCGAGGCTGCCATGCAGTTTAGCCTTCCTCTTCCCTCTCCCTCACCGGTTCACCTTCTCTCTCCTCCCCTCCAGCTGATACGAATGGGAGAGGGTGAGAAGGGGATGGAGCTAAGCGCTGCCCCATCCAGCCTCCTCCCATTGCTGGCTGTGGACAAGGGGCAAGAGTGGGTGGAGCCTAGCTCCCCCCGTCCTGCCCCTTGACCACAGCCAGCAATAGGAGGAGGCGGAACCGGGTGGTGCTTAGCTATGCCCCCACTCTGCCCCCTTCCATTGTGATCTGCCAGATGGGAGGAGAGAAGCTAAGCTGCTAAACTCCGTCCCACCCCCCTACTCTGGCTGCTGTCATTGGCTCCCATAGGAGTGGCAGATTTATTCCGTCCCAAAAGATAGTTCCAGGACTATCTTTTGGGCCCAACGTAAAAGCGCCCAGCGCTATATTGGCCGGACATTTTTATGTCACAGGAATATGGCCATGTGATCTGATGCATTGGAATCCAATGCATCAGATCACAGCGTATATTGGCCGACCTTGAAAATGGCGGGCAGATATATGCCCGTGGGAAAGAAGCCTCACTCTGAGAATTGGAAATCTGTGGGATAAAACCTACTTGATCTGCAGCAACCAACATTGGGAGAATAGAAAAACGTTGATCAGCCTTACATACTATATTACTATATAAATAAAGCGCATAATCACGGCTCTAAGGACCAGTTCATATAGATTACATGCCCAGAGAGAGCATAGTAACTACATAGCTATCTGGAAAGTGCTTAGTGTATTATAGTACATTGTGAACAATTAACATATACTCTATAGATCAATGAGTACCCTCTGGTATTCAAATAGGTCTATCTGCCTGGGCTCCCATTGAACATTTCCTCTGCCCACTTTCCCTGAGAACACAATATAACATTATGCACTAAGTACTTTCTAGATAGCTATGTAGTAATTGTTATATCTACGGGCATGTAATCTGTATGAACTGGTCCTTAGAGCCATGATTATGAGCTAGCAATTTATGTATATGGACTAGAGATGAGCGAGCACCAAAATGCTCGGGTGCTCGTTACTCGGGACGAAATTATCGCGATGCTCGAGGGTTCGTTTCGAGTAACGAACCCCATTGAAGTCAATGGGCGACCCGAGCATTTTTGTATATCGCCAATGCTCGCTAAGGTTTTCAGTTGTGAAAATCTGGGCAATTCAAGAAAGTGATGGGAACGACACAGCAACGGATAGGGCAGGCGAGGGGCTACATGTTGGGCTGCATCTCAAGTTCCCAGGTCCCACTATTAAGCCACAATAGCGGCAAGAGTGGGCCCTCCCCCAACAATTTTTACTTCTGAAAAGCCCTCATTAGCAATGCATACCTTAGCTAAGCACCACACTACCAACAAAGCACAATCACTGCCTGCATGACACTCTGCTGCCACTTCTCCTGGGTTACATGCTGACCAAACACCCCCCCCCCCCCCCGCACGACCCAGTGTCCACAGCGCACACCAAACTGTCCCTGCCCAGCCTTCAGCTGCCCTCATGCCACGCCACACTCATGTCTATTTATAAGTGTGTCTGCCATGAGGAGGAACCACAGGCACACACTGCAGAGGGTTGGCAGGGCTAGGCAGCGACCCTCTTTAAAAGGGGCGGGGCGATAGCCCACAATGCTGTACAGAAGCAATGAGAAATCCAATCCTGTGCCACCTCCATCTGGAGCTGCACACGTGGGCATAGCAATGGGGAACCTATGTGCCACACACTATTCATTCTGTCAAGGTGTCTGCATGCCCCAGTCAGACCACGGTTTTTTATAAATAGTCACAGGCAGGTACAACTCCGCAATGGGAATTCCGTGTGCACCCACAGCATGGGTGGCTCCCTGGTACATAAATATATCCCATTGCATTGCCCATCACAGCTGAGGTAATGTCGTGCTTAATGCAGGTGGGCTTCGGCCCACACTGCATGCCCCAGTCAGACTGGGGTTCTTTAGAAGTGGACACATGCAGTTACAACTCCGTGTGGACCGACAGCATGGGTGGGTGCCAGGAAGCCACCGGCAGTACATAAATATATCCCATTGCAGTGCCCAACACAGCTGATGTAACGTCAGCTGTAATGCAGGTGGGCTAAAAATTAATTTGATTACACTGTAGGCGAGGGCCCCCAAAAATTGGTGTACCAACAGTACTAATGTACCTCAGAAAAATTGACCATGCCCAACCAAGAGGGCAGGTGAAACCCATTAATCGCTTTGGTTAATGTGGCTTAATTGGTAACTAGGCCTGGAGGCAGCCCAGTTAAAATAAAAATTGGTTGAGGTGAAAGTTTCAACGCTTTAATGAGCATTGAAACGTATAAAAATTGTTTACAAAAATTATATTACTGAGCCTTGTGGGCCTAAGAAAAATTGCCCGTTCGGCGTGATTACGTCAGGTTTCAGGAGGAGGAGCAGGAGGAGGAGGATGAATATTATACACAGATTGATGAAGCTAAAAGGTCCACGTTTTTGATGGTGATAGAGAACAATGCTTCCATCCGCGGGTGCAGCCTACGTATTGTTTAGGTATCGCTGCTGTCCGCTGGTGGAGAAGAGAAGTCTGGGGAAATCCAGGCTTTGTTCATCTTGATGAGTGTAAGCCTGTCGGCACTGTCGGTTGACAGGCGGGTACGCTTATCTGTGATGATTCCCCCAGCCGCACTAAACACCCTCTCTGACATGTGCTGTCATGCCGCGCGACACCGACTGCTGGCGACTTGCTGCTGCTGACACATCTTGATTGCGAGACAGAGGTTGCGGAGGAGGAGAAGGGTGGTTTAGTGGAGGAAGCATACACCGCCGCAGATACCACCACCGAGCTGGGGCCCGCAATTCTGGGGGTGGGTAGGACGTGAGCGGTCCCAGGCTCTGACTCTGTCCCAGCCTCCACTAAATTCACCCAATGTGCCATCAGGGAGATATAGTGACCCTGCCCGCCTGTGCTTGTCCACGTGTCCGTTGTTAAGTGGACCTTGCCAGTAACCGCGTTGGTGAGGGCGCGTACAATGTTGCGGGAGACGTGGTCGTGCAGGGCTGGGACAGCACATCGGGAAAAGTAGTGGCGACTGGGAACTGAGTAGCGCAGGGCCGCCGCCGCCATCATACTTTTGAAAGCCTCCGTTTCCCCAACCCTATACGGCAGCATCTCCAGGCTGATAAATTTGGCTATGTGCACGTTTAATGCTTGAGCGTGGCAACGTACTTGCGCTTGCGCTCCAACACTTGCGCTAGCGACGGCTGGACGGTGCGCTGACAGACATTGGTGGATGGGGCCGAGGACAGCGAAGGTGAGGGTGTGGGTGCAGGTCAGGAGACGGTAGTGCCTGTGCCCTGAGAGGGGGGTTGGATCTCAGTGGCAGGTGGGGGCACAGGGGGAGAGGCAGCGGTGCAAACCGGAGGCGGTGAATGGCCTTCGTCCCACCTTGTGGGGTGCTTGGCCATCATATGTCTGCGCATGCTGGTGGTGGTGAGGCTGGTGGTGGTGGCTCCCCGGCTGATCTTGGCGCGACAAAGGTTGCACACCACTGTTCGTCGGTCGTCTGCACTCTCAGTGAAAAACTGTCAGACCTTTGAGCACCTCAGCCTCTGCAGGGTGGCATGGCACGAGGGGGCGCTTTGGGAAACAGTTGGTGGATTCTTCGGTCTGGCCCTGCCTCTACCCCTGGACACCGCACTGCCTCTTGCAACCTGCCCTGCTGCTGCCCTTGCCTCCCCCTCTGAAGACCTGTCCTCAGTAGGCGTAGCAAACCAGGTGGGGTCAGTCACCTCATTGTCCTGCTGCTCTTCCTCTGAATCCTCTGTGTGCTCCTCCCTCGGACTTACTGCCCTTACTACTACCTCACTGATAGACAACTGTGTCTCATCGTCATCGGCCTCCTCACCCACTGAAAGGTCTTGAGACAGTTGCCGGAAGTCCCCAGCCTCATCCCTCGGGCCCCGGGAACTTTCCAAAGGTTGTGCATCAGTCACGATAAACTCCTCTGGTGGGAGAGGAACCATTGCTGCCCAATCTGAGCAGGGGCCCGAGAACAGTTCCTGGGAGTCTGCCCGCTCCTCAGAATGTGTCATTGTAATGGAGTGAGGAGGCTGGGAGGAAGGAGGAGCAGCAGCCAGAGGATTCAGAGTTGCAGCAGTGGACAGCGCAGAACTCTGGGTGGACGATAGATTGCTGGATGCACTTTCTGCCATCCACGACAGGACCTGCTCACACTGCTCATTTTCTAATAAAGGTCTACCGCGTGGACCCATTAATTGTGAGATGAATGTGGGGATGCCAGAAACGTACCTCTCTCCTAATCCCGCAGCAGTCTGCTGCGATACACCTGGATCAGGAGCTCGGCCTGTGCCCACACCCTGACTTGGGCCTCCGCGTCCTCGCCGGCGTCCACGTCCTCTAGGCCTACCCCTACCCCTCAGCATGCTGTATTACCAGTAATGCAGAAACAGAACGCTGTAATTAAATGTGCCGCTTATTGGCCTGTGGTTGGAGGCTGACTTCGCTTACGGAACGCCAGGAAATAATTTTGCGCAAGCCTGCTGTAACACTTAGCTGGCTGCGTATGAATTAGGAGGACTACTACACCCAGCACAGACCCAGAACACTGAGGACAGTCACAGGAAGCCCAAATAGATTTTTTTCCCCAAATGTTTTTGCAAAGGCCCACTGCCTATATTCAATAAATATATCTCTTCTCTCTCTGCGTCACCGCTAGTGGCCCTGGAGTATGTCAAATAACTGCAGAGTGTTGCACTGTGGACTGGAATACAGCGGTGATTTAACAGCCAACGCAGAGCCAGGAAATAATTTTGCGCAAGCCTGCTGTAACACTTAGCTGGCTGCGTATGAATTAGGAGGACTACTACACCCAGCACAGACCCAGAACACTGAGGACAGTCACAGGCAGCCCAAATAGATTTTTTTCCCAAAATGTTTTTGCAAAGGCCCACTGCCTATATTCAATAAATATGTCTTCTGTCCCTGCCTCACAATATATGTCTTCTGTCCCTGCCTAACCACCACTTCTGGCCCTGGAGTATTACTGCAGGGCGCAATGCTCTGCACGGCCGATATACAAAAAAAAAAAATGTGCAACACTGCAAAAAGCAGCCTCCACAGTACTGCACACGGTTAGATGTGGCCCTAAGAAGGACCGTTGGGGTTCTTGAAGCCTAAAATACTCCTAACGCTCTCCCTATAGCAACTCCACCAAGACAGCACTTTCCCTAAAGTATGTCAGAACGCATCTGTGGCGAGCCGCGGGAGGGGCCGATTTTTATACTCGGGTGACATCTGATCTCCCCAGCCACTCACTGCAGGGGGGTGGTATAGGGCTTGAACGTCGCAGGGGGAGGTTGTAATGCCTTCCCTGTCTTTCTATTGGCCAGAAAAGCGCGCTAACGTCTCAGAGATGAAAGTGAAAGTAACTCGAACATCGCGTGGTACTCGTCACGAGTAACGAGCATCTCGAACACGCTAATACTCGAACGAGTATCAAGCTCGGACGAGTACGTTCGCTCATCTCTAATATGGACTATATAAATTATTTGTACTCTACTTCTCTTGTATTGTCTTTTTGGGATATGAAATTATGTAATATTGTGTTGGCCCATTATAGTCATTTAGACTTACAGTAACTGTACACTTTATATTTTTCCTTTCTGGTTTTGGGTCATCTACAAGTCACATAGACTTCCATGGCTTTAATTGTGCTCTCAACAAACTTTTCACATTACTTTTTAAAACATAAGACTAGAGTTATATGTATCAATATTACTGCAGGGCTTTGTAAAAATATTATCTTGATGTGCAAGGCCAATTACACGAGCAATATAATGAATGAATATTAAATTACAAAGATGAAATGAGAAGTTCATGTTTGACTGGAAATCTGGCAGAGCTGAGACATGTATAACAATCCCATATGACAGAACGTACATACTATAATGACCGAGTGCAGTCAAGCTCGTAGTACTTGGAGCAGGCATTTTTCAAAGCCAGCATAAGATCAGTCCAATCATCAGAACAATGTTATTTAAGCAAAGGGCAGGGTATTACAAGAAAAAATTTAAGAATAGTACTTAGTAATTCTCTAGGTTTGATTTTCCACTTCACAGCAGAGGAAACGACCTATTAATTCAAGTCATGTTGCAAGAGCGTGCTCATGATCAGGATTAATTAGAAAACAATATAACTGGTGGTCGTTTGCAAAAGCAATATATTTAAGATTATGAAGAGCAATATTCAATAAACATTTTACCTAGCTCTAAGGTATAATGACTTCTTATACTACACTAAATCAATACAACTTTTTCCATTTATTTCTATGCACTCAATAATCTTACCTAATGTTTTGTTTCATTTTGATTCAACTTAATTGAGTTGAGTTAGAAAAAAAATAATGTTTTCTTTTTTTCTATAAACTGCTCCACTATTGAAAATGGCTGGCGTCTGTTATTGCAGCTTATTGGAGGCTTCTTTCGGCCTTAAGCCTAGACCTACATTTAGAGGAGACTGGTAATAAATAGAGATGAGCGAACGTACTCGTTTCGAGTAATTACTCGATCGAGCACCGCAATTTTCGAGTACTTCCGTACTCGGGTAAAAAGATTCGAGGGGTGTCGGGGGGAGGCGTGGCGGAGCAGGGAGTAGCAGCGGGGAACAGGGGGGAGCCCTTTCTCCCTCTCCCCCCCCCCACTCCCCGCTGCAACCCCCCACTCACCCACGGCGCCCCCCGAATCTTTTCGCCCGAGTACGGAAGTACTCGAAAATCGCGGCGCTCGGGCGAAAAAGGGGCGTGGCCCGAGTAGGTTCGCTCATCTCTAGTAATAAATAATACTAGAATCCCACATAGCATTAACTCCATGGGTATTGTGCATCTGAGATGCAGCCACAATGCAGCCAACATCTCCAGCTCAATTCCGGTCACAATGGATTTAACTTTCTGTTCATTTTTAACAGTCACATGGTTTTTAGACAAAGTACACGGCCATTGTCAATGAACAGGGAGTTACCACTTAAACCGTCTGTAAGCCATAAGGAGCAGGAGTTAAGGTCTTGTAACTAGACCCCCCTTCTTGCGAAGAGCAAAAGACTATTCGAGTTGTAGAAGGGTCATTGAGGGTCATACCTGAGCCTACAGAGAATTCTCCAACACCTCAAATTCACAATGTGGGGCATAAAAATTGCCTATTTATGTTGCATTCCTCATTACAGAGTTTCAAACTGCCTCTAAAAGTGATATTAGCAAAAGAACTGTGCATCAGGAGCCTTCAGAAAATTATTTTCCATGGTCAAATAGCTGCATACAACCCTAAGATCATCATGTGCAATGCCAAGCGTTGGGTGGAGTAGTGTAAAGCCCGACACTTAATTATTAGAAATATTTAATTATTTGGCAGGCTGATGGATGAATCTGAGTTTGACAAATGCTTGGAGAAAGCTGCCTACTGGAATCCACGTTCTCTAATGTAAAATTCTGTGAAATGGGCAAAATGCTACAATATTTGATAGTTTATGAGTTTGGCATTAGGACTTTTATTTCCATTGAAGGGTAATGTTATAACTACAGCATAAAAAAGAACATTTAAGCAATTTTATGATTCAAGCTTTGCGGAAACAGTAAAGGAAAGGCATTTTCCTGTTCCATAGGGACTGTGCCCTTGTGCACAAATCATAGTCCGTAAAGACAATAGGGCCAAATTTTGGAAAACTGTCTGAAAAAGAAAGTTAATAGCAACCAATCCCAACTCAGCTTTCATTTTTGAAAAACAGTTTAAGAAATTAAAATGGTGTTGTAATTGGTTGCTATGGGCAACAAATACAGTTTTTCTTTTAGCTAGTTTCATAAATGCCCCACAGTTTGAGGACTATATTGTGGAGGAACTTGAATAGCTGACCCCAACTCTTCTGAAACACTTCTTGTTCTAAACTGAAATGCTGACTATGAACCAGACCAACAGATACTCAAAAATCTTCTGGAAAGCCTTTTTTTTAGAAACGTGGAAGCTATTTCAGCTGCAAAAGGGGACAAAACTCTATATTCATTCTCATGGTTTTGAAATAGGATGTCCAACATGCTCATATAGCTGGCCACACAGTGTCTGCCCTTAACTTCCTGTAAATTTTGTTTGGGACTCCTATTTTTTACAATACAAATTCAATACATTATTGCACCTGCCAGCAAAACCCTCAACAGGGGGCACCTCACATCACAACCATTGGGTGACCAAGATTGCCTCCTCAGCCCAAAATTTTTATGAACATATACCCTGTCTCTTTTCTACAGACCATACCCTTATTTCACACCTTCAAAATGCCCTCAATATAACGCCCTTCAAATACAAAGAAAGCGAAATTGAATGGGTTGTTCAGGAGTTGACTAGGCTTACTATATGGAGAAGATAGGCCTTTTGGGCCCCCTAGGGGTCCTGGGCCCGGGAGCAATTGCATCCCCTATAGTTAATGCCACATTCGGCAATGACAGGCACTCTACTAGAGAACTGGAATCTTTATCACTGCAGAACCTCTTGCAATAAGCATTTTTTACAATATATCTGTAAATCTAAATAGAATTACCACAGGCACAGAGAAATAAACACACAAGATAATGCAGAACCTCTTAGAATCCCATACACTGTTGCAGAACCTCTTACAAACCATATAAACTGTTGCAGAACCCCTTAGAATTGCCACAAGACATTCTAGCATGTTTTACTAATCCTGCAGAAAACAGCCACTAGGACAGAGCTCTAAAATGTTATGTGAACTATCCAGAAAGAGGTTCTGCAGCAGCTTCTACTTGGATTAGGCAGCAGGGATACACGGCAGAGTGTGGCTGAGGAGACTGGCCCTGCATGAATGGCACCAAATTGGGGGCAGGCAGAATGCAAAGAGCAAGACATTGTCCATGCAGTTAGTATACAAGCTGCTGGCTGCTGTCCTGAGTGTACAGACACAATAAATCACTGCACTCTAAATGACATACAGCCTGCCGTCAGCAGAGCCTTATGGCCACGGCTACTGAATACCTTCCTCCTCAGTGCAGTATGTGCCATGATTTATGACTCTGTGTACTAAGTAGTTAGTGAAGTACAATCTCTCTTTTTCCCTTTTTGCATATGCTCCTTCTTTTTTCCCTGCTGGCTTCTTTAGAAGTACCTCGTTTGCGCTGCGCATACGCAGTGCAAACCTTAATTAAGACAAAAAATGGATAGTTTTTTTCCTTGCTGAATACTGCAGTTAGCAAAAAAAAACACCCAGTTTTTGTAGACTGTCCATAAATTTATGGATGGTTAGCAACCCATGTGACCACAAATAGACATAGCGTGGACATCTCCCGACAAATTATCCAAAAGTCAAGTGTTTTTATAAAGCTGACCACCATCCCTGCCACATACAGGATATCTTGGCATACAGTGAGCCAAGAGAAAAGCTAATGAAGGACACATTTGTTATTGAGTGTTGGGGCAATTAAAAAGGGAAGTGGCTTCAGAATTCTTGAAGACCGTTCCTTGAGATGTGGATATTACATTTACAAGTACTTGGCTCCAAGTGTCTATCACACTGCACTTTTGCATCAGTTACATAATGTTTCTAATTATGATACAATGGTTAAAGGGATTTCTGAGACCAACATATTGATGACATCCTCAAGTGATCGACCCCCACCAATCAGATCCATAGGATAAGTTATCAATATTAGAGTCCTGGAAAACCTATTCAAATATTTTAAAGGGGTTTTCCGGTTACCAGACAACATACCCCGTTTAATGTCCACTGTACTAAAATAAGAAAAGGATGTATACTTACCTGTTCCCTGCCACCGTGATCCAGTGCTGCAGCCCCACTGTAGTCCTAATGTTTGTTATGACAGATGATGTCACCAGACGTCAGGTGGCCGCTGCTAAACAGAGGCTGCTGCGTCACGTTACCGAACTCCTGGCATCATGGTGCTCAGGATGTGAGCGCTGATGTCAGGAGAACGAGCGGTAACTTAGGTGTTCCCTGCCACCATGATCCAGCCCTGCTCTGGTCTCAGGCATTTGTTGTGACAGATGATGTCATCAGAAGTCAGGTGACCACTGCATGCAACCATAGGCTGCAGTGGTCACCTGACTTCCGGTGACATCTGTCGCAACAAATGCTAGGACAGAGCGTGGCTGCAGCGCTGGATCACGATGTCAGGGAACAGTTAAGTACTGCTCTTCTTATTTTAGTACAGTAGGCATTAAACGAGGTATGTTGTCCAGTAACCGGACATCCCCTGTAATTGTGCAATGGTAAAACATCAGCAGGGCTTATGATATATGACATATGATTTTATTTCTTCTAAACATATTTCTTGCCCATTAATTTTAGTCATGTATTCTGTTCAGCCATTTTTATGAATGTATTTATATGCTTGTTGAAGAAAAACAAAGCAGCAGAGGCATGTAGAATCTATAATCCATAGCAGCTAAAATTTAATCGGAATCACATTTGCCATTGTATCGTTCATTTCTATATAAATGAATTTCAAGCAGCAAGAATATCATTCAGTCTGTGCCAATGAGCATTGTCTCTATTGATTTGGAATGATTAGTGATGTAGCTAAGCAAAAAGCTATTTCCACAGTTTGTTGCAAATAAATAGGGTTATCTATTATGTGTCACACATCTGCGAAACACAGGAAAACCATCCACAGGAGAAAAAAACAAAGCAACATCAACAATATAATATGCCTGTACACATCAAAATGTATACAGCATATGGTAAGAAACATTTTCAGTTAAAAATCATTGTTGGTGTAAGGGCTCCTTCATACGAGCGTAGGTGCCAAAAAGCTTGTGACAGAGAAACTATCGTGCACGTATCTGCGCGGTTTACTGTACTTTCTGCGCTGCCAGGGAGCATTCACACTGCTGCTGGGCACACCTGCATGGGTCTGGTCTGGGGTCTGTGTTTATTTGACCCCTTCCCACCTCAGCGAGATTGTAATGCAACTTTTCCATTTTTTAACACCCCCCCCCCCCCTCAACTCCCCTACCATCCTGCAGGAGCCCTACATTTTTTACTTTTCAACCCCCCCACCTCCCACCCCCCCTTAACCCCCCAACCATCCTGCAGGAGCCCTACATTTTTTATTTTTCTATGAAATGTAACTGTATAAGGGCTTGTTTTTTCATAGGACAAGTTTTATTTTTTTAATGGCACCATTTTATGCATTGAAAAACTTTTGACATTTTTTTTATAGTGTGGCATCTTAGAGGTTAAACCTCTGTGATCAGAGTCATCTCCAATCCCTGCCATTGCAGCAAGGTGTCATCTGTAAGGTAGAGATAAATATGGAGCAGGCTCAGCTCCTATGTATACCCTCCTTACAACATCCACCGCTAATGGTATCTATATGAACGGATTGTTTGTGATACTACATTTGGCCTTTTAAATTGTGTGGCACTGTATGGCTTTATAAGTGTGGCTTCCTCACTAAAGATCACCAGTCCACCATCAGGGCTGGTAATTGTAACTTTTTTATTTTATCCACTCTATGGAATTTTCCTTCAACTGGGATCCCTTTGCTTAGGTGGTTCTGGCTCTGTAGCAAAGGTGGTTAGCATAACATCTTTGGTGTGATTGTGCACCCACCAGGCAACTAATAGCACCTCTTGGGTTTGGTTACCACCCTCCTTAGTCTATATCCTGCAGAAGGCTGTTGAACGATTGATGCATATTTTCCTCATGTTCCTGATGATCCAACTGAACAAAGTTGGGGAAATGCGTTGAGCCCTCTTTTTTCCCATCTGTTTGTGAGCTCAAGTCTATATCGTATATTAGCTGAAGTCTACATCATATATTCTCACAAGCTTCTATTGTGGTCTATGTGATGACATCATGCATTAATACTATTCATGCATCCTGACTACCGTGTAGGCCTTGTGAACTCTTGTTGGTTCCTTTTTTCCCCACCTAGTTTGGGACCCAGTAAACTTGTCTTAGGATCTGGGCCTTTTCTTGGAGTGGTTTAACCTATTAGAGCATTTTTATCTTTTTTTCCTCTGAGGAATAAGTATTTTTTCCACCATATCTATTACAAACGTCATTAGGTTCACACAGTGTGTGTCCTTTTACCATCTTCTTTGGGGTCAAGACTTTGGTCAGCAATTTTTCCATCCCACAAACATCACCATTGATGGTCATTTTTGGCTGACCTATGCCGTTGCACCTCAGTCTCATTTGGTTGTGTCTAGAGGCTCAGGGGTTGTCTCCTTACCAATACCCCTGTCCGTCTACTGGTATATTTCTATACTTTTGTATTTATTTGGTATTTATCAGCCCTTATTTGATATTTTAGACAGTTTTAATAGAAGTTATATTTTAGTGGTGTGTTCAGTGACTGGATTTACACTAGCTTTTAATCTCAGCTTTAACTTTCTGTCTGTCTGTTCCATTTTTGGAGCAGAGAAACAGAATTAAAATGGAATTAAATGTATCCATTTTGACCATCATTGATTTAAATGGAGTTTTTTTTAAAAATGTCTGTTCTATTAAGTTTCCGTTTTTTAAACGGAATCTATGTGCTAACGAAGCATTGGACATCAGAAGGGAGGGAGGAACTGTTCTATACTTGTAGCTGCAATGTATAACTCTACAAGGCAGTGTGTGTGCCATTTGTTGGTACACAAAAATCTGCCTGTTCTGACTGCTCCACCGGAGCAGGAGCCATGTGAGGACGGGGGCGGGGGACGGAAAGCCCAGCAACATTTATTGTGGTGAGGGAACCTTTGGGCCCCCCTAGATTAGGGGTTCCTGTGACCCATGCCATCCGCTATGACCTGTATTACTACGCCACTGGCAGTAGGCTAGAGATGTTTGGGTGCATACTTCCATAGCCCACCAGGAATACTCCATATAACTTCCTCTTTACCAATGACACAATTAGAGATGAGCGAGCGTACTCGCTAAGGCAAATTACTCGAGCGAGAATTGCCATTTTCGAGTACATGCCCGCTCGTTCCAAAAGATCCGGGGGCTGGCGGAGGGCGGCGGGGGAGAGCAGGGAGGAACAGGGGGGAGATCTCTCTCTCCCCCCACCCCCCCATGCTCACTCCCGCAACTCACCGCTCACCCCCACTGGCCCTCGAATCTTTTGGCACGAGCGGGCATGTACTCTAAAATGGCAATACTCGCTCGAGTAATTTGCCTTAGTGAGTACGCTCGCTCATCTCTAGACACAATCATTATCATTTTGAATGTATTCTTTGACTGGGGAATGTACTATTTTCCTTTATCTGTCAGTTCCAAAATGTTCCAAAATGTATTTTTCTGGTCCTGTTAAGGGTTTTTTTTAATAAATTTGAAATATGGGATGACGTCTACTGCTCCACCACAGTTCCTTTGCTGGTATTTGTCTACATTATTGCAGCAATTAGGTGTCCATGGTCACACGTTTAAAAGACACAGCATCACTAAAGCATTTGCAAATCCCATTTTCAAAAATCCTGCATTTGCTACAGATATAGGTAGATATGTAATAGATAGATTAAATACAGGTTCATCAGTAACCAGGCTTTTTGTGCCTTTGTTTAATGGGCAAAGCACCTGTGAAACCCACACTTTCAAACGTATCTCCTAAATTGAATCACATTTTGCCTATCAGTTTTTGGAGAAGTCATTAACACAGAGGTTCACTTACTTTTTCTCCCTGCACTATGGATATTTATTCAATGTGCCCAATAAAATACATATATGGTACAACTATTTGTGTGTTATTAGTTTGGATAGATTGTGTTTGTCTATAATTGTGAATTAGATAACATCCTGACCACATTTTATTAGCAATCATTGTAGGTAATTCTAAAGGGTTCAGTACAGGACCATTTAGACACAATGATTATCTCTCAGAAGATGTCTTTTGAGCGACTTTTGAGCAATAATTGTTGTGTTATTTTTTCAGCTCAAGGTGATCACTCAAATGTTGAACGATCATCTTGCACTCCGAGCGGAAGATGCAGAAGACAAGCAGGGCCGCTTGTCTTCTGCATCCAGCTGTTCCCCACTCGGAGCGCCCGGCTGTTATACAGCTGAGCGCTACAAGCGGGGTATGGAGAGCACAGCTGGACGCCTTCGTTCTTCATACCCAGTCTGTCATCAGGGAAACAATAGTATCAGCTGTATCCCACTGTGAATCCCTGATAAGGCTGATCATTGGCTTTCAGCATGCTGGAAGACAACGATGAGCGACGGCTTAATGAAAACTGTACAATGTCAGTGCAGTTACACACAACGATTATCGCTCAAAAGATGGCTTTGAGTGAATTTTAGGCGATAAATGTTGTGTCTAAATGGGCCTTTACTTTCTAGATAGATAGGTAGATAGATAGATAGAAAATGGTGAAAGTATGTTGGAAGTAATAGATAAAACAGCTAGATCAGTTGTGCAACATAATTAAGGGAAACAGGTTTAATATAAGATTTCTGAAAAGCACAATTACATAACAGTGATATTTTGCCAAGTATAAAAATAAAAGCCCATAAAGCAGCATTGCTAAGGCTCCTGCGTAATAGGATCTCATTCTTCAAACACAGGCACTATCTAAACTGCATGCGTGGTTAATCTGCAGGTCCAGGCACAGGACATCAATAATGACTCTGACCTTTTAAGTGCCAGTGCAATCCAAACTTAATAATTTGCTCTACAATTTGAGGGCCAGAAATGAAAATATCACACAATAAAGGTCGGAAAGTTCAAGCTAAGATATGAACCATATAAAATTGATAACAGGCTGCAAAGTACCCAGCAAGCCTCTAATGGCACTATTTTGTCATTGTGAATTAATCACGAACACTTCAAACCACTTGGGGGAAAAGTGAACAGCTTTGTGATTGAAAGCGAGCTGTAGTTATAGGTGAACTAATCTAATAAACGGAGAAGTTTCTTGTACTAGTTCCTACTTAAGTATGCAGCATTTCATCTACTGTAGAACTTGGTGATGTTAAAGTTCTCCCTCATTCTTGAGCACAGGAACATACCTTTCATTACCTGGCTGACAGCCCACCACCATCTGTCAGCTATTGCATCTTTCTTCATTGTACTGCCAGTAAGTCAAGAAATGTAACATCTATGTCATCTATTTATCAGTATTCCACCTATAAATAATTTTTCTTTGCCAGTTATCAAGGCCAAAAAAAGATGCCAGTAGGAGGCAAAAAACAAGTTGAGAATTCAGCAATGTATTCCAAAGGATAGCCATTAAAGGCTATCAAGGCATTAGCTTACCAGTGCCAATAAGATAATCATTATTTACGATGATTACTGTAAAGTAAGTATAGGCTGTATAGCTTCACGGAAGAAGGAAGGGAACAGTTAGTAGCGTAAATCTAAATAAAGAATTGATAGAAAAGATGTAGCAATTAGCAAACTTAAACTCAACGTTTTCAGTGGCACATGATGTGTTAAATGTCAATTCAAAATTTACCACATCTGTACATTTAAGTGAATTAAAGTGACTCTCTGGTTGTGGACAAACAAATATGGCTGAACCACTTCTCTGGCTACTGATACATTCTGTACATTAGTATGCATAAGATACTACATGCAATATGATCTGACCGGCCAGCACTGCTCACATGGCCAACACTGGTCAATCAGAGCAAGTGTAGTGTCTTAGACTAATGATGCCAACCAATTTACAGTGTGCATCAGGAAGTCAGAGAAGTGGCGGATCTTGGTCCATGACTGGAGGGTTGCTTTATAGGAGTTGTCTGACTACATAAACTTTTTTAACCCTATCCAATCCACTGTCTGACCTCTGAAGACATTATGATTTAAGGCTGTACAGCTTTGATGTTGGAAGACATCCGTTGGGGTTCTTTTACTGTATATTGCCAGCCTCTCTGCTGTCGTAAACCTATCCAACGTGTCACTTCATGCAGTACTGGCTTTAGCCAGCATATAGCGCCGTTGTATAACGGCAGAAAAAGAGTAAGCCCCCTAGGAAAACCAGGATACAAATTGGATTGGAAAGGGTTAAAGTCACTGAGTTATAAAATATCAAAATAAACCACACTTACCTTTCTTCTCCCAGCAGCAAATGCTGAAGTGGGTCCCGCTATGATGGTAGTCTGTTGATACCAAAAGTCACATGGCTAATACAGCCAATTAGAGAACGCAGAATCACCATTTAGAACTCTTAGTATCATAGGATCCGGGAAGTGAGCAATGATGGCAGGAGAATAGGCATTGACACTGTGGCCTTTGATCTGCTGCAGCAGTCACGTGACTTCCGCTGTCAACAGAGACTGGCATTGTCTCAGAACCAGCTGAAACATTTCCCAGGGGAAGGAAGAAAGGTGAGTATGGTTTATTTTGTTATTTTATAACAAGGGCCCTTGTTTAGAAAGAAAAAAAATTAGTTGGACAGCCCCTTTATTCCATGCACCTTAGATGCTAGAAAGTAATGTACAAGAGCAGATACATACATGGCATGAAAATATGCTACAAATCCAATGCAAAATCTGCATGTGGCGCAGAGTGTTAAGGCAGGAGAACTGTAGTCCTAAACTCTTGCTCATGACCTGAAGGTTGTGAGTTCAATCCCATCATGGTTTAGGTACCCGGCTCAAGGTTGACTCAGCCTTCCATCCTTCTGAGGTCGGTAAAATGAGTACCCAGCTTGATGGGGAGTAATAAATAAATTACCTGAAAGTGCTGCGGAATAAGTTGACAATATACAAATAACAAGATTTATTATTATTTATTTTATCTTACACATGGATTTTAATGCGGATTAGTGTGTGAATTTGCTATAGAAATGCTCTGAATTATGCCCTTTGCATTACAAAAAAAGAAGTAATGTGGATTCCATGCAGATTGTACAGTGGATTTTCTGCATGCGAATTAGCCCCATTGAATGTGGTTAATTGAAGTATAGATCTGTGGCAGCTGCATATGCAAATCCACAACAGCAATCAGTTGCTCAGCCATGGATTTCTGCTGCTGATTATGTGATGGATCTGCAATACATTTTTGACACATAAACTTTTGCCATGTGAACATAGCCTAATGATCCAAGACACATTCTATTTTGCATGGAATCTATCAAAATGAAGAACACCACAGTTCCCTACTTTAAAATTTTTAATACTTAAAAATTCCATTCAGTTAACCTTAGTCCATTGCTCTGGATTAGTGATTTTATTAAATTAGCATCTTTAAATAATGGATGTGTTCTCATTGTAGAAGAGTTGTTGTAAGTTGTTGCTGTTCAGTAGTTCCCACCTTGCTGGCCAAATTCCATAGTTATCTACAAATCTCATAAAAATAATTTGAAATGCTCTATTAGGCTGCTTTCACACGGGCAATGCGATATTACCGCGAGAAGGACCGCAGCAATATTGTATCTGTGTTCTGTGCGATATCGCCACATTTTCTCGCAGCGATATCACGATTTTGTGTGGCTACAAAGTCAGCCATGATGCTACAAAGTCACGTAACTTTGTAGCGCTCTTTTCCCGGGATTTTTTGGGCCGCTTGAAATAAAAGTCCTGCCCCGAAAATAAGCCCCAGCTACATAAAATAAAAAACGAAAAAAAGGGCTCTGGCACTTGTCTTTAGTCTTTTGCCAGTCCTTCCTGAATTGGAGGATTAAAATCCCTGCCTCCAGGAAGCGCTGGCTTTGATTGGTTTTTGAGCACCACAGCTCAGCCAATTGGAGCCAGCATTCGATAAACCGATCACAGGCATTCAATGAATGGCTGTGATCGGTTCATCGAGCGCTGGCTCTGATCAGAGCAGCGGTGCTCGAGCACCAATCATAGCCAGCGCTTCCTGGAGGCGGGGATTTTTCAAATCCCGGACCAGGAAGAGCTGAGAGAAATCTACAAGCAAGTGTCGGGGAGCTGGAGAGAAGATTCGGCGGAGTGAACAGTGGCTGTTAGGTGATTTATTATTTTTTATTTGTTTTTTTCTATGCAGCTAGGGCTTATTTTATGGCCTTTACAGTAAGATTTCTCACTGTAGAAGTTACATCGCACCGCACAAAAACTGCATTTTAGTGTGATGCGACGCAACAGAAAGAAAGGCTCCAGAGGGAAAAATGGGCTACAAAACATCACAAATCGCAGTAATATTTCGCAACCCGCAATTTTTTTTCCTTGCACTGTGGCAGGCTACAAAATATCACTCATGTAAAGGAACCAATACAAAAGCATGGGCTTCACATACATGCGATTTGTAGCACTGTCGCATTGCCAGAAAATCACGTGATTTTGTCACCCGTGCTAAACTGGCTTTAGGCTGCCTTCACATGAGCGTATATACGCAGCTATTTACCTGTGTAAATACGCCAGGCCAGCTAAATGAATGTACTGCATTCAATCAGCTGACCCAGCATATCTACACAGGTAAATAGCTGCGTATATACGCTTGTGTGAAGGCAGCCTCAGACTGAGACTGGGTAATTATAGTACTAAAGTTTACACCATATTTTTGGTCCGAATTTCAAGCAAATCACAGGATCATCAGATATTTGAAGTAATACTATATTCTATTCAGAGTATGGGTGCAATAATAATAGGAACTTATAGCTGAATAACCATCCAGCTGAATGTAACCAGCAGCGTTGGTTCTGATGAAGAATGGCCCTGCTCAATATGCTGCTATAATAAGTTGCACACAGCTTTGGTATATATATCATCTCACAAATACATATGACCTTTACCGAAAGTATGACTAGTGAAACTTCTTTCACATCACTAATATATTATAGCAATAAAGTACAAATTAAGCTTCATGAAAGTAAAGTAAAAGTTTAAACACCTGACATCTAACCCTTTTATCATTCCACACAAAGCAGCAGAAAATATTTCATCCATGTGTTTATTTATCATGTTCAGCCCACAGCATTTTCTGCTTTACATTTTGTACCGCTGACTGATTTAGCGATAAAGTTATATAAATTATTTAGACAAGGCCACATTTTTTATCTATTATTTTTCCGCATTTTCCAAGGGCACCAGAGCACTGGCCCGGGTTCACTAATAAATATTAACTTGATCTCGGCCAGGCACATTATCAGTATGGACATAGCGTTACTCTGAAATGCTTTTGCTGTCCTTGTATCTACAGTCTTTTACCATAGTCATCATTTATATTTAGATTTGAACTGCCAGATGGGACTTTAGAGCCGCAGTACTTCTAAGATCTTTATCAACCCTGAATATGTATTCACATTAATGGAGTGTCAAATCCATAATATTAAGTCATATTTTCTTGTACACTATTCATTGGCTGTTCCTCTGTAAAACAGCCATGTAGCTATCTTAGCAAACCAGCGGAAAGAATGCAATAAAAATTACATGCACATTCTTCATGTATTGATCTAACAACTGGCCAGGAGAAGCCCGGACTGTAGCTAGAGCATCGGCAATATCAGGAAGAACAACCTCCTTAATATTATCCCTATAGTGTAAACAGTGTGTTATCGTACATGTTGGCCACGCTTTTGTTATTATGATAGCCAATGTGATTACTAGCTAGTACAAATCACTTTTATTTACCAAAAATTACATTTTTGTGCTGAAAAATCACTTTAAAGCGCTGTCCATTAGGGCCTTCAGTTCCTTCTAATCTGCTGCCCACTGCCTATTGTCAAATAATTCCCTATCTAGTTACAGAGACACCAACACAGAATGCAAGAAGTGGAAGAGGGTGATGACTCATGCTGCCCATAGACGTCTACAAATAGGGAAAGAATAGCAGATGGAGAGGGACTTGCATGAGATGTGCTGCTGCTAATAGCAAATGCCATATATAAGCCCTATAATGGCCAGAAATCATGCTGTTGCCATGTTCACACGGCTGATTAATCTGAAAGGTCATCTGAAAGTGCCTCATGCCCATGGCCTGGTCGGATTCTGACTGCGAAATCTCACAGCGGAGTCAGACCTGGTGCCCCCTGGATCCGCCGCGAGTGTCTCAGCCGGCAAGCCATCGTGCATGCGCAGTGCAGCTTATGGCGCACCGGCGCTGGGCTGTGACGGGGACTGCTGCGATACTTCTGCAGTGCTCATAGCAGAAGTATCACGGGACGGACAGCTTCCATTAACTGCAATGGAAGCCACCCATGCGATTTTCCACACAAAATAGAACATGCTGCAATTCTCCCCCGCAAGAGGAAAATC